>NW_009952705.1:604430-605846 GCF_000747805.2 Chaetura pelagica
CCGATGCCACGGGCAGGGCTCGTCTCTAGCAGCGTTTGCCCCGGGGCTGGATTGTTTGGGGGCAAAATCCCAGCTCAAAGAGCTTGTTAATTCAAGCCAGCACCTCGTGTTTCCAGACCAAGGCGAGTTGAGTTCTTCGCTCTTGACAGAAGCTGCTGTCGGGTGGGCCCCAGCGCTGCCCGGGCTGGGCGCTCCCCTCGCCTCCTCTCAGGTCTTAAAGGGAAAAAAGAAGGGGTAGAATTAAGAAGAAGCCAAAGCCCTCAGCAGTGCTCTGATTTCTTGTGGCAAAGCCTCTTTTTTAATTATTTATTTTATTTTTTCCTGGAGCAGAGCAGGACCTGCAGACGCTCCCAGGCCGGGTGGGCAGCGCTGGGACACGGGGGCGGCAGCGGGGGCGGTGCCGGGGGCGGGTTTGCTGTGCGGGCTCTCTCAGCCCGTGCTAAATAAAGCCATGAGATGAGCGAAATTATCCGCTGAGTCACTAATCATTCACCCACTGCTTTAGTCACCAGCTTTCCCACGCTGGGGGGATGTTGGCTGCTGAGGGGGCACAAACTGAATCGTAATCACATGAAATAGATGTGGCCCAAAGAACTGAAGTTGTGCTGCTGCTGCTGCTGCTGCTGCTGCTGCCACCGGCCGGGTCACGGGGCGCTGCGGCCACGGGAGGTGCTCGATTAACGACCCCTCCCGAACGAAGCCATTGATGAATAGCCCACGTGCTGCTCCCCGCGGAGGTGGCAGCAGAGCAGCTGCTGCCCGTGTCCCGTGACAGCCCAGGGTCACTGCGTCCTGGTCCCTGGACTCCCTGTCCCTCTCCGAGCTCCTGCTTGGGGACAGGAGCAGCTTTTCCCCGGGGTGCTGGTACGGAGGAAGCACCCCCTGCCCGGGAAGGGTGCTGGGGCTGGGGACCATGGCTGGGTGACCACAGTGGGGGCAGGTCCAAGGTCCTGGGGCCTGGGAAAACCAACCATCATCTGAGCCAGGGGCTGTTGTCCCTCAAGCAAAAACTCCTGCTGGAAAGCTGGGGTTTGCCACGCTGCTTTCTCAAGTGTGTGACCTGGAAAAAAGACTGAGCCGGGGCTGTGAACTGGGCTGCAAAGGCACGGGGTGGGCTGGGGGCTGCCCCAACACAGCTTGCTCCTGTGCTGCTGCGCTGCAGCTCTCAGCCCCGCTGGCTGCTGGTGCCTCAAATCACCCCAACGCCCACACGAGAGCTCTTTTAGCCCTGTCCCCCCGCCGTGCAGGAGCCAGCGCCTGTAAAAGGGCCTGTCTTAGAGCAGGGAAGCGCCATAAAGGGCCTATTTATGTGGCTGGCTCCTGGCGATGTTTTCAGACACAGCCCTCGCATGTTTTCATAGCAGCAACGCCTCCGCCTCTCGCCCGCTCCCCGCAGCGCGGAGCCTCTTGGCGCGG
>NW_009952705.1:605942-612023 GCF_000747805.2 Chaetura pelagica
GGGACGGGCTGGCTTGTCTGGTGGCCCTGCCGACCCGCCAGCCCCTCTGCCCGGGCCACCTCGTCACTGTGTTTGCCTGGAGTTCCCTGGCTGTGGCTCATGCCTGGCTGGAGAGATGTGGACTCCCAAGGGAACGCCCCAGCGGGAGAACCAGCCTCTCCTCTGGCCGTGGCTCTGCAGGCTGGCACGGGGCACCAGCGCCCTGCAGGGACCCTGCAGCCACTCCAGCTCTCTCCCGGCCACAGGGCAGTGATGGATCCCTGACCCCCTTGGCTTGGCATTGCAAAGCTGCTCCGGGGCACCAGGGCTGGGGCAGGAAAGGAAATGGGCAACATTTCACAAAGTCCCAGTCTCATCACAGGAGCCTCTTTAGGCCCCAGCTCAGCACAAGGTGGGACCTGAGCACCAGGATGTTCATTCACATCCACGTTTTCCGTGGCAGGGAGACAAGTAACTTTTCATGAGTCCATTTACAAATTCTTTTCAAACAGGAAAGCTGACCCACTAGAGCTCATTAAATAACATTAGTGGTGCTGCCCAAATAAATATTAGAGCCCCACCTGTGCTGGCAGCAGTGCTTGCTGCCTTCTGCCCTTCTTGGGGCAAAGGTTTCTCAGTTTAATTGGCCACACGTGCCTCTCTCCTGACACTGGTGACCTCTGCTACAGCAAAAGATGCTCCTGCTGCAGCCAAGGGCTTCCCACACCTCCCTCCTGGCACTGCAGGAGCAGGGGGTGAGTCCCACCAGCTCACCCAGCCACAGGCCACCCAGCTGCAGATAACCAAAGAAAAGCAGTGTGTGGAGAGGAGGTGACTGATCCTGGCCACACTTATCACTGAGCTGATTAAACCCGAGCTCTAAAACTCTTTTCCTCTTCCTTCTGTCCTCCAGCCAGCGAGTGATGTACAACTTCATCAGTGCATATCCAGGAGACATGGAAAGAAGTGGACAATTAATTATCATCTGTCCCATTTGATTTCCTGCCTGTCAGCAGTGGCTGCTGACTCTGTTCACAGAGTTTCCAGACATGGGCTGAGGCTGGAGGCCAGTGCTCCTGCATTGCTCCATGATGGGACTCCTGTGTCCCCATTGCCCCTGGGGAACCCCTTGGCACCAGCTTCTGCTGCTGCTGCCAGGCCTGGGGGGCTTGGGGTGCCATGCCACCCCCCAGCTGTAGGACCCTCTGAGCTAGCTCCAGGCTCTTGGAGCTTGAGGGCTGGGAGGATCCAGCATGTCCCCTGATACCAAAGTGTTTTGCCTCCCCCAGCCCCGTCCCCTCCACACTGGGCTCAGCAGGCACCACAGGCTGCTGCAGGGCTGATGCTCCCCCTGCCCATGCAGCACTTGCCTCAGGTCTGCACAAGGCATTTCTCACAAGTTTCTTTCATAAGAAATGCAAAGCACAGCCTTTGATTTTGCTCTCATTTTGCTTTCTTCCTGACTATTTTTTTCCCCCTGTCCTACCCCAAATGAAGAAACCCTTTTGATGGTGCCGGGTTCAGGCACCATAACAAGCATCTCTGTTTGTGTCGTGGGGTTGTCAGTATGATAACATGACAACGTGTCTCCTTGTTGTCTCACACACAAAATTAATTATTTCTTCCACTCTTTCTCTGCAGCATCTCTGAGATACATTACTGCTCCTACTACCAGCAGATGGGCTTGTCAACCAGTAGACCTGCAGATTATATGCTGCCCAGCACGGAGAGCTGGCCACTGCAGCTCAGCTGAAGCTGCAGTAAAGTGTCTGTGTGGGGAATTGTCAGGCTGGCTTGAAAGCAAATTGCTTTGCCAATTTATTTTCCTTCCTGTGTATGAACATATTTTTCTTAAAGGGATGCTGTCACATTAAATATGGAACTGCCAACTGCAGACATTAAAAAATCATGGCTCGTCCCATTTTCCTTCCTCCCACTCTAAATTCTAAGAAAACAATAAATTTTGAATTCTTTTTACCTCTCATCTGCCTTTCACCTAGAGATGCTTTTTCAAGCTCTTCCCAGCGGTGGGGAAGTTTGAGAGCTTCAGTGCCCTGACAAGTGCAGCAGATCTGGGGCAGATGGTGCCAGGCGGCCCCTTTGCCTGCACAGGCAGCACCAGCCCCTCCAGTCGCTTCTGCCAAAGCTCAGGGCTTGGCAGCCAGTCGTCAAAGGGCAGAGCTTAAAGCAGCCCCAGTGGCAAAGCTCTTGGGGAGCCTTTCCTTCCCACTGCAGCTGATGGAACTGAACTGTGTCCTGCTAAGGAAATTCCTCCTTGAGCCCATGTTCACCATCACCAAGCCTGATGCTGATGCCTGGACTCTGTGCCACCTGCTGGGACTGATGCAGAAAATCCTCCTCCAGTCTTTGTCTTTCCAAGTACTTCTTTAGGGAAGTTAATGAAAGTAGTTTTGTTATGTTTTGACAAGCTTCCATTTTTAGAGTGTATTTTTATGCAGTGAGTGTATTGCTTAACTGGGGAAGTAAATTGGGCATTTGTCAGAATGAACAACCTCCTGGTGATTCCTGTAACATGTATTTGAGAGCCTTGTTTGAAACCAGGTTTCATTTTTGTCTAAGGGTGGGGCCTTTTCCCTCTCCCATTGCCCTGAATCCTCTTCAGCTGCTGTTGTGGCTACACCTGGTCCAGCAGCCCCAGCTGGGCCCAGTTTGAGAGGGCTATAAGAAGGGGTAGAACAGAGGGGCCCTGCTCCTATGATCTCTGCTTCTGCTGCAGGAAGGGGTGGGCTTTGCCCTCTGCTCCAACTGGCTCCAGCAATGCTCTCATAGGTCCTGATTTGCCATTTCATCTGGAGGGTTGTGGCCTTGAGAGGAATTGGTTTGGATTTGGTGGTGTTTGATGCTGCTCTGTTGGGACTTGGATATTTCAATCCTGGTGTTTTAAGATATGCAACATGTGGTCATGGAAGGTTCTGAAAACAGAAGGCAGAAGTAATGCAAAGTCTCTCACCAATCTTAACTTTTCAATACAAACAGCTTTCAAAGCTAAGCCTCAATGGTAGGCAGAGAGGTCAGCAGGGCTCATCTTATTTACTGCCTCTGAACCACTGAGCTCACAGCGGGGGCTCCAGAGCCTCCCCCAGGAGATTGGGTGTTTGATAACTCTTATTTTAATAAAGCACTGGGCTTGTGTTGATGGACTTGTCCAAAGCACTACATGGATTTGAACAGATCCCATTGCAAATAACTTTATTTGATACCCCTGCAATGACTGGATTTCAAATGTCACTTGCTTAGCACTGTGAAATGTTTAATTTAGGCTGTAATACAGCAGCCTACAAGAGCTCCAGCCTGGACTGGAGGGGTCTTGCCTTACCAGCAGCTACCTGCAAACAAGCTTACAACCTAGACTCTGACCTGGATGCAGGAGTGAGAAGAGCCAGGAGGAAAGATCCTGCCCACCTGTGCTGCAGGTCAGCACTGGCACCCAGCTCATGACTGTAAGTTGTGGTGGGTGTTCCCTACCGCTGCCCTCCTGGGACGCGTGGCTGGGGGAATGTGGCTGCCACCACTGTGGTGCTCAGGACTTTCTGTCTCTAGCAATGGCCACTGCTGACCCAGCCTTTGGAGGTGGCAGCTCACCTGGGGTTGGGTGCTGGGGTTGGGACTGTGCTGCATGGTGATGGCAGAGCTGCCTTGGGCACAGTGTGGGCTGGGCCAGCAGAGACAGAGCGTGGTGGACACTGGGCTGGGGCTGCATCCTGCCCAGGTGGGCTGGCTGGATGCCAGCTCTGGGAAGGGTCTTTTCTTCTCTGGGAACAAGAGCTTTGGGCCTAGCCAGGCTGCCCAGCTTTGCTCTCCCTTCTTGCAGATGTTCAGCTGGGCTCTGCAGAAGCAGCAGTATTGGCTGAGGTCACTGAGTCGGGACCTTTAATATTTAATGTGATAATCTAACTCAAAGTCCTGCAGGTGTGGTAAATCATCTCCAGGATCTTGTTGGTGGCAGCTTCAGGAAGCAGTGAGAGGGGCACAAGGGGGCTCAGAGCCCTCCCTGGACCCTAATACAGTTCCCTATTTTATTTTCCAAGAGAAAATTGTTGCAGCAAGTTCAGTGGTCAGGGCAGGGGCTGCCTTGAGCAGCATGGCAGGTGTGGTGCAATTGGGGAACTCCAGCACCAGCAGAGCTGTGCAAGTTGCCAGTAGGTCTGGGGCTTGGCTGGGGTGATGGGAGCCAGCCCTGTGCCCAGAAGAGGTGCTGCCATCTCACAAGTGGTGTCTGGATTTTATTTCAGGGGGATATGAAAAAAAACAAAAACCAGAACAACTCTCAATGCTGTTTGTAGTGACTAGGAAGAGCCAGGGAGGAGCAGTTGGGCCAAGACTTTCCCCATGGCCACATTGGGTTGTGCTGCTTGGGTCTATTTTAAGAGGTGAAGGGCCAGAGCTGCTCCTGGCTGGGCAGCACTGCCCCGGCGGGCGCCTGGCACGGCCGCTGTGCCAGGGGGACATCCCCGCGTCCCTCCGGGAGTTCAGTTAACTTGCCTCGTTTATTCCTCTCCTGCCCTGACACTTCAGGTCCCCACCTTGCCCCCTGCTCCCTCTCCTGGCCGATGCCCAGCTCAGCCCTGGTGCTCTGCCCGTGTCCTCTGGAACCTCCCGCCCTCCCTGTGCCTCGGCATCACCGGAGCTCCCGGTGCTGCGCCAAGGCCGGCGCAGCCTCAGCTCGCCCCGGGCTGTTAGAGGTGGCTCTGCCCTTCTCTTTGTGCTGAGCACAGCAAGACTGAAGGATTGTGTGATCCTGCCAGTCGGGCTCTCCTCAGCCGGCAGCGAGTGGCGAGGCCCGGGGCGCAGCAGCGGGTCGGGCCCGTGAATCGCTGCCACCTCGGTCGTTCCTCTCCCTTCCGCGGTGTGTGCGCTTCCAGCTGAGCCCGCGGGCACAAAGCCATCTCCCCAAAATGCATTTGCTTTGCTTTTCCTATGTTGGTATGTGAGCAGGTGGGTCCCTGCTGGGAGCCCACCCGGGCCGGGGAGAAGAGGACGCGACAAGGGACGTGCCCGGGACGTGCCCGGGGCTGCGCTCGCCAGACCCGCCTCGTTTGTCATTCCGAAACGACGGAGCCCGCCCTGCCTTGGCTCTGCCTGCTCTGCCCTTCGCTCCCTGCTGGAGCCCATCGATCAACTTAACATGACACGGCACTGGAAGCCGCGGGGCCAGGGGTGGGAACTGAGGCATCTCCCGGGGCAGCAGGGCAGGTTCTCGCACCGCTGCAGAAAAGCGGCGGTTTTCGCTCCGCGGCGTCTCCTTCGGGTCGGGTTTTCGCTGCCCTCGCTGTTCAGGAGCAGGACCGAGATCTGCTGATCCAGGGGACGCGCAGCCCTGCGGTGTTAGCGATCCCTGCTGCGGGAGCGAGAGGACGGGCAGCGCAGCCCGGCGCGCTCCGCTGCTGCTGCGGGGTGTCCTGCTGCCCTCTGCTGTGCGGGAGCGGGGCCGGAGGGGCCCGGGGACATCCGAGGCTGAGAGCCACCCTGAGCGGTTTTGGAGCTCAGGGCCGCGGTCTGTGCATGTTCTGAACCCCATGAATTCCCAGGTCCCTATGCCAGGAGCTACCGTGCAGCGCTGAGCTCGGCCTGGCTCATACTAATCCGTGCTCTGACAGTGGATGGTTTATGCGCTGATCCTAAAACGTGCCTTGCCCCGGCATTAGTGGAGCATATGGTGGGGCTGGGGAGGCAGAAGGGGCTGGTTTGCTGCTCTGTTATGAAATGCTGACACTGATGTAGGCACGGCCAGGGCCCTCTGAGATGGGTGGCCCTTAGGCCAGGACATCAGACCATCTACCTCCTGATGCTGTACCAGGTCTCCTGGACCCTGCTGTCCTGGGGCAGAGCCTTCGCATCCCTCTGCCGGGGGCCGGTGCCTCTTTATGAAGCCGCAGGGAGGATTTTCTGGGTCTGACCTTGGAGACAGCCCGGGAAGCTCCCCCGTGGCCCAGGTCACCGCCAGAGCCGTGGTCAGGTTTGTTCTCCCACTCCTGGCTGGGGGCAGCTCCAGCCCAGCCTCCTGCCAGCTGGCGCCTGCTCCCCCCCCGTGACGTTCGGGGCTTTTTGGGGACTTGCTGAGCTGCAGCGCCCGGCTCAGCC
>NW_009952705.1:612195-615416 GCF_000747805.2 Chaetura pelagica
GCGGGAAATGGGCTGTGCCAGCGCTGAGGGGTCTGTGCCATGGCAGGATGGTGTGGCTGTCCCTCCCAGCCAGGGGCTCTGGAGGGGGACACAGCCGGGGTTTCGCTGCAAATACCCGCCTGGGCTCTGCGCGGCAGCGATGGGCTCACGGAGCCGCTCCCGGACCCGAACTGCCCTTTGCTGCCGTTTACCCCCAACGTGGGAGAATGATGGGCTGATTTGCATGTTCAGGCTGATTTTCATGGGGAAGCACCGTCGGCTCCAAGGACGAATTCCAGCAGAAAAGTGCGAACTGAGCCAGCAATGAGCTGTGGTGGTTGAGTCAGGCTCAGGAAGGGTGTGTGTTTTCTGAGGATCCCTGCAAATGCAACCCAGGGCACTGGAAATAAGATGGTTGCTCGAGGGGTTTAACTGGGTTTTGTGACAGCTGTTGGTGGCAACTTTCATACTTTTCTACATCTGTTGCTTCTATTTACTATTCTGTGCATGCAGCCATAGCTAAGGAAAGCAGATTCAGTCTTATGGAATCATGTGAACTTGAATCAGATTTTGAGATTTCATGCTCTTAGTAAGTTCATCCAAACTTTAGGTTTGGGTGGTGGTTTCCCTGATTACATGTTGCTTAATGGGATGAATCTTCAGCTTAATTTTGATGCCACTTTAGCTCTGTGACAAAGGTGGTTTTACTTGGGTGTCTCCTGAGGAGGGAATAACAGGGTGACCCTGGCACCTGCAAAGGGGGCCTGGAGATGCTGGGATCTTGGCAAATGGGATCTTGCTGCCGTGTGCACACCAAGGACAGGGCAAGGCTGGGCCCCAGTCAGGGTTTTCCTGGGGCTGGAATTACTTTGGCCTGTGGCATCAGCTGAAGAGTTACCCTGGTACTGGGGATGCAGCATCCTGGAACCAGCATTAGGACAGAGTCCTGCTGCCTATGTGCCTGGTGCAAATGCATCTGGGCTGGCTCCTGGGGGCAGGAATTGCTGCTGGTGGAGAAGTGTGGTCTGTGGGGGGCTGCACTGGGGCCATCAGGCAAGGGACTAGTGGCTGCAAAGGTCCTGGAACAGATGGAGCCACGTCCTCACCTTGCCTTGCTGTGCTGCTTCCCTTTCCCCTGGGAATGCTCTCGGGAAAGCAGGTGAGCTCTGCTGCTGTGCACCCTCTAGAAACAAGGGTTTCTCATTTCAGAAATTTAATGTCTGGATTTTAAATTCTCTCAACTTCTGTCAGCACTTTACAGGCCTTTGCAACATCTTTATGGTGTTATTAAAGAAAGAAAGAGAGGGAGAGACCCGGGGTTATGGGTTGCTGTACAAGAGTATAAAACTGACCTTAAAATTATGATCTGGCTGTGCAGCCCTGAAAGTGGCTGCAGTGCTGGGCTGGAGAGTGACAGGGACCAGGGGATGGCAACCCTGGAGTCACTTTGCTATTGTAAGTGATTGTCAACAATAAAAGCAGTGAGGACTAGAGAGGAAAGCTCCCCTGGACTCAGATCAGAGCTGTCATCCTGGGCTGGGACTGTATCTGCAGGGTGTCTGGGATGTGGGGACCAGTGTCTGGCAGTGCTGGGCTGGGGGGCAGCATGTCCTGGATGTGCTGTGCAGTGGGAGGATGGGTGCTTTGATGCCATGCTCGCCACAGTGGTGACACCCAAGCTGTTCTGACCTTCTTTTATTTCAAAGAGATTTGGGCATTTGTCAAGGAGCTTTATGCACCTGGCTGGAGCCTTTGACCACACCCCTAAAAGGTCCTCAGTGCTTTGCTGAAAAGGTGAAATGTGCCCCAAAGCAGCTGTTGGTCAGGGATTTGCAGGTGCCCACATGTGCAGTGACTCCTCCCGGCCACAAATCACCAAACTTACTGTCCTGACACCTGAGACACAGAACAGGGGCAGCAGAAATGAAGTGAATGAGATGAGCGTGCGTGCAATTAGGACAGACCTTCCAAACCCTGCAGTGGGAGCCAGGACAGGAGCTGCAGGCTAATCAAAGCAACAGCAGTTCCTTTTTTTAAGATGAGGGAGACTTTTGGGATACTTTGTCCACATAATGTTCCAATTTTAGCTCTGCGTCCTGGGATGTAATTGCATTAAAAATACTCGGGAGGGGGAGGATGCCAAGGGCACCCGGGGACCTGCCTCCACATCCCCCCAGAGCCCCACGTGTCCCTGAGGCCCAGTTTCACATTCCTGATGCTGATTGTCACCCAGATCTGCTTTCCAGCTGCTCTGCTAATGGTTATTCTGGTAAAGGCCCTTTCTCTGGGGTCCACGGGGCTCCCTGCCCAACCAAGTGCAATTGGGCATCGATTGCTGCCAGTTTTGGGGACTGACCACAACTGATGTGGTGGGTTGGCCAGGGCAGCTCTGGTGCTGAGCCCCTTGTACCAGTGCAGGGTGGTTCCATCCTGCAGCCCTTCCAGTCCTGAGCCTGCCAAGGCTGGGAGGTTTCATTTGGAAAACATGAGTTGTTTAGTTTTGGGTTTTGTAAATAAAATTCTAGATGGGTTTTTGTATTTTTCTCAGTTGTTTTTTCAGCTTTCAGGGCTGTGCCAAGTTTCTCACTTACCTTGAAGTCAAGGGCCATGTATTTTTTTTCAATTTCATTGAAATGTGAACTTGGAGCCTCAGGAACAAGCCCAAGGTCTCTAGAGAGGCCACAGAGCTAAGAGGGAACAGGCCTGAAGAACTGAGGCTGTGAAATCCTTTGGCTAAAGTAGTTTTACTTATTTGTAATATAATGTCCTTTCTGTTATGTTGCTTCAGATTTTAACTGGTGAAGATGAAGTTTAAGGATCTTACTGATGATGGTTTTGGTTAAGTAGTTTAGGCTGGAAGGGACTGTTGGTAATCAGTCCAACCTTGTCTGGTGTGCAGCTGGCTGCAGGGTTGGAGCACATCCTGCAGGTCCTGGCCCATCCCGGAGCAAAAATTAACTCCATCAGGTGAGGGTGACAAGCGCTGTGGTGGGCGTGGGACGGTAAGATTCCCCGGGATGACACCGGGCTGGCTCCATCGCTGCTGGGGGGCCGGGCCAGCCCGGGCTGCCTCCAGCCCTGCCGGTCCCGGCTTTTGCCTCCGGCTCAACTACCAGCTCGTGGAAAAGCCTTCCGCTCCCTCTTGCTAAATATAACTTCTAAAGGAGATGCTTTTTGTCACCTCCAGGGAGTTGCAAAGGGCAAGGCGGGTCTGGCACAGGGGAAGTGCCGAAACCCGCCGA
>NW_009952705.1:616007-627708 GCF_000747805.2 Chaetura pelagica
CTCCTGGGAGGGAAGTTATGGTGCTTTTCCTGGAGAGAAGCCGGCAGGAGCTTGGCTTGTCATCTCCTGCAGCAGTGCCGTGGGGGGAGGGTGCAGGGCTGGGAAGCACAAGGTGTCTGAGGAGATGTTGGGGGCTCCCACCATCGGGACTGGTGGGCTGGGGCTACTGGGTGAAGTGTTCCTGGATGGTGCTGCACAAAGTCAGGCAGGGAGACGGTGCCTGTGCAGTCCATCCTGAAGGTGCCAGGGACATATCTGCAGTGCACATTTGGGACTCATCTGGCCCCCACAGACACCCCTGCCCTGCTCTTGGCCCCTCAGGGTCTCAGCACAGCATGCCCGTGTGTATCCTTAAGCAGCAGCTGCCCGTGCCAAGGTGGTAACTAGATCGCAGGGCTTGGGTGACCTTCATGCCTCTCCAAGGCTCTGGATGTCCCAGCAGTTCTGGGTCCAGGGTCACTATTGTGGACTCTGGGCAGTGGGGACAGTGTGTCTGCAAGGCAAGGACCATTCCTGGCTGATCTGAACCCCTCTGTGGGCAACTCTTCCCCAGGGTGTCCCTGTGCAGGTCTGGAGTTCATGTGGCTGATGCACGTTGGCCCCGTGCTCAGGACAGGTAGCATCTTGGTGCAGGCAGGATGGTGCTGGTGGCTCAAGGTGTGGGTGCTGGGGCTGCTCCTGCTGCAGCAGGGCTGGGCTGTGGGGCACCAGAGCAGCACACAGGTCCTGGATTTCTTGCCTGCAAAGAGCTGGTCACCGTCCAGCTTGGACAAACCCGTGGTGCTGCCCGGGAGCGAACAAGGCTTTAACTGGCATGAGGAGTGTTGTCTGGTGCTAGAAACTTGGAAGAACTGAGTTATTCTCTGCTCCAGCACTAACCACCTGGGAATGCTGCTGCTCGTGTCATCTTCCCTGATGCAACTCCTTGCAGAGATGCTAGTGCTGCTGCTCTTGTTCAGGGAGATCCCCAGATCCAAGCAGTCTGAGCACCCCTCGGGCACGGGACCTGCGCTGCGCTTTCCTGCCTTGCCCGCCCCCCTGTGCTGGTCCCTCTGTCCTCACGGCAGGTCTGTCCTTCCTCCCGCAGGCATGAAGAGACCCCTCAGCCCGTCCCACCCCCCTGAGAGCGGGGTGAGGCTGCTGGAGATGGGCAGCTGCCTCCCCAGCCAGCCCGAGCAGCGCATGAAGCGGGAGAAGAAGCATCAGTCGTTCACGCTCTGCGAGGTCTGCAACATCCAGCTCAACTCGGCCGCGCAGGCGCAGATCCACTACAATGGCAAGTCCCACCAGAAGCGCCTCAAGCAGCTCAACAAGGGGAAGATGCCAGCGGCCCAAGGTAGGAGCCCGTCTGTCAGGCCAAGGTTGCCCCAAGGCTGCCCTTGCTCTGGGACAGCTGCTCCGCTGGGCTTGGTGCGCTGGGATGGTCAGGAACTCTGTGTCCTCGGCACCTCTCACTTGCTGATCTGCCTGAACACCAGGGACTTCCCTGCCCACTGGCATTGCTGGTCCTCAAGTGGTTTTGGGGCCTGAGAGCCCAGGGTGCTGCACCAGGCAGATGGACGTGTGTGGGTCCTGTCCATGTGTGAGTGTGGTTGCTGGTACTCGGTGTCTTTGTGAGCATCTTCTAGTATGTCCGTAGAGGATGTGCTGTGGGATGAGCACATCCAAGGGTGCAGCAGCTGTTGGCATCTGGGTTGTTGGCTACCTGGGAGCTCTAGGAGCAGCCAACTCCATACCTGCCCTCCTATCCTTACAGGCTAATTACCAGTTCAGTTAATGAGCTGAGCTCTCTGAACCACTTTGTAGAAAATTGATGCCTTTATTTGGTGTGAGGGTGGTGAGAAGTTGAGGGGATAGGGAAAGGGCAGGAATATGGTGGAATCCCATTGCACCGTGTGTGGAGGGAACGTCCCTCTCTCTGGGCACCCTGGCTTCCCACAGCAGAGCTGTGAGGGGCTGGAGCCCAGTCCCAGACTGGTCAGGAAAGGTTTGTTTCAGAACATCTGAAGGGCTGGCAAATGAATCTGCAATGCTTCTGCAAACAGCAAAGCAGTGGTGGGTTGCAGGGTGGTAAATCCCACTGTCTGGCCCCAGCCAGTGATGGTGGCCATGGCAGTGATGCTCTCCAGGACCAGGTGGTCGTGCTTGGTGCCAGCACCTTCACCACTGGGCTCACTGGTGGCTTCTGTCACCTCTGCACTGGGGAGTCCTGGGTGCAAACCTGGAACCCGGACCCGTGTGCTTCTCCAGCACTTTTCACCTTGCTGAACACCAGATTTTCTTGTGGGTGAGGAAGTGGCTCTGGGACCTGGCTTGTAGTGGGGTCGGGATGGTGCAATGGATGGGCAGCTGGGCAGTGCCAGGGCCCTGCTGTGGTGCCTTGGCAGGCCCCTGGAAACCAGCCCGTATAAATACCTACTTCTGCTAAAGATGGGGCAAGGCTGGAGCCATAAATTCCTCGCATGGCAATGGTCATCTTGATGCCAAATCCTGCCCTCCCTGGTGCTGGTTTTGTCTGAGCCAGGTATGGGGTATGTAAAGGAGCTGGTCTGTTTATCATCCTTTACTGACAGGTGGAAATACTGCCTGCTATTTTAATGGGAACAGGGCTCATAAATTCCAGCCTGCAGCTTCCAGACTGTCCTGGACCTGGTTGTGGCTCAATGGGAGCCTGTCCAGGGATGTGTTTCCTACTGAGCCAAAGAATCTCAGAGCATGCAAGTATGTACTTTGTACTTCTGCATCATCCCCGGCCTCAGCCAGTGTCCCGGGCCCCAGCAGGCGGGCACAGCCCTCTGGACTTTTCTCTGCCGTTGAGGATGAAGGTTGCTTCTGTTTGCGTGGGGCTGTGATTTGCTCATGTGGGGAAGCAGCAGAGCCGCCTGCTGCCCGCCCCCGTCCTGCGGCGCTGGGCAGCGCTGCCGGCACAGGACGGGGCTCCCTCCGCAGCCGCCTTCTCCCCAGGCTTCTGGTTAAAAATGTCATTTCCAGCTTTGTCACGGGAAACCTTTCCCAGCCTCCTGAGGCGTGAGCCTGGGGAACACGTGGCTGTGAGTGACAGATTAGGGCCGGGAACTGGCTGATGTGATGCGTCTTCTCTGGTGACCGCGTGCTGCTGGCACTGCGGGTTCTGGGTGCGACCCGGCCCCGTGTCTGCACTGGAGAGGGGCTGATCTCCCCCAGACACAACTGTCCCCCACTGCTGAGAAGAGGGGACCAGCACTTTCCTGGAAAAGCTCCAGGTGCTCCTGGCTGGGCTGCAGTGTGGGCAGGAGGGTGCAGGCAGGGCCAAGCAGGGAGGATTGGAGCAAGGGAGTCCTGCCCCACCACACCCCGCCTGGAGCCCTTCACCAGCTGAACCAGCACCTTTGGGTGCTGAGAGCACGTTCCTGCCTGTGGCCATGGGAGCTGTGGTCCCTTCCCAGGCATCTCCTGGCCAAGCTGCAGCAAACACCCAGCTCTGATCATGTGTCATTGCTGGGGGAGCCTTGGAGAGAGGTGGGGGTTTCTAAAGATGAGGGGTGAAATGAACTAATGGAGTTAGACAAAGAGAGGAGGTTCCTCAGTGCTGGAACCCCCATCTGGCACTGCCATCCACAGCTACAGCAAAGGTGCCTTTCACTGATGCTGCTCGATCTGCCCCAGTTCCTCTCTGGCTTCTCCCATCAGTTGTTTCTGCAAAGCCTGGAAGCGCTTGCGCTTCACAGGGCGAAGCTGTGGAGCAACTTGGCTGGCAAACAGACGCGATAATCAGTATCATTACAATTTATTAGTGCCTTGCCAGAAAGACCTCCAATTTAAAAACAAATTATTGTTCATTAGGCATTTTCTTGCAAGGCAAATCATAGATTTCTGTTGTCTCATGTTGAATTGCAGTGCAGCAGCAATTAATACAGGCTGTTCACAGATGAAAGATGTTTTCATGTTGCAGATGCCAGTTCAAGTCCAACTGGGTCAAGAGTGATTTAATTACTGCCTGTGATTTTCAAGGGTGCCCAAGTGAGCTCAGTTTGTTCTTGATGTCCTCGTAGTCCTGCAGCCATGGGCTGGACCCCCAGTTCTAGTGCTGAATGGGCAGGAGGAGCCAGTGCTGCCCCAAACTGGGGAGCAGAGGCTGCGGGCACAGCCTCCAGTGCTGCTTTCATGCTGGTGCAAACTGCTGGGGCAGGGCAGGGGACAAGGGTTTGCTGCTTCCTTTTGTCCTCCTGGATGACCCCAGGGGCTGCCTATCCATGGGATGGGCTGAGATGCAGTGTTTCAGGAATTTCCTCCCCTGCTGTCCCCTGATCCCAGAAAAGACCCTTTCAGCAGTGTCCCCAAAAAGTCAGGGGATGTGAATAGCAGCTTGTTCTCTCCCACTGCCAGAACCAGCATCCCCGGGCCCTGTCAGCTCTCATCTTGTTGAGATGTGGGGGGGAAGTGTCCTCCTCCACCACAGGAGCCTCCCGGGCAGATCTGAGCTGACAGCAGCTCGTACCCCCTCGGCTGGGTGGTGGGTGCTGGGGACAAGGACACCCTGTTCAGGCGCCCTTTCTGCTAGAGGGTCTGTGCAAGACCTGAGACCCCTCAAACTGCTCCCCCGCACCCAAAGCCAAGGCTGGGTGTGCAGGTTGGACTGGAGCACCCAGTGCCAGCCCATGTTGTGAGCTCTTCCTCTGCTCTGTGTGCCCTCCTGGTGTGACGTGCCCGGACCCCCCCGGGCTGCCTGGCACTGTCCCCACCCGCACAGCAGTAACAGCTCCGTGCGAAGGGGAAGGTCCTGGGTTCCCCAATCAGCTGCTCCAGCGTCTGTCTTGGCACGTTTGCAGAGCAGAGAGGTTTGAGATGAGCAGAGAAATCGCTGTGACAGCTTCAGCAGTGCTGGGTCTGCAGCAGAGGGGGTGGGTGCCTGGGGGGGGATGTGGGGACCCCCTGGGAGCCAGTTCTGCCCCAGTAGTGGAGAGGGGTCAGTGGGAGTTACCCTGTTCCGTTCGGCATCTTGAAGGTCAGCTGCTGGAGTGTTCCCTCCTGCCTGCCCCTGCTGCTGGAGCTCCTCAGCTGTTAATTACCAACAATTTGAGAACCAATCTCCTTTTTTGGTTCCATGTCATGCATGCAGTCTTGTAGTTGTCTTTAATGAAGAGGGTGATGCTCAGTGGTGCTTTGTCTGCAATAGCATCCAATGTATTAAGCACTATCAGAAATCCAGGATTACAGTCTAATTGGGCTGCAGTGGCTGTGCTGGAGCTGGGATGGCCTCAAAGCTGGGGTGGCCCTTGCTTGGGACCCCTGATTTGTGACCAGCCTGGGTGGGAGCTGAGCCCCAAACTCCTGGGATGTGGATGCAGCATCAGGCTCTCCTCAGCTCCAGGGCAACAGATCCACACCCACCCCATGGGTTAAAGGGCCTTTAATGTCCATCAGGGACAGACGTGGCACCGACCTGCGTGTCGATGGTGACCTTGTGGCCGAGCAGTGCAGGGTTCATCTTTTAAGCTTCTGCAAATTCAATGAAGGACAAGCACACTGAGTCCTCCTGCTCGGTTGGCCTCGGCTGCTCCCTTCAGCTGCGAGCAAAGATGATTAAAAATAGCTTTTCAGATCAGATTTGAATAACCTGGAATCTCAGTGGGGAAATTTAATGTTTTTATCACGTCTTAAAGATATTTGCAGGGATCAGGTGATGCTTGGAGCAGCACAGTGTGCAACTGCACATTTTCCTTCCCTCTGCTTATTCCCAGGCTTCCTCCTTCCCTTTTGGGGCACAGGGATGTCCCTCCAGGGTCCTGGCAGGTTGGGTGCTGGGCAGAGGTAGGTGAGCAGCAGCCCTGCCCCTGGGCTGAGGAAGGGAGAGATTCGCCCCATCACCAGGAACTGGCAGAAAAATCTGTGTTCCACCAAATGATGATGTTACACTGAAAAAAACCTGTTTTGCATGGGGAGGAGGGGGCCTGTGGGCTGCGTGTGAAAGGTGCCGTGGGAGCCCAAAAGCCTCCTCATGGCACATCAGCCCTGTGCCAGCCCATTAATCTGGAGACAACTGCTCCCATTTAAATCCTTGGAAAATACCCCATTAACTTGCTCTCCCTCTGAAAAGCCCAGCTATTCAGCTTATCATGGATTAATAACTGTATCATAATTAATCTCCAGTATTATTGAGTCGGTAACTTCAAATAAAAAATAAATGGATTAGCTGTTAACTTCTGCCAGACGGATTTTCTAGATGTGGTGCCTTCCCTATCAGGGCATTGCCCATCCCCTCTGTACCCTGATTTCTGGCTAGAGGCTTCAGGGTTTGGGTTTTTTCTTGACACACTTCTTCTAAAAAGGTCCTTAAAATTTAAGCTCTCTGCTAAAAAAAAATAGCCCAGAGAAGTTTCTGGGCTTGGCTTGTGCAAGCACAGCCTGACACAGGCTGTTGGGTGATGCTCTGAGCACCCCTGTAGTGAGGGCTTGGGGAGCCCGGTGAATGATCCAGCTGGAGGGGCTGGACACCATGCCAAAGATAACACAGATAAGATCTATCAGGTATAATCTTGGGGTGTGGTGGCAGCCAGGTGCCTGGGCCATGGGGGTCAGCAACCTTGGGGGTGTTTGTGGAGAGGGGATCAAGCTCCTGTGTCTCAGTGCATTGAGGAAATGATGGGGAGGTCTCATGGGAACCGGACCCATGTCCAACAGGGTGAGAACATGGGGTGGGGAGTGGGTGGCAGGAAGGATGGGGTCACTTTGAAGGGGAGACCTGGGCAGTGGCTGCTGCAAATGTTGGAGTCAGGGCTGGGCCCTGTGCCAGCCCCCGGATCGTCTCCAGCGTGAAATGGCTCTGACCTTCACTGGTGCTTCTCAGGGCAGGGATGCTGCTGCTGGTGGAGGTTTTTCCCAAAATCAGGAGGAAATTGCCTCGTGTTATTATCTGTAAGCACTGCATTTTGTGAGCTAGTTGTCCTTAATCTTGGATTTTGATGGAATTTTCTTGTGTGCGGTTTGCTATCGAGTTGCAAGGATGGCATTTCAGGGCCGCTTAGCTGGGGATGCGTCACACGTGATCTTCATTAGAAGTGGATTAAGAGCAACTGGGAATGCGCAGCCATGGAATATTTTGCAGTTTCCCATGTCGCAGCAGCTCAGCAGATTTGGAAGAGGAAAGCCTGGGATTTATTTTAAGTAGGGAAAAAATGGTGAAAGCAGCAGTGAAGCAGGAGCGTGTCTGGGCCCGCCGCGCTGGGGCTGCTCCCAGCTCTCCTGGCAGTGCTGGCTGCTGGAGCTGCTGCATCCTGCTGGAAGAGGCGGGACCGGGCTCCCCGGTGCTGCTGTGCTGCCCCACTCTGCCCCCTGCACAAAGGTGTGCTTTTCTCCTTAAACATTCCCAGGGACAGGTGAGGACGTGTGGGACCTCAGTAGCCCTGTGGGATGGTTCCTGGGGCTGGGGACAGTTGCTGTCCCACTCTAGCAGGGAAGGGAGATGAAATGTCCTGGGGTACTGGTGGTGCTGGTGGAATGGTGTGGGGGTTGCACAGCCTCCCTGTGCTCAGGCACCATCCTGAAGGTCACCAGGGCTGAACGATGGGGAGGACCAGGGGGGCAGCAGTGGGGAAGTGGCTTGTCCAGGGTCTCGATGGACAGTGGGGCTGGGGAGGCAGCCCCCAGGCACCAGCCCTGCTCCCTGCTTCTCCACACGTGTGTGCACACCCGTGTGCTGCTCCCTGGAGAAAGGGGGGAGCAAGTGCTTAAAAAAAAAAAAAAGCAGCTGGGGAGGAGGGCAGGACTGAGCTGGATAAGCACGAGCAGAGGTTTGTGGGTAGTGTAAAGCTGTCACTGTGATTTAGGGTCGGCTGGTTAAACTGTTTTATGTTCACAGACAGTAAGTCGTAAGCAATATAAAATTTTCTGTGAAGAGCTGATCTCCCCTCGTCATGGTTTGTGCCTTCCTTCCCAGACTGCTCTCTCCTCTGTACAACCCCACGGTGTCGTGGCATGAGGGAGAAAACCCCATTGTGGCCATTGAGAAATGGCAACTGCTAGAGCCCTGGAGCTGGGTTTGTGCCCAGGGGGGAGTAAGGAGCTGCTGCCGGGGTGCTGAGCTGCTGTTGGGGTGCTCAGCTCCCTCTGCCCAACCCAGGCAGTGCTGTGGGGCATCGCTCCAGGATCTGCCCCTTGCCCTGCCTGGGGCTCCCATGGGATGGCTGATCCCACTGAGCACAGAGCAGGGCAAAGCTGAGTGCACTGACCACGAGGGACCAGCTCCTGCGTAGCCTCGGCCCCCCGGCTCCCCCTAGGGCTGCAGCCCCCTCTGAGGAGGGGGTTTAGTTTATTTGAGCAGGACTGGGTCTGGCTGCAGTCACTGTGATCGCCCTAAATTAAGTTTCCTTTTTCTTGCCTCCGAGTTGTTGCTGCTTTTTGGAAACCCACACACAGAGCTGCTCCAGTTCACCTTTGATATTTCCTACAGCCGTAGATCTATGAGTAATAGTTTCATTTATTTTACCATTGCCATGTCAGCAGGAGCATCTCAGTATGCTCTGCCCTGTGGCACCGGTGCACGTGCCTGTCCCCACGGAGCTGCTGCACTCCCCAGCACGTCCCCAGGACCCCAAGGACCACAGAGCTGAATAGAGACCTTGGGGACAAGACCCGAGCCAGAGTCACCCCCTGGCTAATTAAGCATGAAGATTTTGGGCAGCTGGTTGCTGTGCCAATCCCCAGCTGAGCCAATGTGGGGGCTCTGCCCCTCTCCCCCTGAGTCCACACAGGGCCAGGGGGAACCACATGGCAAATGAGGATCCACCTCGATCCAGGAGGATGAGGAGGGAGGAGGAAGGCAGCTGTTGCAGGTGCTGAGTGGGGCAGCCCTCAGCCATGAGGAGGGGGATCTGTGCCAGGCTCTGTTAGAAGCTGTGTGGCTGGAGTGGCTGAGGCCCTGCTCTGGTGTTGGCTGTGCTGGGAGGGCTGGAAGTGAAGGGGGAGCTGGGGCTGATGTGAGGGGGCGTCACAGCCTGGGAGCCAACAGTGGCATTGGGAAGGTGCTGGGTTTCCGTGGGGCTCCACACACTGCTGCACCCCTCATGTCACAAAACCTCTGACAAGTATTCCCGAGCTGTTGTGCTGCTGTTATGTTATGGGAGCTGAGGTGCTGGGGGCTCAGCCCTGGCAGCCCCTGGCACCTTTGTGCCAGGCTGGGCTCCAGGTGTCCTTCCCAGCAGAGCTGGGTGAGCTCGGGAGTTCAAACAAAGCCCCAGGTTTGGGATCTGGGCTCAGTGAGGTGTGAAGGGTTCCTTCATGCACTAAAATGTGGCTGCAGGTGAAATCCTCTGCCCTGCTTCTTCCAGGAGGGCCTCCTAAATTAGATGGAAAATATTACACTCTCTCTGAAACTATTTACAGGTGTAATTTCCAGCCCTTCTCCTGATAATTAAATATTTTTAGGTCATCCAATTTCTCCACCCTATTTGCAGACCTGTCCTGGATGCCTTTGTAATTAGACATCTCCTGGTGAAAGATGATTAAGGGGGGGAGGTGGCAGGGTGGCCCCAGCTCTCCTGCAGCACCTCCTGGGCTCGTCCTTGGGGCTCCCCTTGGAGGGTGATGATGGATGGAGCAGCCCCTATTTAATGTCCCCAGACCTGGGGACACAGTGGCTGTCCCCCCTGGTGACACTCAGGCAGCATTACCATGTTGAAGGGTGAGAATGTTGAGAATACACATTTAAGCAATTTTAAGCTGTGCTTTTTTTTTTTGTGTGTGTGTGTGTATCCTTACTAAAATGAAGGGGAAATAATGTTTTAATGCCTTGCCCTGCAACAAAAAGGCCCTTAATGGAGCAGTTTCTATCACAGTTTAAAGCTGAGGCTTCACGCAGGAGCTGGGATTAATGAAAGGGCAATATTGTTCTCTGCTCCCGAAATGGGGAAGATTAAAGTACCACAGAGAAGAAAAGCTGAGGCGTTTGGCTGTTATTGTGGTTCTTAGCAACACAATGAGACCAGACCTTCTCTTCGTGGGGAAAACTGAGGTTCAACCCCAGCCCCCCAACTGCAGCTCCTGCAGGGCGTGGGTTCCCTCAGCAGCTCCTGGGGGTGCATCCCTGTGCCCCCCCAGACGGCTGGTACTGTGCCCTCCCCCAGTGCATTATTACCACCCCTGCTTTACTTTCCTTTTTTATATTTGTAAGAGCAGAATTCTCTAGTTTTTAGTTAAAAAACCTGGGTGCCCTGACCTGATGCAGGGGGTGGTGTTTGACCAGGTCCCTGTTTCTAGGGGGGGTTGTGGGGGGAAAGCAAGCCACAAGCCTCATCCTCTTTGTGTGGGAAGCCCCCGGGGGCAGGATTCAGCCCTTAAAATATGTTATCTTAATCCTGAGCAAACCCGGGAGCAGGAAAGGTCAGTGCTTGCCTTCCTGGCCCGGTGGGGATGAGCCCCCAGCCTGAGCCTCCTGCTGCTGGTGGGCTCAGGTTACCAAGCAGAAGAAAACTGATATGGTTCTCCAGGTGTATGGGTCTTGATCCTATCTGACATCTTTCACCCCCAAATTATACCCTAAATCCTTGATGAACAAAGTCAGCCTGAAAGGCTCTGGAAGGTTCAACAGACCTGGGGAGGGGGGTGGTATGTGTGCTTCCTGCTGGTTTTTTCTCCTTCTCTTTTTCCTCTTGTTTATGGAGGTGTTCATTGCCCAATGCTGGTTGCTATTTGCCAGGTTGCTTTTGGAGCCCAAGGCTGGGCAGAGCCTGTCTGGGTTGTCTCCCAGCCAGCGAGGAGTTTAACACTGCCCTCAGTAGGTTTCAGAGTGATCACTCTGTTGTGGTTCCTGGTGTCTGTCCTCCCAAAGATCTCAGTGAATTGGTGGCATTAGGGACAACCCATGCCCAAATGGAGCCAGATGGGTCACAGTGTCTTCCCAAGCACCCACCCCATCTCCCAGCCCTCCCTTTCTCCTGAGCTGCTGCTGCAGGCTCTGCCGGAGCCGACGTGCCGGAGCAAGCCTGGCTCTGCGGCGGGTGGAGGGCACCGCTCCCCTCTCCCCACGTGGTTGGGATCTGCCTCTCCCAGGGTGCAGGCTGAGGGTGCTGGGGCTGTGGCTGGGCTGGGCCCTCTCCCCTCTTGGCACAGTAACCTCTGGTTTAGTCCCTGCTTGGAGTTTGGTTAAAAACCTCTGTCGAAAAGCAGTGACCATGGGGGGTGGGAGGTGGGTGCAGCATCTGATGCAACGATGTCCCTTGGCTCTGAATATTTTTTTAGTGCCTCCCACAGTGTTCCGCGGGGATGGGAAAGCCAGTTGTCAGAGCTCCTGGGCATCCTTCCCAGCAGAGGCACTGGTGAAGATGCTCAGCAGTGGCAGCTCCAGGCTGGATGTTGCGGGGGAGAAGCAGCCGCGGGTTTTGCTCTGCCCGGGTGCTGGTGGTGCCCTGGGAGGGTGACGTGGGCCTGGGCCTAGCAGGAGCGTTTGTGCCACCGCCGTGAGCCGGCACGGGGGTCCAGGCACAAATACAGCAGGTTATGCACTGGTAGGGCCCATGCTGCCTGGCTGGGAAATTCCAGGGGTCTGCTGGGGCTGGGCAGGGGCGGGCGGGAGGCGTTCCCGGCAGGGCTCTGTAACCAGCACCCACAATTAGCCCCCGCAATTAGCCCCGCTCTGCCGGCCCCGAGGCTCGGCCATCAAACGCACCGCCCCGCGCTGCCCGTTCTCCCTCCCACCCCTCCGTGTCCCACCAGCTCGAACCGGTTC
>NW_009952705.1:637152-638451 GCF_000747805.2 Chaetura pelagica
GGGGGGGGCCCCAGCAAGGACCTGCCTGCCTGGCCAGGACAGGCTCGGCTCCGGGAGATGATTTGTTGAGGAAATTGCTGTGCAGGGCTCAGTGGGTCACGGCTGGGGCTGAGGGTGGATGGAGCAGGGGGTTCAGGGCTCTACATTGGCCCGGCCAGTCCTTGCCAGCAGGGTAAAGGTCAGGAGATGTCAAACTTGCCCATGGCTTGTGGGTGTCCCAGGGGAAGGAGAACAGCCCCCAGATGATTGTCAGCCCCCCCGTCCTCCCAGTCTTTACACCTCTACACTCCCTCTGCTTGACGCTTGCTTGCAGTAACACCAAACTGCTGATGACATTAAACAAATTAATATCAGGTTTAAATAGCTGCCAGGAGGCTGGGAACAGGCGGCGCGGGCCTAGCTGTCAATCCCAGATTAGCAACCGGGGCTGAACTGACCCCGACAGCAACACCCGGCACGGGGACCCTGTGCCCGGGGCATCAGCCCTGCTGGGGGCTTCGCCAGTGCCAGCTGAGCCCAGGTGGGCTTGGGAGAAGGACTCAGAATGCTCTGGCCTCGCAGCAGGGTGCAGGAGGCCCTTACAGCTTTGGGTGCTTTTCAGAGCACCAAAATGCCCAAATATACCTCCAGAGTGCCTGGTCTGGCTGCAGCACCTGGGAGGGGAATTTGGTATCTCATGTTTTCCATCTTGGTTTTGCTCTGCTGGTGACTGAAGGAGAGGGGCTCCTGCCTGACTCTGAATTGTTTAACTTGAAGGAAGTATTTAAATCCCTCCCTGTTCTTGTCTCCCTTTCAGGAGGGAGACAATTGTTTCCTCATTTCACAATCAGGTTTTTAATAATTCCCCTCGTTAAAAGGCACCGTGCCATCCAGGCCTGAACCTCCCCTCCTGAGAAGCCCTGGAGGCCAAAGATCCAGCCCAGGAAAGGCGCTGCCCTCCGGGAATCCCGCTGCTCAGCCTTGGTTAGCAAAACCGAGGGGAACACCAGACAGCAAACCCTGGGCTCGTGGGCTTGTGCCAACCCCAGTCACAGGGGGAGATCCCTGGGCTGCAGCAAAGCTGGTTGTGGGGTCCCTCCCCCCACTCAAAGCCCCTTTGCTGTGGCAGCCCCGGCGTTCGGTGCCCCCGCGGAGCAAAGGGCGGCTGTGCCTGCGGGGGGCACACACAGGAAAGAAATTCTTCCTAATATCTAATATAAATCTCCCCTCTTTCAAACCATTTCCCCCTTGTCCTCTCCCTCCCTGCTCTTGTCCCAAGTCCCTCCCCAGCTTTCCTGGAGCCCCTTCAGGCACTGGAAG
>NW_009952705.1:640533-642353 GCF_000747805.2 Chaetura pelagica
ACGAGGGCGGGACCCTTCCCGGTGCCGGCCGGGGGGTCTCAGTGCACGCACCGACCCCACGCAAGCTCCTGCCCGCAGCCGGCTCTGCCGAGTTATTCGAGCTGGAGAAAATGGAAATAATTTAAGGTACGAGTTGTTATTTGCGGAGAAGAACGTATTTGATTGTTACTGGTTTTCTGGGCAGCTCTGCTGAGGTCGCGGAGGGGGGGTGCCTTTTCTCTCCTTCGCAATTTTGACCATAGACTTAACTCTTAACAGTGAAAATTCCAGGTGGATTATTTCCTGCCAGCAAAGAGCTCCGGGCGGTGCCAAAGGTGTCCGGGCTCGGGACGGGAGGGGCTGGTACCGGCCTGAGCCCCGAACCCCGATATTGGTTCGCCTGTGGGGTCCCTGTCCTGCTCCCAACAGGGCTTCCCCGCGCTAATTGTTCTCAATACACCTTTCTCTTTCTCCGGTGTTGTTCAACATCTTCATCAACGACCTGGATGAGGGTATAGAATGTACCCTCAGCAAGTTTGCTGATGACACTAAGCTGGGAGGAGTGGCTGACACACCAGAAGGCTGTGCTGCCATTCAGAGAGACTTAGATAGGTTGGTGAGTTGGGCGGGGAGAAACATGATGAAATTCAACAAGGGGAAGTGCAGAGTTTTACATTTGGGGAAGAACAACACCATGTCCCAGTACAGGTTGGGGGCTGAACTGCTGGAGAGTAGTGTAGGTGAAAGAGACCTGGGGGTCCTGGTAGACAGGAGGATGACCATGAGCCAGCAATGTGCCCTTGTGGCCAAGAAGGCCAATGGCATCCTGGGGTGTATTAGAAAGGGTGTGGTTAGTAGGTCAAGAGAGGTTCTCCTCCCCCTCTATTCTGCATTGGTGAGGCCACATCTGGAGTATTGTGTCCAGTTCTGGGCCCCTCAGTTCAAAAAGGACAGGGAACTGCTCGAGAGAGTCCAGCGCAGAGCTACGAAGATGATTAGGGGAGTGGAACATCTCCCTTATGAGGAAAGGCTGAGGGAGCTGGGTCTCTTTAGCTTGGAGAAAAGGAGACTGAGGGGTGACCTCATCAATGTTTACAAATATGTAAGGGGTGAGTGTCAGGGGGATGGAGGTAGGCTTTTCTCAGTGATGACCAGTGATAGGACAAGGGGTAATGGGTGTAAATTGGAGCATAGGAGGTTCAAGGTGAATATCCGAAAAAATTTTTTTACTGTAAGAGTGACAGAGCACTGGAACAGACTGCCCAGGGAGGGTGTGGAGTCTCCCTCACTGGAGACATTCAAAACCCACCTGGATGAGTTCCTGTGTGATGTGCTCTAGGTGACCCTGCTCTGGCAGGGGGGTTGGACTAGATGATCTCTTGAGGTCCCTTCCAGCCCCTAAGATTCTATGATTCTATGATTCTATGACTGAGCAGGCACATCCCATGGAACTGCTCTGGGGGGCTGGGCCTGCAGCCCCCCCTCATTGCCTGTCTCCTGGGGAGCACTTCAGTTGTTCTAATAGCATGAAGCACAGCCCCTTCTCCACGAGCTGTCTTTCCCTGTGTGTCTGGAACATGTAATATTTGGGATATTTATCTGGAATGCTTGTCAGGCAGGGCAGGTTTAGAACAAAAAAATAATTGATGACCCAACACTTGCTTTTGGCCTCATGGCCTCAACTTTGTAGGAAATGTGGTGAAGGCACTAAAGCTGCAGTTTTGAACCCGGGGTGCTGGGGCTTGCTGGCCATCTCGGTGCTGGGCCGGGGCAGCCGTGGGGCTGTGGTGGGAACGTGGTGTTTGGAAGGTGTTTGTGCAGCAGCTGCTCCCCTGGCTGTT
>NW_009952705.1:642396-646539 GCF_000747805.2 Chaetura pelagica
CTCGGAGTCTCCCAGCACTGCTCCTGTGCTGCCCCAAACCCAGGGTGGGCAGTGCCAGGTGAGCCCAGGTGTGGGGCCTGATGCTGCTGTGAGTTTGCTGTTGTTAATTGGCTTCTTAATCAGATGTGCTGGCCCTTTGTGTTGTTGGGGTTAACAGAGAAGGGAGTCAAGCTGGGCATGTTTCTATCCCCAAATGTTGGGTCTGGCTTTGGGGCATCTTGGTCAGATGATGGAACTGAGCTCTCCCTGAGGCTGTTTTGTGTGAATTTCTTTGTAAACGCAGCAGGTTTTCCTATTGCAAAGGGCTTTCTTTGAGAAATGTCTGGGGGAAAAAATCTGTCCCCTGGTTTCAACCATGACTGGGGGCTTTGAGCTCCTCTGACAGCCTCAGCCTCCCCTTCTGAGTATTTTTAGACCAAACTGTCATCTAATCTTGACCTCCAGTATGATGTGGGCTAGAAAATATCACTGCATTTCCAGCTCCAAGCCGTGGGTATAATTCACAATTTTTTAAACTGTTTTTGATGCTACCTCACCTTGCTGGAGTGATGAGCTGCTAAAAGGTGTTTTGCAGAAACGTGACTTTTTTGGCAGATTCTGCAGGACGATGGTCCCAACAGGCTGCAGGTGCTTTGATGGGCCCTTCCAGCACCCACCCAATGGCCCAAAGCTTGCAGGGACTGCAGGGGTGGGTATTTCACAGGTTGCGTTTTTGTCCCTTTCTGAGCAGGATGTCAGGAGGAGTGGGCTGGCTGTTCCCACTCTTCTCCCAAGTGATGATATGAGCAGGGCCTGGGTAGGAGTGGCGGAAATTGCAATGAAACACTAGCGGTAGGAAATAAAATTCTAATTAAAAAATAATGACAGATGCATGCCTTCTTCCCAAGCCTAGGTCTGGCCAGCCTGGCCCTGGGCAGCTGTGGTGGAGAGCTCTGCACTCCTGGGGCTGTTGGTGCAGACAGGGGCTTTGCTTGGGGCTCCTAGAAAACAACGCTGTGAACAGAAAGCAAGTGGGGGAGGCCAAGGGCTTTGACTTTCTGAATCCTGGGGGGCATATGTAAATGGTTGGGGTTTGAACGTCATCTCTGCTACCTGGGACTTAAACTCCTTAAGTCTGAGCTGCTGGGACCCCCTGAAAGAAGGGTTATTCCCTGTACACTCCTTGAGTGAAGCCAGGGGACTGGCTGGAGCTCCCATGGCCTCACTGTTGGGGAGGCATTGAGGACAGCCATGATGCTGTCACATGTGGTGGCTTGGGCCTCACTCTAGTGGTCTGTGTGGCCACTCTAGCACTCCTGGGACAGCACCATTACCTGCCTGCAGCCTGGCTCTGCCATTGACCTGCCAGATGGCCCTGGTCATGTCACTTATCCTCTCCAGCTCTTCTGTCCCCTCGGGGCTGTGCTCTGCTTGGCAGGGGCTCAGTGCTCCGTGGAAGGGCCAGCCCAGCCCCCAGGTGTGAGGGAGGCACCTGCCTTCAGGTGCTTCTATAACAGAAATCATTAATTTTCACTGCTAATGGAGAAAATGCTGCACCGTGAAAAATGTTCATTGGCTTAGAGGCAATTCAAAAGGCTGGCAGAGACAGGAGCCCCTTAATTTGTTCCAAAATGGTTATTTCACTGGAACAGTGGGAAAGTATCAATTTGAGTGTTTCTCTCTTTTCCTTTCTGTCAGTTGCTTCCTGGCTGTAATGAATTGGACTCGCTGTAATTTTTATGATTTAAACGATGCCCAGAATAAAGGCTGAACTAATCTGGGGCACCTGTCTTCCCCCTACCCCCTGGGCTCTCCATGTTTCAAAAGGACCTGGACCTCTCCCCCAAACCTCTCTCCCGGAGGAGCGGGTAGTGGTGGGGAGAGGCAGGCAGGGCTCTGGGAGAGGCAGGCAGGGCTCTGGGAGTGGAACCAGGATCCATGTTCAATCCTTGCTTCTCCTTCCTGCCGCCACCCCCAGTCAGGGTTATCCTGGCTCTTTCCTGTGCTCCTTGATACTTGATGTGGACACCAGGGATGTGGGACTGGACTTGGTTAAATGCTGATTTTGAGGTCATTAAATGGCAGACTGGGGGGTTAATACTCAAGGGGAGGGGAGCTCAATCCTTGCTAATGCTTGTAGACGTGGGGAGGAAAAGAGGCTTGATAAAGGCCTTGTGTCCAGTTCTGCTCCTCAGGAGTTCTTTATTCTCTCGGTTGTGCTGCTCCAGGCTCCTGCACCTCTTGGGGCAGGGGATGATGCAGCCAAGATGCATTTCAGGCCCAGGTGCAGCAGCAGGCAGGGACCCTGGGGTGGGAGATTTCCTTGTCTCCGCTTCTGCTCTTGCTCCTCAACAAAAGGCTTTGCCCTTCCCTGCTGCTGCATCATGGAGAGCAAACAGGACCTGTCTCTGGTTGGCAGAGTGTTAGCCTGGAGCTGGGGTCATGGATGGGAGACATGAGCACTGACCCCCCCTTCCCCAGCCCAGACAAATAACCCTGGTTGTGGCCATGCCTGGGAGCATGCAGGGATGTCAGCTGAGTTTATTTCAAGGCTTGTTCCCTGCCAGCTCAAGTCACGCAGCAAAAGGTTGTGACAAGGCTGTGCAGGGGAAGGAGGCACAAGGCAGCATCCTGCAGGCTGGAGGAGTGGGGGGGGCAGGGCTCTGGGAGTGGAACCAGGATCCATGTTCAATCCTTGCTTCTCCTTCCTGCCGCCACCCCCAGTCAGGGTTATCCTGGCTCTTTCCTGTGCTCCTTGATACTTGATGTGGACACCAGGGATGTGGGACTGGACTTGGTTAAATGCTGATTTTGAGGTCATTAAATGGCAGACTGGGGGGTTAATACTCAAGGGGAGGGGAGCTCAATCCTTGCTAATGCTTGTAGACGTGGGGAGGAAAAGAGGCTTGATAAAGGCCTTGTGTCCAGTTCTGCTCCTCAGGAGTTCTTTATTCTCTCGGTTGTGCTGCTCCAGGCTCCTGCACCTCTTGGGGCAGGGGATGATGCAGCCAAGATGCATTTCAGGCCCAGGTGCAGCAGCAGGCAGGGACCCTGGGGTGGGAGATTTCCTTGTCTCCGCTTCTGCTCTTGCTCCTCAACAAAAGGCTTTGCCCTTCCCTGCTGCTGCATCATGGAGAGCAAACAGGACCTGTCTCTGGTTGGCAGAGTGTTAGCCTGGAGCTGGGGTCATGGATGGGAGACATGAGCACTGACCCCCCCTTCCCCAGCCCAGACAAATAACCCTGGTTGTGGCCATGCCTGGGAGCATGCAGGGATGTCAGCTGAGTTTATTTCAAGGCTTGTTCCCTGCCAGCTCAAGTCACGCAGCAAAAGGTTGTGACAAGGCTGTGCAGGGGAAGGAGGCACAAGGCAGCATCCTGCAGGCTGGAGGAGTGGGGGGTCTCTGTGCCAGCTGCTCGGGGGGCTTCCTTCTCCCACAGCATCTCATGGTCCCCTCTGTGTTGCCCACTGACAAAGACCCTTCTACAAGGCCCTGAGTCCCTGTGCCCACAGCAGTGCTGGAAGGGCCCTGGCAGATGAGTAATAAATCCCTGAGCACCCTGGAGATGTGCAGGAGAGCTGGACACAGCAGGGAAGTGTTGGGGTCCCCTAGGGAGCCCCATTCCAGGCCTGGAGTGCCCACTCCTCCCTGTGACCCCCTGGTGTCTTTGCAGCGATGCTGCCAAGCAGCAGATCCCGCAGGAGAATCCAGCCCTGCCCGATCTGCCTGTTGAGGCAACAGACCCGGGGGGTTGCAGAAGTATTTCTAATCCCTCTGAGGTGACGCGGCGCGAGCGCTGCCCCCTCCTGCCCCGGCCCGCGGGTCCCTCCCTCCCTGAGATTGAATCCAACTGGCACCACTTGGGGTGCGAGGGGCGCTGGGGCGGCCCCGTCCGTCCTCCCGGTGTCTCTTCCCCATACTTTCCCCCGTGTTTGCTCCTGCTCCGCATCCCGGGTTCGTTTTGGGGCGTCTCGTGGATGCAGGTTCAGGCACCGAGGGCAGCGCGCGCCCTCCCTCCCCCCGAAACCCTCCCGGGGCAGCGAGGGGGGGGCTGATGGGCAGGGAGGAGGGGGCTGATGGGCAGGGAGGAGGGGGCTGATGGGCAGGGAGGGGGGGGCTGATGGGCAGGGCGGGGGGGGCTGATGGAGCGGTGACTGTGAGGG
>NW_009952705.1:646950-648248 GCF_000747805.2 Chaetura pelagica
GGGTCTGGCCGGGGGTGCCGGGTCTGGCCCCTCAGCGCCCCGGCCGGGAGCTGCCCCGGCTGGGCTGTCCCCGCCCAAAGGGGAAACTGTGGCTCACGGGGCAGCGGCCCTCGTGCCACCCTGATGATAAATGTGCTCGTGCAGACAGGGCACCTGCCCACTGAGCTCTCGAGTCACGTCACGGGAGAAAAATAGCGCTGATCGAACCGAGCCGGGGCGGCTGCTGCTGCAGGGGAGTGCACAGAAATGTTTCCCTTTCGGCTCCCTTAGGAAGGACGTGTGCCATCCTGTGGGGATGCAGGGCAGGCTGCTGCTCAGGGCCAGGGATGCCCTGTAGAGACTGCTCAAAACCCCCATTAAAGCTGCAGGCTTCCAACAGAAATGTGGATTTATGGAGGGGAAAAAAAAATATGCCCCGTGTACCCACCGACCTGCCCTGTCCCCCAGTCATGGAAAGGAGCCCAGGCCCTGGGATGGTGCTGTGGTTGATTTGCTCTTTTCTTTGGTGTCCTCTCTGGTCCCTGTTGCTTCTTCTGTTGTTTCCCTGCTGCAGATTTTTCCTGCCTGGCCCCGTTTGGCTGGTGGTCATTACAAGTGACTGCATTTGTGTCTGGGGCTGGTGCCAGTGGAGGGCAGGACGGGCAGCCAGCACTTTTGCCAAATTGCTTGGTGCTTCCCATCCCTCTGCTTCTGTTTGGTTGCCTCTCCTGAGGGTGTGAGACAGGAGCAGCCTGTGGGATCAGATCGAGCTTCTTCCTTTGAGCATTGAGGGGGAAGGCAAGTGTATTCCTGATCTTGCCTGTGGATCCTGCTGGATCCTGGTGCAGGGACCGTGGGAAACAGGGTTGGCCCCGGGGACTGTTGACCTTCACCATCCTGCTCCCGATGCTGCCAACCAAGGGCTGCAGCAGCAGCCTGAAAAGTGATTAAAAAGGCTAAGTCCTCTTTTCTTGCTCGCATTAGCACAAGAGTAAATAGTGCATATTTTCACCCCTGGAGCCCATCTCTGGTTTCACCCAGCTCCTGTTCACATTAGCCCTGGGCTGGGGTGGCTGGGCAGGAATGTCCTGAGCACAGGAAAAGCCTCGGGACATGTGGAGGAGCCTAAAGAGAGGAATTCACTTGGAGCCAGCGGAGCCAGGTACGAGGTGGTCCCTAATCCAAGCACATACTGAGGGGCTGCAGCCCTTGTTGGGGCCTGACTCTGCACTCAGAGTAGGTGGAGTCGGGGTTGAGAGCATCCAACAGCACCCGGGCACCCGTACAGGCTGGGGAACAGCCCCCTTCGCACCACCCCC
>NW_009952705.1:649175-649758 GCF_000747805.2 Chaetura pelagica
AGGGGAGCCGGGGCTGGTGCCCGGTGCGAGGGGCAGAGCAGCGGCTGCTCCTCTTGCAGGGAAGCCCCGGTCCTAGCCAAAGTTCCCCACAGACAGAGCTCTTGCCCTCGCTGGGGCAGCGCAGGCTGGTGGATGCACGGTGGTGTCACCCCCCTCCCTGATCTGCAGCCCCGCTTGTCCCCGTGGCCAGCAGCGACGTGCCCAGGGCCAGTGCCAGCACGGCAGGACCCAGCACCCTGGTGCTCTGCTCCAGCCCAAGCCCCCCCAGCCCCGTGTGCCCCAACACTAATTGCTGCTGCTTTTTTCCCTTCTTTTCTTTCTTCCCAGTCCCTCCCCAACCTCTTCAATTCCCAAGGTAGCTGTTTTTGCTGGGCCAGAGCCTGGGGCTGTTTGTAAGGGGGAACGGGTTTGGGAGGGAATGGGGTTGGTGACAGGTAGGGAGTGGAGGAAGCCATGCAAGGTATCCAGTGTGGTGGAGTTGTCCCTGCACATCTCCTGCTTCTGGGTGAACCCCAGCATTGCTGGCACACGGGCACAATCCCAACCCCGGCAGAGGCTCCATCCCCAGGGAACAGCTGAGAGA
>NW_009952705.1:649789-660672 GCF_000747805.2 Chaetura pelagica
AGCAGGACAGGTCAGGGCTTTGACTCTCATGCGGTGATGGCAGGTCCATTGCAGCGGGTGCTGCTCCTCTGGGGGCTCAACAGCCCTTCTCAGGTGTTTGCTTCCATGCTGGTCCCATGCTGGTTCCTTGCAGGTTCCTTGCCCTTCCAGCATCAGCTGTGGCACAGAGGTCTGGTCTGATAGGAAGTGTGTCTGGGTATCCCTGTGGTTACAAGGACAGTGTGTGTGTGCCAGTCCGACTGCTGACACCAAGAGATGCTGGTGACTCCAGTAAGGTGTTCAGTGGGACCTTCATGCAGTACTGTGGCTGTTGCTCAGCCCTGTTTGCCCTGAGTGCTGCCACCTCTGTGCCACTGCAGCTCCTCGTGCCACCACAGCTCTTTGTCAGCAGCCAACTATAAACAACGAGCACAGGCTGAGGTCGGCAGGGCCCTAATCCCTTTCCCTTGTGTCTCTTTCCTCTCCAGTCGGACCAGGAGAGTTGTAATAGACCTTCTTACTAAATTAAATGTAGAGGCTGCTCCTCCAAGGCACGTTTCAGTTCAACCGTAGTGTTTGATTTCCCAGCCACAGCAGTATCTTTGTCAGCAGCCAACTATAAACAACGAGCACAGGCTGAGGTCGGCAGGGCCCTAATCCCTTTCCCTTGTGTCTCTTTCCTCTCCAGTCGGACCAGGAGAGTTGTAATAGACCTTCTTACTAAATTAAATGTAGAGGCTGCTCCTCCAAGGCACGTTTCAGTTCAACCGTAGTGTTTGATTTCCCAGCCACAGCAGTATGGTGCCTCCAGGGAAAAAGCCAGCTGGGGAAACTTCCAATTCCAATAAAAAGTGTAAGCGCTATTTCAATGAGCACTGGAAGGAAGAATTTACCTGGCTGGAGTTTGACTATGAGAGGAAACTCATGTTTTGCATAGAGTGTCGGCAGGCGCTGGTGAAGAACAAGCACGGTAAAGCAGAGAACGCCTTTACCGTGGGCACCGACAACTTCCAGCGCCACGCGCTGCTGCGCCACGTCACCTCCGGCGCGCACCGGCAGGCGCTGGCGGTGAACCGGGAGCAGTTGGCCTTCGAGACCCGTGTCCACGGCCACCCGGAGCTGCGCTCGGCCGTCAAGGTGGAGGTCAACCCAGCAAAGGTGGCCGTGCTCACCACTGTCTACTGGATGGCGAAGGAGGAGATCCCAGATGAGAAGTGCTCCTCCCTGCTCGACTTCCAGAAGTTCAACCTGTGCCAGGCGCTGCTGGCTGCGGAGCACGGCGAGCGCTACCAGCCCGGCAGCGTCAGGGAGATGCAGGTGTGTATGTGGAGCAGGGCTCTGTGGCTGCTGCGGGGCCAGGTGGTGCCACCAGATGTGGTGAGAGCCAGGAGGGCCAGAGCTGGGTGCTGCAGTGGTGGACATGAGCTGGTGTCCCTGGTGTGCAGGCAGAGCTGGGCTGGGCAGGAGCACCGGCAGCATTTGCTGATGGGCAGACCTCTGTCCCCATCCTTGGGCAGGGACCTCTGTCCCCATCCTTGGGCAGGGAAACAGGCCCCGTGGCACCAGGACGTGTCTGTGCTGTGCTCGGGGCCACCAGCCCAGTCATGCAGCCAGGCTGTGCCAAGGGATGACCAGGACCCTCAGGGGAGCCGGGTGATACTCCTGTTCTCCAGGATTTTCAGTGAGTCTGAAAGATCCTCCACACGGAACACTTTGCTGGTGTCATTCCCTGATTTGACAAACCAGGAGAAGGTGATGGGCTGTGTAGAGGAGCCTGGGCCTCCTGGCTCTGCATGTGCTTCCAGACATGCAGGGAGACTGGGAGCATCCTCTCCAGTTGGAGCCGGCTGGGTGCCTGAGGCATAGGAACTCAGGAGTTCAATTAGCACAGGAGCTCTGTGGGCTTTTCCTCTTTTGCCCTAAAATGAGCAATCAGAAAAATCAAGTAGCCAGAGACCTTAGAAAGGATTTTCTTAATTTTACAAATGCTACATGCCTGTTAAAATCATATTAATTTTTTTAGTGAGTCTTGGCTGCATGCCAGGCTTTTTAGATCTCTACAATCCCTTATTTTGCTGCAGATAGACTAAATCCACTAATTAGATTTCTCAGCCTGAAGTGCTGCTTACTGTGTTCACACACCAAGGAAGTTTTTCCTTTCACATCGGAGAATTTGCCTGAAATGGGGAGAACAGAGTAAGGAAGGAAGAGATGCTGGGAAGTGTGGCTGCTGTTCTGCCCTGGGCTGGGCTCCTGGAGCACAGAAGCGGTTGCTGAAGTTTGACCAAGGGCAGCAGGGTTCAGCCTCTTGCCTGGCTCTGGGCACAGGCAGGGCTGGGGGACAGGGCTCAGTGCTGCCACAGTTTGGGCTTCAACCCCAGCTCAGGGACCCCTGACCTCTCCGCAGCTTCATTCAGTGCTGGTGCCACAGGCCAGAAGTGGGAGGAAATGGGATATTGGGAAAAAAGACTGTCTGAAGTTTGACCAAGGGCAGCAGGGTTCAGCCTCTTGCCTGGCTCTGGGCACAGGCAGGGCTGGGGGACAGGGCTCAGTGCTGCCACAGTTTGGGCTTCAACCCCAGCTCAGGGACCCCTGACCTCTCCGCAGCTTCATTCAGTGCTGGTGCCACAGGCCAGAAGTGGGAGGAAATGGGATATTGGGAAAAAAGACTGTGATTTCCAGCCTGTGTATGTGCTGTATGTACAGCTGGCTGAGGGGTTCGCTCCACCCAGCACCTCGTGCCACTTTTGGGGAGCTCTGGGAGCCTCGTGCTGCGCGTCTCCTGGTGCTTTGAAGTTCATTTGTGTTTCTTTCTCCTCCCCTGCCCCGTGCACCTCCTTTAACTGGCTCAGGCAGCGATCGCCAGGGTCCTGCACAACGAGGACAGGCACAGGATAAAAGCCTCGCCCTTTGTCGGGCTGGTGGTGGATGAGACAGTGGATGTCCTGGAGCGCCGCAGCCTGGCCATGTTCACCACCACCGTGTCCCCCTGCAGCGGGCAGACCTCGGCCACCTTCCTGGGGAGCTTCGAGCTGCTGGCTGGGGAGGCTGCCACGGTGGCAGGCAAGGTGGGCGAGGTGCTGCGCTCCTTTGGCATCCCCACCATGAAGATCTCCTGGCTCAGCGCCGACAGCGCCTCGCTGGTGGCCCAGCGGCTGAGCGGGGTGGGGGCGGCTCTGGCCTCTCCCTGCCCGCTCCCACTCCTCATGGACTTGCACTGCCTGTCCCATGGGAGCTCCCTGCTGCCTGCCAACAGCATCCTCAGTATTGAATACCTCCAGGAATATGAGACCACAGTAGATGCCGTGTACAGGCTCTACTCCAGCTTCAGTGGGGAAAAAAATGGCCTGCAGGAGCTGCGGAGCGTCCTGGATCTCTGTGAGATAGACCTCGGGAGCCCCAAAGCCATCCACTGGACTTCTGTTTTCCCAGCTGTGGAAGCCATCGATTCCTCGTGGCCCACACTGGTGCTGCTGCTGGAGAGCGAGGCAGAGCGGTCGCCCGTGGCCCACGGCCTCTGCAAAGAGCTCAAGAAGTTCCAGTTCGTGGCCTTCACCAAGATTCTCCTGGACGTCCTCCCTATCTTCCAGAAACTCAGCCGCTTCTTCCAGATCGAGGACTTCGACCTCTCCATCCTGAAGCCCATTGTCTCTGCCACAGCCACCACCCTGCAGGCCCAGAAGAGCACCAGCGGCCAGAACCTCCAGGAGTTCCTCAACGAGATGAACGAGCACCCACGGGATGACCGGGAGGATGAGAGCCGCCTCTACTACAAGGGTGTTGAGCTGACCAACTGCTCCAAGGTGCACCTGAAGCACTTTGAGCACCTGAAGGAGAACTACCTGGAGAGCGTGCGGGGCAACCTCCTGGACAGGTTCCCCAGCAGTGTCCTGGAGGCCATCAGCTCCTTCTCTGCCATCTTCAACCCCAAGTGCTACCCCCAGTCTTTGGAGGACATTGGCAGCTATGGGGTCAGCGAGCTGAATTTCCTCCTGCAGGCTTATTCCTGGGTGGTGGTGAGCGAGAGGGCCCTGAGCGATTTCCCCCTCTTCAAGCGCATCGTCTTCAGCCTCAGCCAGCTCTCCTTCAAAGACCTCTGTGTCAAGCTGGTCTACAGCAACTCTGAGATGCACGAGCTCTTCCCAGACTTCGCCGTCCTCGCAGCCATCGCCCTGGCCTTGCCGCTGGGCTCGGTCCTCGCTGAGAAGATCAGCCGGGGCCGGGAGCTGCTGAAGCGCGGCCGCCTGCGCCACCTGAAGGACGAGGGTCTCTCCCACCTGATGAAGATCGCCATCGACGGGCCGGCCGTCAGCGAGTTCGACTTTGCCTTGGCCATCGAGTGCTACGAGAGCACGAGGGACTCCGGGTTCCTCGTGGCGCAGGTGCAGTGAGGGGCAGCCGGGTCCCGCGGGAGCCCTGAGCGCCGGGTTGTTGCCACCTTCCCCATCGCTGGTCACTGCTGGGTGGACGCTGGGGCAGGGTGACCTGCTCCACGTGAGGAAGAGGAGACGGGATCCTTCATGGAGCAGTGCCAGTCCCACCACCACCCCTCTCTTATCCCCCAAACATCCATCTGACTTGGCCAGGATTTGGAATGTTTGGGCCACCTGAAATCCCAGATTGCCTTGAGTTTGGGTTTTTTTCAATGATTTATCATTCTTTGGTTTTAGGGAGATGAAGGCAAATCTCTTCAGCTCAAATGTCACTTTGCCTTGGCACATTGATACCCAGCAGCTTTTACCTAATACTCTGCAAAAATACCTGATTTTTGTTGTTTTGGAGCCTTGAGGAGGAGTGCAGAAAAGGCAGCACATCTTTCTAGCTCTGTGGCCTGCCCCAAAATGCCCAGCAGTGTCTTGTGGGTGTCCCTTGTGCACAGAGCAAAATATTTTCAGCAGTGGCATCAAATCATGGTCCTTTCAAGAGCAAGTGAGTTAGAGAATGGTATTGTAACCGCCAAGGAAACGGTGACTTTAAAATGCATCGTTGTGTATATATGTGTATGTGTATATATATAAAAAATATATATAAATATATATATTAAAAAGGTCTATCTTAATTTTCCTAGTGTTTAAAATACAAAGATACCTAGAATTGCTTTTTTTGCAATGACAGAATAAATTATAAGCTGGGGTCCAAAAGTACTAAACAGCGAATTCCTGGTCTTTTCAAAACACCATCACGTACGTTCCCTCCTCACCCTGAGCTCCCAACCACCTTTCAGGAAAAGAGTCTTTTAACATCTGATTTTTTTGACAAACCAGAGTTTTTCAGCTGATGGTTTTGCTTTTCCTTGTGCCCTGAAGGGAGTGGAGCCATTGGGAGCCCTGTGGGGCTGCATGTGCCAGAACAGTGACCAGGGTGGGCAGTGGTGGCACGTCAGGGTGTCGTGGTTCTTCTCTGGTTTTAGCACAGAGGGTTGTTTCTGTCAGTTCTGTTGGGGTGGGTGAGAAGACCTTTGGACCCACTGGACTCTGCAGTAAAGCCACAGCCACAGCCTGAAGCATTGAGTCAGTTTGACCCCCAGCACTGGGTCCTCCCATGGGATTTGGCTCTGCTCCACTCCTGGGTAAGTTTGTGTGGACACCGGGTCCATGTGCAGCAGGATTTGGCCTCAGTGCTGATGGTTGGTCCTGTGCAGTTGCCTCCAGCTTGGACTTGTGCTGGAGCAACATGGTGTGGTGGAGTTGGGCTGGCTGCTCCCAGCCAGCCTTGTGCTTGTGGTGGTGGAGAACAAAGCCAGAATTTCTGTCCTCGGGGCTGGTGGCAGGTGTGACTGCTGGTGGCTCAGGGTCTGTGTCCTTCCAACTGGTCCATAGGGGGAGATGCTGGGTTGATGGCAAGTGTTGGGGTGAAGGCAGCTTGCTCCCAGGCATCCCCAGTTCAGTGTGTGGTTCTTGGTGTGCCCTGGTTCTGCCAGCCTGGCCTTGCCATGGGCTGCTGGCCCAGCTGCATGGGTGGAGGAGGCAGCTGTTGGAAGCTGGAAATAGGAGGATTTAGCAGGATGATGCTCACAATGTGCACCATCCGCTGCGGGGGCCGCGGAGCAAACCTGCCGTGCTGGGGCGGCCGCAGCATCGCTGGCAGATCTGTGCCTCTGGGTCCGGGTGGGATTTGCTGGCTCTGGGAGCTTGAGGCTGCACAGTCTGCTCAGTATTGATGATTCTAAAGCCAAGCTGGAGGCACTGGGGAGGGTTGGATGCTGGGCAGTGTGGGGGCTGCTCCAGTGCTGCTGTCGTGGTCCAGCACGGTGACCAGAGGGTTGCTCTCCATGGTGACCTTTGGCATCAGGGAGCGCACACTTGTTTCTAGATGCTTGGAAATAGCTGGAGTGAATCAGCCCGGTGCTTGGCCGAAGACAAAAGCTTTAAAGCCTCGGGTAAGGAATTTGAGACACCACTAAAACTTGCCGAGAACACCTACCAAGGGGGAGGGAGGGAGCCCGGCGGCTCCTGTGCAAGTAAACAGCTCCGTCTCCATCTGTCCTGGGCAGACTCGGTGCCAGAAGCTCTGGCGAGGCAGCCGGCGCCTGCCAGGATGGGTCCTTGGCAAGTCCTCGTGTTGGTATGAAAACTCCCTGCGTTGTCCCTGCCGCTCTCAGAGGTGTTTGGAGGTTCACACCTACATAGTGTTAGAGCGCAACAGCTGCTCTGATCTGCCTCACCAGGGAGCAGGGAGAAAACCTGCTGCAGACACGTGTGTCCTCGCTGTGCAGGGCAAAGAGATGGGGGGACAGGCTGGGGACAGACACTGGACATGGTTCTGGGTGGGCTTGGTGAGACGAAGAGCTGAAACGTGGGTTTAAATTTCAAGGGACCCCTTGGAGAGTCGTGTGCCTGTGGGCCAGGAGCTGGGCTGGGCAGGGCTGAGCTGATGGGGCTGAGCCCCAGGCAGGGGGTGTGTGACATGGAGAGGTGATGCCGTGGGGCTCAGTGTCTTTTTGGTCAGACCTGGATGCCCTGCTAAGAAGAGCCATGTACCCCCCCTGCAGGGGGCAAATGGGCCCCCCAGGCTGCAGCAGATGCTTGTGCCAGGGACACAGGGCTCCTGTGCTCCCTTCCCCGTGCCAGTCTTGGAGTGCCCCATGGAGCCCCAAGCATGGTCCAGAGGGACCCATGGTGCCAGAGCAGCCACACTTGCTGCAGCAGGGGGTCTCCTCTGCCAAAGTGGGGGGAGAGACAAGGCCAGCGCCATGGGGGGGGATGGCCCCGCTCCTCTGCACATGTGGGTTTGCCATTCACCAGCAAAGCCCACCCTGCCCATGGCCATGCCTGTCACCTTGAGTAAGGTCGTGTCATTCTATACAGACTTGGGGCCCCTGCCACTCTCCCTGGAGCAAATCCCCTTAATTGAGTGGCTAATTAATACCTAAAAATACAGCCCGCAGCTGCTGCCGGAATCTGCCCCGCAGCAAAGGTATGGCTGAAGCTGCAGTGGGGTGGCCCTGTGACCTTGGAAGGTGCCCCAGGAGCATCGTGTGGGTGCCTGGGCAGCTCGTTCCTCACTGGGGAGCTCAGCTGGCCCCAGGGCTGTGGCCAGGTGGTTCATCTGCCCTCTCTCTGTGCACTGCTTGTGCTTTTGTGATCATCTGAGGCCCAGGCAGACTGAAGATGATGGTGGCCCTGTCCCTGTCCCTGTTGCTGCTGTCTCATGTCCCCTCTGGCCAAGGGACAGTGAGCAGGCCGCCTGCAGCCCAAGCCCTTTTGGTGCGGGGCTTTGATGAATCTGGGGCTTCCAGCCTCTCTCCTGCTCGTGGGGTCTTGTCTGCTTCAGTAGCAAAACCAGGGGGACACTTCCTGCCCCTCTGCAGGTCCTGTCTCAGCTTGGGCCCCTGGGCTCTCTCTTAATAGCCTGTTTCACCCCTGGGCTGCAGACCCAGGCCAGAAATGCGATTAATCCACAACTTACTGATGGCAGGGGCAGGCATGTTCGCCCGTTCTCTCTCCCCACCCCCCGGTGGTAAATGTAATATTTATTTGTTTGTTTGTTTATTTTTAAGGGCAGGGCAGGCTGGTGCTGACAAAGGCAGAAGCCCCAGGAATCCTGCCCCAAAGGCTGGTGCTGTGGCTGCTGCTCTGTGCAGGGTCGTGGCTGCGTGTGCAGGCTGGGGGTCCCTGGGGGCCGCCCCCCATCTCAGATGATTTGATGCAGAAATACTGTTTCACGCCTCAGAAGGTTAATTATGCATCGTTCACCCATTTCTGCTTGCTTTGGTTCCCTCCCTCGTCGCTGTCACTGTAATTTTATTTATTTATTTTTAAACAGTTTCACGAATTTCCCTTCTGGGCGACTCTGGAATTAACTCGATCAGCACACGCCCAACGAAGCAAAATGAGATTTTTCCCTGGGTCGCCCGGCCCGGGGACGGCGCCGGTGCCGCCGGGTGAGCAATCCCAGAAAGAGGTCGTTGCTGCCCGCGGGGTGAGCGCTCGCTCCTCCAGTTCAGAAAATCTCTCAAACTTTGCATTTCAGCTTTGTACCCCAGGTCCTGCACCAGCAGAGACTCAGGGTGCTGCTCAGCCGGGGCAGCCCGGCCCCGCGGTGCCCTCGAGGTGAGAAAGGACCTACAAATAAACAAGAAGGAACGTTTTCCTGATCCCTGTTCCAGGCAGAGGGAGCAGGTTCCTGAGAGGGGCTGAAGGAGACACGAGGCTGTGAGGGATATGAATGGGCTGTCATGGCTCACAGTGTTTTGGAACCTTTTCTTATTTTTTGTATTTTATTAATTGTTTTGTTTATTTTAACTTTTCCCCTTCCTCAGAGCTGTTCAGGTGCTTTCCCAGCGAGGGGAAACCTGCTGCCCTCGGGCTGTGGAGCAGGGTGAAGCACTGGGATGGGCAGGGGGCTGGAGGCACAGCCTCCCTGTTTGGCCTTCCCTCCTTCCCAGGGGGGATTTCTTTTTAAACAGAAAATGATTAATATTTTGAAATCACACACTGGTTTGTTTGCAGGGGATGATGTGAGGCAGCACCTGGGGCTGCCTGGGCTCCCGTGGGAGAGCCCAGGGGAGGGACCAGAGTTTTGATGCCTTTTGGAGGGCTCAAAGTGAACATGTGCCGTGTCCCCATGTGCCATGTCCCCCTGCTGTGAGCATTAATACTGTCTCTTCTCTCTGCCTGCCCAGGTCCCTCTGGACACAGCAGCCCCCTCTTAGCGTCGTTGCCTATTCCCGGCCGGCCCCTCCACCCCCCCTTGGACATCAAGCACTTTCTGACCTTCAGGCTCAACGGGACGTCACCGCTCAACCTCTTCCCCAACTTCAACACGGTGAGTCCCTGGGGGTGGGTGGGCATCAGCTGCTGGGTCCTTCCTCCCCTGCAGTGCTCCCAGGCTCCTAAATCCTATCAGGTAATTTCTGAGTTAATTACCAGGGTCTTTGGCTACTGGACACTAGTGCACCACACCCCTCCTGCCCTTAACTTGGAGCAGTTCCTGCCCAGCTGTCACCCTCTTATATCAAAATTAAAAAGATGGTTCACTTTAACAAAGATCAATTTGATTTTGCTCCTGGATCAATAGTAATAAAGTAGCTCTAGAGAGCAGTTAGTTAGTTGAAAAATAAACCAAGACAAGGAGAGGAAGAGAGAGAAGGCATATAAACACCCTAGGAATGTGGCTGGTGCTGGGAGGATCAGGTGAGCCTGGTCACTGCTGGACTTCTCCCACTGCCCAGATGGACTCAAGGCTCCCAACCTTGGACCACCAGACCAAGTGCTGGGGTTGTGCAATTGAACATATCTCTCCAGAGATGTTGTGTTCTACATCTAAACTGACACGGATGTGGCCAAAGACGACGGTATCTTGGGAGTGAAATGGTGTTTCCCCCCCGCCCTGTGCTGCTCTCCCCAGACTGGTCTCAGCTCAGCCAGAGTCTCCATCTCCCAGGCATGGCCCTCTTGCTGATAGGAGGGCTGGGATCCAGAAGCCCCTCTCTTGGTCCCTGTCCTGGTGTTTCAGCCACCTGGCTTTCCTGGGACATGGGTCTTGGTATGGCTAGAGGAGTGGCAGGTCCTGCTGTGGTGAAGGGAGCAGGACCAGCACAGAGGTAGGGGGGTGTTTCGGGGCTTGGTAAATGCCTGGTTTTATCCCTCATGAACCTGGAAACAAGACTTTCCTGAGCTCCCCCCCCTTCCGCTCACCAACCTTTTGTAAGTGGCTTTGAGATTAAATGTGCTCGGAAGGTGCAAATTATCGCCGAGATCTTCAAAGGCGGCCGCAGAAATTAAGCACAGGATCCCTGTTGCTGTTGAGTGGGATTCAGCCGTCTAACTCCTTTAAGCTCCTTTGAAATCCTGGCTCTGGCCTGTCTCTCCCCTGTGCTAACGAGCAGGAACACAGGAGAGGAGGATATTTTTGATGCCATTAAGGTTGCTGCGCTTTGTCTGGGCTCCTTTTTTTAGTTGCTGGAGTCAGTAGTGAACTGGAACCAGAGCCTGTTGTTTGTTCTGCTTGGCTCCCGCCTGCCCCTGCCTTGGCACGTGCTCTCTGGGGTTGTGTTGCTTTAAAAAACAACAAAAAATAATGTGGAAGACTGATGTGTTGCACTTGCTGGAGCTGCAGAGCCCTGTCGCGCCGTGTCTGGACTGGGTGGGAACTTCTCTGCCAGGAATGTGAGTTGAAGGCAGGGATGGAGATGCCAGAGGGGCTGTCCGGCCGGGCAGGCACCTGCAGTTCTTTGCTCTGAGCTCAGTGCAATCCCACCTGTGCTGCGGGCTGAGCGCAGCCCGGCCGGAGCGTCCGGGTGGGAGCTGCTCCTCGGAGGTGGGTTTGTGTCGGAGCGGCGGCGGGATGCGGGGGCTCAGCGCCCTGCGGGATGCGGGGGCTCAGCGCCCTGCGGGATGCGGGATGCGGGGGCTCAGCGCCCTGCGGGACGCGGGGACCCTGGGCCCCGCGCGCTGCGAGGG
>NW_009952705.1:660767-670018 GCF_000747805.2 Chaetura pelagica
GTTGTTGCCCGCGGGGGTGCGGGATGCGGGGGCTCAGCGCCCTGCCGGGCGGGCGGCTCCTCTCTCTGCCCCGATGGGTCAGAGCCGGCAGCTGGGGCCTGGGGGGGAGGGAGGGCATCAAGTCGGGGTGTTGTGCGGTTTGAGAGCGCTGCTGTGAAAAAGGAGCAGGAGGGTTTGTGTGCTGAGGCGGCGCTGCCCGGCGGAGCAGGAGCGGTTCGGGCAGAGCGCGGCGCTTTGAGCGGGTCACGAGGCTCCCATGAACCCGGCAGATGTTTTACTCGGGAGCAGCAAAACCTTTCCGAGCTGAGCTCTCCTGCCAGTTAAAGCAACAACAACAAGGAAAAAAAAAAAATCCTCACGCAACACAGAAGGCGCGTTTCATGCTCGAAAGGCCCTTTCCAGCTCTGGGGATGTTGCAGATCCCCAGGACCCGGCAGCGTGGCAGGAGATGCGATCGGAACTGATGCGGCGTCCCTGTGAATTCCCGCTCCTGACCTCCCGGCGCAGGAATCGCTATTTATATCGGTAGGAACATCCAGGGATAAATAAAGTAGTGTGAGTCAATAAGAATTGACTATAAAGCCAAGATCTTTATTCTCCAAGTGCGTGGTGCCCACAGCCTCACCTCTGCCGTGGGGCTGGTGCTGCTGCAGACCAGCAGGAGGAGCCTCAGCCCCCCCAGCGGCAGCACCGGTAGGTCCCAGTGCAGCACAGACCCTGCCTGGTTTGGGGGGACCAGGGGTCTTTCTCATCTCTGCAGTGGCAGCGGGTGTATGTGTTAGGGAGAGACTGATGGAGTGTTTGTGTTCGTGCTCCCGTGGTGAGCTGCACAGAGCAGGCGGGAATGGGGCTGGGTGCCCCACAGCTGGTCAGCGCGTGGTGTTCCTGTTTGCTTTGGGATGTTGGGAGTGGTGATGGGCACCAGCTGCAGTGACTGGGATGCACAGGGCTGGGACAAGGAGCCCAGTAAAGGCCCTGCTTGATGTCGTCACCTCATGCCCTGGGAGGCCAAGGGGGCCCTTTGCTGGGGCTACCAGTGCCACTACCCTGCAGTTGGTGCTTGACCACGGCCCCAGTGCATCTGGCTTCACTGGCAGGTTCAGGTTCGTGCCAGGATGGTCCTTGGCTGCTTTGGTATCCTCAATGCAGCACCTTCCTTTCCTCTGCATCCTCTTCCTACTCCTGCTGTGGTGCTGGGGGCAGCTGGGCCCATGGGTGGGAGCCACCAACTGACATGGCTGCAAAGGTTTTTCTTGTCTTGTCATGGAAGAGGTGGGTGTTTCTCTTGCTGGCCCCACTTCTGCCCGCAGACCAGCAGCTCAATGTGCTGCCTGCAGCACGTTGCAAAGTTTGTCATCAGGGGTGGAGCAGCATCTTTGCCATCTGCAGCTTCCTCCAGGTCTCTGCCAAACCCCAAATGCCTCTTCATTTATATGCCAGATAAGTGAGTAAAATTTCGTAGCAAACAGGCACTTCATTAATCACCTGCCTTTACCATTCTGCTCACTCCTGGAAAGGAATTCGGGGTCTTGATAATGGCTCTGTTGTCCAGGCATGTGCCTCAAAGACTGATGCACCTGTCTCAGCAATGAAATGGCTTTGCAGAGAAATACGATCGCCTGCAAACCCAAGGCCCTACTGACAGCAGGACTCAGATAAGATAATCTTCCTATGCCACAGGGTAGGGGAACAATACTTGCATTATAGATTATAGCCACGCTCAAACAAAGAGGTTATTCTTATTTTTCCCCTCTTGATGAACGCATTTTGTTTAAAACAATTATGGCTTTTTGAACAAGTTTGCTGCTGGGGCTGAGGAATGACTCCAAGACCTGAGGAGAGCCTGAAGCTCCAGGGACTTTCATCTGCCTGCCCTGGCAGCTCCTGCAGGGACACAACTCCCGGCCGGCAGCCGGGCTGTGCTCCTGCTCCAGCAGTGCCTGGCACCAGCCTTGGTTAGAGCAGGCAAAGCACATACCTGCCTGCCCATGGGACATCCCCAGGCAGCTCCACACGGGCTCCCAGCCTTGGGGCAGCTCTCCTGTGGCTGGGGGGACCCTCGTCCCTCCACTCTGTTCCCTGGGCACAAAGCAGGCATCCATGGCTCCACTCACACTGTTAGCTTTGCACAGGGACATTTCAGTTCCCTGATGATGAGCACGTGGAGGATTAATGGCTGATTGCTCATTGTGAGTGGTTTCTGCTCCTGCTCAGCATCTCAGAAGGCTACCCTGGCACTGAGGGCAGCAGTTGGGAGCTCAAACAGATCATTTGCCACGTGGGACAGTGGTGTCTGTAGAGGGGGGAGAGGCGAGGGGGACACACAGGGAGGATGGGGGGCCAGGGAGGATGGGGTGTGCAGTCTGTGCCCTTGCTGCTGCCTTGTGCTCCAGACAGACCACAGCCAGAGTTCAGACCTGGCAGACTGGGCTCAGGGCTCTGCAGGTTGCAGTGCTGTGCCAGGGCAGCCATTCTGGCCTGTCACCCACTGCCCTCTGCCTTCCCTCCCCTTCCAGATGGACCCAGTGCAGAAGGCAGTGATCAGCCACACCTTTGGCGTGCCCACCCCTCTCAAGAAGAAGCAATTCATCTCCTGCAACATCTGCCATCTCCGCTTCAACTCTGCAGTAAGTGGAACCAGGGGCACTGGGCAGGAGAGCGGGGCTGGGCTCAGTGGCTGAGCAGGAGCATCTCGCGGTGGGGACCGGGCAGGGACCCATCGTGCCAGCAGCAGCTCCTGCCCTCCCTTGTTCTTCAGCCACCCTAGCTGACATTGCCACCAACATCTCCCTGCTGGTGGGGTCTGGAGCTGCCATCTCCTCTGGTTGCCAGGCAGGCTTCTTCTGCTTCCTGTCGCTTTGTTTGGGTCTGTTCCTGCTTGCCTTGACCTCAGTGTTTACACTTAAGCTGCTTTATGCACCCATGCAATTCCTGTCTGATCCTTGGCAGCTGAGTATTGTCTGCCCTGCATGGGCTGCCCAGAGCTCTGTGGCAGGTGGGGTTTTGTTTTCCACAGCCTTTTATTCTAAGTAAATCAACGCAAGGTGCTGGGAGCTCCCCTTGCCTCCCTGTGTGTCAGCACCCACCTGGGCACTGCACCCTGCTTGGGCTGGCTCTGAGCTGCCTCAGCAGAGCCCAGGGCTGGGCACTGCTCTGCCACCAGGATCTGCACTGCTGGGCTTCGCCATCCTGCTCTGCAACCAAGTGGCTTGGGGCAAAGCATCACTTTCCTGTTCCAAGCTGCATCCCAGCTGGAAGCGCGGTGCTGGGACAGTCGGGCCTGCTGCCCCTGGGGACACCCCGTGCCCCTGTCCCTGCCCTTGTCCCCTGCAGTCAGGTCTGCATGCTGGCCCAGCAGACCCTGGCACGCCGGGCGTGTTGCTGCGCGGAGCCGCAGCCGTGACCCACTTAGGCAGCGCAGCCCCGTTATCCGGGGGGAGGTTATTTATTGTATTTGCTAATGAGGCCCCGTGCTCCAAACGGCCTTTTGCTTTCCCACGTACCCGGCATCGCTGCACACCCTGGACACCATTCCCAGCCCTTGGAATGCCGTGGGGGAGGGAAGGGATGCCTTTCCTACCAAGCACGGGAGGCATCAGCTGGCCTCTGAGAACGCCGTGCAAATTAATCCACCCTGCTCAGTGGTACAGTGTCTGAATTCATTTTGGATTTACTTTCTGTAAATTGCTGACCCGTGGTTGGTTTGGGGGACAATGAGGCATTGTCCCCAACTGTGCAGTACACAAATGTTCGGGTGATTTTCTTTTGTGTGCATTTTTATCAGTTCGGCACAGGCACGAACCCATCAACATGCGCTTCATTATTCAGCCCTCACTGGGGGAAAGGAGCCCATGAATGTAAATTGCGTGTTAGACACCCGTTGGGTTACAATGGGCGTCGTGTCCTCCCCAGCAACACACTGTTTCATTTTATTTGTATAGCTAGCAATTCGTTGTACGTTGCTGAAGTCACAGATTTTGCCTGAAAGCTTCTTTTTAAAGTGACTTGATGCATTTAATCAGAGCAGGGTCCTTATCTTGGCCATGCAAAGTGGTGATGCCTTAGCAGAGCGATACCTCGGCCGAGTGCGTTTGCGTGCAGAGCCACCTGGTGGGAGGAGGAAAGCAGCTTTGTGCTGCACCCCGCTAAAGCCACCTCCGAGGTGGCCCCAGTGGAGGGGGAATGTCACCAGGGCTGGTGGCTGCACTGGAAACGTGTCTGAGTGGCCACAGCCCAGGGCTGACCCCTTCACCCGTCCTCCCGGTGTCCGTCAGTCCGGCCGCCCTGCCGCCGCCGTCCCCGTCTCTCCGTCCCCAGAACCAAGCAGAAGCTCATTACAAGGGCCACAAGCACGCACGGAGGCTGAAAGCCATCGAGGCCATGAAGAACAAGCAGAAGGCAGCGGGGGCTTCACTGGTGGCCACGAGCCCAGACAGCGCAGCCGACTTCGCCCCCAGCCCCGAGGGCAGCAGGGACCCCGGCAGTACAGGTACGGGGGGCAGGGGCACGGGGGGTCCCACACCAGCAGGACTGGCCAGTTCCCTGGGGCTGGTGTTCACAGCCCTGCCCAGTTGCAGCATCCTGAAGATCCCAGTTAAATCCCAACCCGTGGCAGCTTTGTGTCCAAGCATCCTGCCGCGGCCAGCTGCTGCTCAGGCTGAGGAGCCTGTGGTTGCTGCAGCAGAAACACCACCAGGAGAGCTAATAAACGAGCTTTTGTGTTCTGCTGAGGCCCCCAGCATGACAGGGAGGGTGGGAATCCAGCCCGGAAGCCTAGGGGGAGCCTGGCCCCATGTGTCCCTGCAGCAGTGGGGGGAAACGCTGGGTTCTCCCCCAGGATTTGGTGTCTCTGGGCGAGAGCAGCTGCAGGAGGGGCAGCATTCCCTGCATGTGCCCTAAGGAAGGCTCACACGTCTCCCCAGCTCTGCCCCTGCTTCAGGATGGGGCCAGTGGGACCCAGATCCCCCTGGATTGGGACAGCACTGGAGCTCACCCAGGCTTTTGTGCTGAGCCTGCCTGCCATGAGCTGCAGATAAAAGAGGGAATAGGAGAGATCTTGAGAACAGCCATCCTCAGCAGGGATGAACAGTAGGGATGAGCAGACAGTGCCCACAATGGTCTCCAGGAGGATGTGGGTGCTCTCTGAAATCCAGAAAACCTGTCCAGGCACAGAGAACTTTCCTGTTCTGTCCGTTTCTTTCTCTTTTCCCCCTTTTCCTTTCCCTCCTGCCAGCTCAAGCCAATGGTGTGCAGGAGCTGGAGGGTGAGGGCAGCAGCCGGGGGCTGCCACCCAGCGCCGAGGAGCCGCCCGCGGAGCTGCCGGGCAGCGCCGCCCCGCTGGGATCCCCGCCGGCCTCCGAGATCTCCGAGGGCACCTCAGATGCCACCAGCGTCACCTCCTCGGCTGCACCAACAGCCGAGGTGCAGGCAGCCGAGTCGGGCAGCAGTGCCAGCTCAGCCCCCGAGAGCGAGAAGGAGGGGAAGAAGAGCAAACAGCACCTGTACTGTCCCACCTGCAAAGTCACTGTCAACTCCCTGTCCCAGCTGGAGGCTCATAACACCGGTAAGAGCATCAGGGGGTGGGGACGGGCCCCTTGCAGCTCCCTCTGCAGGGAAATGGCAAGTGTTAATGAATGTTGCTTTAATTAAAACGAGGTAGTTAAGGTGGCTTACAGAGATAAGTGGTGGTGTTTTACCTGTGCCTCAGCTTATGAAGTGAATTTTAGCAAGGTCAAATGGTCTTATTGTTCATCTCTCCTAAAGACAATTTCAGATACATTTAATGAAGCTGTTGGAGGCTACAGCAGTTTGGTGTTAAGCTGGCAGCAGTGCCAGTGCCTCTCTTGGACCTGAGATAATACTTCCAAAAGCAGCTCAGGGCTTAGGGCTCAAGGCAGCTTTGGGAAGCCACTTGGGAATGTAACAAGCTCCAGACCCCGCAGTGGCTGTGGTGGGGAGAAGGGGCAGGGGGGGCAGACCCTGTGGGGCAGTGGTGGTGGGGCAGCCCAAGTGCAGGAGATTCCCAGCAGGTCTGTGGGTCCTGCAGTGCCAGCACCCAGCTCACCTCTTTCTCTGGAGGACACCCCAGGTTTAGAGGGAAGGGGCTTCTCTCCCCCAGTTCAGAAAGAACTAGGAACCAGTTCCCTCAGGCCGGGCTGCCCGCTGGCAGCAGCAGCAGCTGTGCACACGGGTTGGCTCAGGACACCACTGCGGCTTAACTGCAGACGTGTCCTTTTGCTTTTGTCAGCTCCTGTTACAAATTTAGGAGCTGATTTGGGGAGAAAGAACAAACAAACAAACAAACAAAATGTTTGCAGCTCGCGCTCCTCCGCGGCTGTCACACGCTCTCAGGCTCCTTGCTTAGCACCTTAAAAAATAGAATGAATTAGCAGTGGCTTAAATTACTTGTCCCTTGGCCCATGCCGCCGTCGCGGCGCTGGCAGGGGCAGGACAGAGCACCCTGTCCCCAGGTGTGCTGGGATTTTGGATCCCTCCTTCCTGCCCCGTGGCCCCGCTGAGCTATTCCTGGCTCTGCGGCCGGATCCCGTCTGACCTTGGGAGCAGCCCCGACGCTGCAGCTCTGCGGGCTGTGCTAATGCCCGGGGACAGGGAACAGGCTCCAGCACACCCTTAAAATAGCAGTTTCTCCGAAGGTCTGGCACATGGAGCAAGGGAGTCTTTGGGAAGCCGAGCATTTCTGGTCTGCCTGTGGAACACAGCTGGCCAACAAGAGCCTGGCAGGGCTTGGGCACAGGCCATGGTGTCCCCGACAGGAGGCCAGGCTCCCAGGCAGCTCCTTGTTCCCTCTGCCTGCAGGTGCTGCTGGGCACAGGGAGGTGGGGGACCAGGGCCCTGTGGGATGGGGGGACACACAGTGCTGCTGGGGGGGCTGCCATGGTGCTCAGCACGGCGCTGGGTTTGTTTGCAAAGTCCACGTGTGCCGAGTGTCCCCTCTGCCACCCAGGTGCCAAGCACAAGTCCATGCTGGAAGGTCACGGCACCCAGCTGCGGCGGGGCCGGGGTAAGCTCCTCTCCCGGCCAGGCCACAAGTCCAAGCGGATCGGCAACAAGGGCAGCATCAACATCCAGAACAAGGCGTTCCACTGCCAAGTGTGCGAGATCTACGTGAACTCAGAGACCCAGCTCAAACAGGTGATGATGCCAGTCCCTGGGATGATGGTACATGCCTTGCCCGGGGAACACAGGGCTGCGGGTGTGCAGATCCCTCTGCACAGGCACTGGGGCTCAGAGGTGGACACCTGACAGTCCCCCATGAGAAGGTGATGGGCATCCCCCATGGGCCCAAACCACCCAGTGCTGTGGATCTGCCCTCACTCTCCTGGCTCCCTGTGACCTGGCTGTTTTCCTCTCCCAGCACATGAGCAGCCGGAGGCACAAAGATAGGCTGGCAGGGAAGCCACCGAAGCCCAAGTACAGCCCCTACAACAAGCTGCAGAAGAATGCTGCCCTTGCAGTGAGTATTCTCAAGGTATCTGTCTGCCTGCAAACGACCCATCTGGTTTTCTCTCCAAAACATGTGTTGCCACATTAGCCACCTCCTGCAAGGAGACACAGGGGCTGCTTTTCTTAAAGCCTCTGTTCCTTGAATCCCATGATTCCATCAGAGCTGCTCCCCTAAGGGAGGATGGGCTGTAGCAGTGAGAATTTTGAGTCCTTATTGGTGGGAAAGAGAGCATGGGAATAATTGTGCATCCCCTAGCAGCAGCATTCCCAACTGCAGCCCTTGGGATTCCTCCACCCTTTCCGTGTTTTCTGAATGGCAGAGCTGTGCTGCTTGGGTGCTTGGGGCCAAGCCAAAGCTTTTGTTTGCAGAGACACATAGCTTAGCAGGGTGCTGGGCAGCAAACCCAGCAAATCGTCCCAGGGCAGCAAAGTGCTGTGGCAGGGAACAGCCCAGCAGGGCAGAGGCCAGGGCAGGCCTCAGGATCTGTGTGCTGGACCTCCCTGGGGAGGCTGTTGCCACTGGGGTACCCCTGTGTGCCCCCAGTCTGGAGGGGCTGCCCTGAGGGAGCGGGGCTGCAGGTCAGGGGCTGTGTCTGCTGCAGAGAGCTCAGCTGGAGGGGGAGGTGGGCGGGGGCTGGATCGGCAACAAGGGCAGCATCAACATCCAGAACAAGGCGTTCCACTGCCAAGTGTGCGAGATCTACGTGAACTCAGAGACCCAGCTCAAACAGGTGATGATGCCAGTCCCTGGGATGATGGTACATGCCTTGCCCGGGGAACACAGGGCTGCGGGTGTGCAGATCCCTCTGCACAGGCACTGGGGCTCAGAGGTGGACACCTGACAGTCCCCCATGAGAAGGTGATGGGCATCCCCCATGGGCCCAAACCACCCAGTGCTGTGGATCTGCCCTCACTCTCCTGGCTCCCTGTGACCTGGCTGTTTTCCTCTCCCAGCACATGAGCAGCCGGAGGCACAAAGATAGGCTGGCAGGGAAGCCACCGAAGCCCAAGTACAGCCCCTACAACAAGCTGCAGAAGAATGCTGCCCTTGCAGTGAGTATTCTCAAGGTATCTGTCTGCCTGCAAACGACCCATCTGGTTTTCTCTCCAAAACATGTGTTGCCACATTAGCCACCTCCTGCAAGGAGACACAGGGGCTGCTTTTCTTAAAGCCTCTGTTCCTTGAATCCCATGATTCCATCAGAGCTGCTCCCCTAAGGGAGGATGGGCTGTAGCAGTGAGAATTTTGAGTCCTTATTGGTGGGAAAGAGAGCATGGGAATAATTGTGCATCCCCTAGCAGCAGCATTCCCAACTGCAGCCCTTGGGATTCCTCCACCCTTTCCGTGTTTTCTGAATGGCAGAGCTGTGCTGCTTGGGTGCTTGGGGCCAAGCCAAAGCTTTTGTTTGCAGAGACACATAGCTTAGCAGGGTGCTGGGCAGCAAACCCAGCAAATCGTCCCAGGGCAGCAAAGTGCTGTGGCAGGGAACAGCCCAGCAGGGCAGAGGCCAGGGCAGGCCTCAGGATCTGTGTGCTGGACCTCCCTGGGGAGGCTGTTGCCACTGGGGTACCCCTGTGTGCCCCCAGTCTGGAGGGGCTGCCCTGAGGGAGCGGGGCTGCAGGTCAGGGGCTGTGTCTGCTGCAGAGAGCTCAGCTGGAGGGGGAGGTGGGCGGGGGCTCCCCAGCAGCAGGGTCCCTCCCTGTGTCCCCTCCTCCTTCCCCTCAGTCCAAGCTGGCTTTGCAGAAGCATCTCACCAAGACCCTGGCGACGCGCTTCCTGCCCAGCC
>NW_009952705.1:670061-674892 GCF_000747805.2 Chaetura pelagica
GAACGCCGCCGGCGCACGTCCGCACCACGCCGGGCCCCATCGTCTTTGCACCCTACTAGAGCTGCTCACCCACCGAGGGCCCATCCCTGCGGGGCAGCACTCCCGGGCAGGCTGCTCTTCTGGCTGGTGGGAAATCATAGTCGTAGGCACCAACCCCAGCTTCTCCTTTGCTTCGAGCGGGCTCCTGCTGGAGCGAGACACCCCGGCAGGGCCCGGCCAGCCCCACCTGTCCTCAGCCTGCTGGCTTCTTTTTCATTGCCCTCCCAGGTCCCAGACGGGAAGAAGAGGACCCAGCTGCTCCTTGGGGAATGAGCATCCCTCTGGATGGCTGGTCCCTGCCAGCCCAGTAGGAAGGGAACTGTAAAGGGAGCCTCATCCCAGCTTTTACTGGGAGAAATTACCCTGGCACAAGCAGAAAGCTGGTGGTTCCCCTCTCAGAAGGGGCTGGCTATGCCCTCGCCAGCCCCGCAATTGCCTGTGCTGGCCAGGGGGTTCCATGCCCACCAGCCCCCTCTGCCCCACAACGTCCCACCAGCCAAAGAGCCCCCGCCGTGGCGGGCACTGACCGTACCTTCACTCCGAGAGCAATAGCTGCAGCCCCTCCAAAGCACACTGCCCTGCCCTGGGCCTGGGAAGCACACGACTGGGGCATGCAGCTGGGGACGGGCTCTGTTCCAGCCCAGTGAGAGCCACCAGTGCCAGGGTGCCCCTGTGCTCGGCGCCGGCTGTTGGCCTCTGTCCCAGCTGTGGGGGACAGGCCTGTCCCTACCTCCCGGGAGATGCTGTGAGGCTGAGTGAATGTCCCTAAAGCATTTTTGGTTCTCCAGTGAAAGGCAACACTGCTGCTCGCCTGCCTGCAGCTGCCATGCCCGGCTGTCCTGCCCCATCTTCGTTAGGAGCTTCCAGGGAGTTACTGATGACTCCCACAAACAAAGGTGTCCCCCGCAGCCTGGACAATCAGGTATGAAGGAGCAGGTGGCACCTGCAGCCTCTGCCTGGCTCTCTCCTTGCAATGGTCCCATCGTAGCCTGTGGAAAACCAGGCTGCAGAGGGACCCTGAAGCTGTAGCTCTGCTTTTCACTGTGCTCAGAAAGCCCAGCGATGATCTGGTCTGAAAACTGTAACCACAGCGCCCCGGGTCCCCAGCACACTGCTGTAAATACAAACAGGCAGGAAAGTTGCAACCCAAATGGACCTCACGCTGGAGTGACAACCCACCCCGATCTATGCAATCCAGGGGCAGCTCGCCCGCCGCATTTGCTGTCTGCGTTTTCCTTGGTGCTCAAGCTGTCTGTGCAGCCAGGAGTGGTGGTCGGAGCAGAAAGCACAACACAACACTGAGCTCTGTGCAGACGATTCCCTCCTCATCCCCGAGCCCCGGGTGCTGGCTCAGAGACCCCTGCTGCTGCAGCCCTTGGGAAGGCCGGGCGGGCTGTGCGCCTCGGAACCCACACACACCTGTGTCCAACATCTTGGCCATAAGCTGCAGCTCGAGTTCAGGAGGATTTTGCCCAGCGCCCTCCACCAACACTCAGGTCCTGGCAATGGGAAGTGAATGGGAACCAGCCAATGAGAAACTCATGCAGCTGAAATGTGTTTACTTCCCAGCACTGGCAGGAGCTGGAGCCTCAGGCGAGGGCAGGAAACCTGCACCAAGGGAGCGGGGAGACATGGAGCCATGTGCCTGCATCTGGAGAGTCTGTGTCTCCCGTCGTTGGCAGACAGGAGTGGTGGTCGGAGCAGAAAGCACAACACAACACTGAGCTCTGTGCAGACGATTCCCTCCTCATCCCCGAGCCCCGGGTGCTGGCTCAGAGACCCCTGCTGCTGCAGCCCTTGGGAAGGCCGGGCGGGCTGTGCGCCTCGGAACCCACACACACCTGTGTCCAACATCTTGGCCATAAGCTGCAGCTCGAGTTCAGGAGGATTTTGCCCAGCGCCCTCCACCAACACTCAGGTCCTGGCAAGGGGAAGGGAGGGGGACCCAGCCAATGAGAAACTCATGCAGCTGAAATGCGTCTACTTCCCAGCACTGGCAGGAGCTGGAGCCTCAGGCGAGGGCAGGAAACCTGCACCAAGGGAGCGGGGAGACATGGAGCCATGTGCCTGCATCTGGAGAGTCTGTGTCTCCTGCCGTGGGCAGCACTGACCCACAGTGCCACTGCTGCAGGGGACACGGGAGAGAGGGAGCGCCTAGGTATGGATTCATCTGCTCAGAGCATCTCCCCTATGCCCCAGGGGAGCGGGGAAGTGGAGAGAGGGCAACAGGAGAAGGGAAGAGTGAGCTTGTGTGGAAGGCTGGAAGAGATGACCAAAAGGTCTTACAGTGGTGGTGGGAGACCTGGCTCAGGGAGCAGCCGAGGGAAGGAAGGCTCCCAGAAGCACTGGCTTTGTCAGGTCCCACAGCCAATGGGACACATGCAGCCTGGACCCCGTGTCCCACAGGACAGCAGCTGGTGCTGGCAGGGATGCAGCTCCCACAGCATGGCTGTGCCTCCATGGCTCAGTGGCTCAATGGCTCCAGCCCTCCTCTCCCCAGCTCACTGTGCCCTTCCCAGGCTGCCCCAGCCCCGGCCACAGCAGCAACCCCTCCTGAACTGCCCACCAGCCTCCAGAGCACAGGGAGCCGGGAGCTGCTGAGTCTTTCCCTGCATCTCGTTCCGAAGAGCCTGTGCTGGAGCCAGCAGCTCCATCAGCCCTCACCAGTGGAGTCCTGACACACTCCTACACTTGGCACTTTAACCCTTTGAAAGCCATTCCTTCTGATAACAATAATACTGCAACCAGCTGCGTAAGAACAGCCTCCCCCTGGCATCCCTGTCTGCAGGTCCCTCCCTGCTCCCGCGCTATCCAAAGCATTTTCTGCCTCTGATGTAGCTGTGCTGTGATAGGGCATAGTCCATAGTGCTCGGTACCGTGTGCCCCTCTGTACATACCCTTGGAGTGATGTGAACAGTTTGACTCAAGAAAACAAAACACCCCACCACGATGGAATAAACAGACTCTAGGGACTTGGCCAGTACCCCTCCCGTAACGTTCATTGTATATTTTTTGATGTACTATAACTGTTGGGGAAAAAAAAAAAAAGGAAAATATTTTGATAATCGAATCTCATCGCTTTATTGTGTTACTCAGTAAATAAAAGGAACGAGGATAAAGAAGCCAGGGTGCTCTTGTCATTTGTCCTTTTTTTCTCCTAGATCCAGACTAACAAAAGGGAACACGTGTTGCTGGGCAGGACTGGGCCACCTTTCCCTTGTCTCGTGGTGGTTCTGAGAGTCAGCACCGTGACAGATGGGCAGTGAGAGCTGCCACAGCCCCAGGCACCTGGCTGCAGGCACCCTGCCCTGCTCAGCACCCACCAGGGCAGGATTACTGGCAGTTTCTGCAGGTAAAGGAGCAGTGGGTAGTGCCAGGTAAGGGGCAGCCTGCCGGGAACAAGGTGGCACCGCAAAGCCAGCTGGGGTAGGACAAGGGAGAGCTGCTCTGACTGGCTGGGCTGGAGACAGGGCTAGCAAACGGGCTCTTCCCACATGGTGGCAGTAAATATAAAACGGAGCAGCTGGAGAGAGGGAATTGTTTCAGTGGCCCGGCTGAGCTCAGCCCTGGAGCTGATCCCCACCTGCTGGCCAGCCCCTGGCTGTGCCTCCCTCGGGTCTGCCCCGGGGACCAGAGGGGTGTCACTCGGGGAATCTTGGCTTTCCCACAGCACCTCGCACAGCTGCAGAGTCTGGGCACTGAAAGGAGTAGTCCCAGTGAAGGGAGATGGGTCACCTCTCTCATCCTTGAAGACCATCCCCCAGCCCTGGGATGCCTGTTCCTCATGCCACTCTGCTTCCTGCAGGCTCCACAACCCCAAACAGGCCCAGCAGGAGGCACGTGTGAGGGAATTAGGGAGGTGAGGGACAGGAGGTGGCAGTGGAAGGGAAAACAAGGTTCAGCCATCCACAGATCCACTGCCCTTGTTCTTGCGGCTCAAGGGAAAAGCAGACTTGCTCTGTGGCTGTGTCATCTTACTGGCCAGGTAGATGAAGGGCTCGATCAGCGTGCGCCGGTCGGCCACTGACACCTCCCACAGCTTCACCTTCTCTCCCTTGGCCCAGTGCTGGGCTGCCTCGTGGTCCACCCGGCGCTGCTCCTGCAGGTCACACTTGTTGCCCAAAACCACAATGGTGACCTGGTAAAAAAATGGTGAGAAGAATTCCTGAAGGTACCGAACACAAGAGCTGAACAGTTCTGCCTGGCTCTGCTTTGGTGACTGTTTTTGAGGCCTTTTAAAACACTATTTCCCAGCCCTTCCTCCTGGCAGCTTCACCTCCTGTTTGGGCCTGTGTGTCTCAAACCAGCCCCAAAACTGAAAGGTCTGTTGAGCGCTTGTAAACTCAGAAAGCAGGCCAGGCCAGTAGCCAGGTACAAGTGAGAGTCCTAGGGAACAGGGACCCTGTCACTCTCTGTGACAGCCTTGAGAAACGGAGAGTGCCTGTGTGAGAACCTGGAATGAGGGGAGCAGATTCCACGCTGCAGCTCCTCTCCCCTGGGCTGCTCACCTCTTTCTTGTCTTTGGACTTGTCAATCTCCTTCTTGAGGAGCTCCACCCGCTTGAAGGACTCCTTGCTGTCAGTGCTGTAGACCAGCACGTAGCCGTCGGTGCAGGAGAAGCAGTGCTTGGGCAGCTCCAGCCCGTCCCGCAGGCCCCGCGTGTCGTAGAACCGCACCTGCTCCCGCACGCCCCGGTCCGTCTCGATGGAGCCCACGTAAATGTCCTCCTGGGTCTCGATCATCTCGGAGCCTGTGGGGAGGCGGGCAGGGCCGATATGGAGACCCGAGCACC
>NW_009952705.1:675592-683765 GCF_000747805.2 Chaetura pelagica
GGCGGGCCCGGGCCCGGGGCGGCCCCGGGGGCAAAGGCCGTTCTGCGAGCCCGGCCCCGGCCCGGGCCCCGCCGGGCTGTGCTCGCTGCCCGGGGACGCTTCGTTTCGGGCTGTCCGGGCACCGCGTCCCGTGTGAGCTCTCACGGCCTCTCTATGCACCAGGGTTAGAACGCAAAGCCTGCAGCGGAGCCGGCCCGTCTTCAGGCAGCTGGAGTTCCAGTGTCCTAGAAATAGAAATAACATTCATTCCGTCTCAGGCTCTGCTGGTGCCTGGAGAGACCTTCATCGTGAGGATGAGGAGGGAAGAACTGAACCGTGGTGTAGAAGGGGAAGCCTCAGACTCCTAGATCTGAGTGCTCTGTGCTTCTTCATCCCACCCGGTTCCTTCCCTGGTACCATTTGAAATCCACACACAGCAGTTCATACTCCGTCCTGCTTTGCTGTGGGCAATGGGGAAAATGTCAGTTGCAGGTGAATCCTTGGGCTGAATCCTGCTCCGAAATGTTATCGTAATTAAAGAGCTTCAGGTTCCAGTAAGGGGTTTATTTCTAAAGTGTCCTGGTGCACCTTGCTAGGGGAGCAGGACGTGTCACCTGAGGCAGGGGTGGTGGCAGCCCCAGCCTTTCCTTCGGCTCCCTTCTCAAGAGCAAGGGAGCTGGTTCCCAGCAGCAGCGCCACAGTCTGCGGGCAGGGAGGTCCCAGGTGTGGGAGCAGCAGCTGGGGATCTCCTGGGGGCTGGGGAGGAGAGGGCTATTTCTGGAGAAGGTGAGGCAGTTGCTCTAGAAAATTCAGTGGGTGAAATTTAAAGGGAAGCAAAACGGAAAGTAGCCTCCGAGGAACAGTGTTTTCAAAGTAATATTGATGGCCTGAGGTGGTTTATGCTGCTTGTTTACTGTCAGAAATTGAAGGCTTAAGGAGCCAGCTGGGAAGGAGCTGCCTTCCTGGTGATGTCATTCTAAGGAGTTAAATTAGATGTTGCTGAAGAGGCACCTGGATGTTGTCCATAAATACCTCCAAGTTGCATGGCCTGTAAAGTTGGGAAAGCCCTGTTTGTGGGTAAGTCATTCCCTCCCCCAGGCTAATTAAATGTGGTCTTTGAAATGTAAAAATGAGGGCACAACCACCTTCTGAGCCTGACCTCTGACATGACCCTTCCTTCCTCCTTCCCAAGCTCCATTGCAGAAGTGGTGGGTGCAGGAGACTAGTCATGGATGGGGTGATCTTGGGAAAGGCTGAGAAGGTGCAGAAATGGAAGCACTGGTGGGCAACGTTGGGCTGTTGCCCTGCTCTGCGGGGAAGGCTCCTCCGGGAGGAGCAGAGGCAGCCTCGTGCTTCTGGGCTTTTCTTTGTGCCATAAGGCCAGTGCCAGAGTTCCTGAGCTGTCACCATGAAGTGCTTTTGGAGGTGCAGTGTTTCCTTTTTTGTAGTTGTTGGGATATTACTCCTTTATCTTGCTAAAAGAGAAATGTGTGGGTAGGAGATGCTTGTTTCTACTTCCAGTTATTCTTCCTGCTGCTCAGAAGGTGCAGGCCATGCACACTCCTGCCTTTCTGCCAGCCAGGGCATGTTTTCCTGGGGTCTGTGTATTAATCTCTTCTCTATTTTGGCCCTTCCTGGCTTGAAGATGTTGCTTAACTTCTGTGGTTGAATTTATTTAATGTAAATTGGGATGATAGTCACTGTATTAGTTGCTCAATTAGGTGTCTAATGTTTGTAAAACATTTTCCACTGTGTAAGGGCTGTGCAGATACTCTGTGTTCGTGGGCATGCACAGACACCTGAGTCTGAGCTGGTACAGCCTTTGTTGTGTGTCTGTGCCAGCTTCTATAAAAAACAGCAAAAATAACTGAAAATCTTTTCTGAATCATTGCTATAAGTCAGCATCAAGGCTTTCCATGTTTTGCTCTTCTGTTTAGGAAATAAAATATGACAAGGCACAGATTCTGTGCTTAAGGACTCACCTTTGTCTAAACAGGTGGTTCTGTTCTCTGCAGCTTAGTAAAAATTGGGAGATTAGCGGAAGTGGAGATCTGTGCTTCAGAAGGATTGTAACTAATGCACTGAAACAGCTGAAAACATGCCCAACAGCTCACTCACAGGTTGTTTAGGGGACAGGAATAGAGTGTGGTCACAGGATAATTATTGTCTGCTGCTGCATAAATTGTGTTGGTCCTTATGGAAAAGTGTTGATGTAATTGTATTAATTTTATCTGCTGAGTAGTGGTGCTGTTTGTGCCAGCTCCTCTGCTGGGGAGCAGCTGGTGAGCAGGGCTTGAGTTGTTGTGGGGCAATCAGGGACTGGTTCACCCCCAAGAAGTCACTTTTTTTTTTTTTTTTAATTAATTTTAAAGGTTTCTAACCTATGGGTACATTCTTTTCCCTGGGCCCAGCTGATCCATGAGCTTGGGATCACTGGAGTTCTGCCAGGGAGAATTTCCTTGTCATCTTCCTGGCAGCTCCAGATCCTGTCTGATGTGCATGCTCAAGGCTGGATCTTTCTCCTCATTCTTCAGCACTGGAGGATGTGGAAGCCCCTAAAAAAGAAATGTCTCATAATTTGGAAAATATGATTATGAAACAAAATGCAAAAAAAAACAGCAGGAAGTAACAGTTCACCTGAGTGATGAGCGTGAGATCTGCCACACGAGCTGAATTGTGCAGAAGTCAAGAAGGTTTCAGTCCTTGTCTGACTTTGGGTCACTAGTTAGTTGGGCAGATGTTGCCTGGAGGTTGTCAGGTGTTGATGATAAGCAAGGGTGTTTCACTGCTGTTCTGCACTGGGTGAGTCCCTCTAGGTTGGGCTCCTCCTCAGCAGGGAATGTTCTGGGGCATGTGTCGAGGATAGCTGGGGTTTTGAATCATCACATCTTGGAATGCCAGGTTGGAAGGGACCTCAGGGGTCATCTGGTCCAATCTTTTAAGGTACTACTGTAGTTTGTATGAGGTGGCTCAATACCCTGTCAAGCTGAGATTTAAAACCACCCAATCCTGGGGAATCTGCCACTTCCCTTGGGAGGCTGTTCCAGTGTTTGATTGTTTTGTGTGCCCACTGGATTAAATGTCAGTCATGTGGCTGTTGTCAGAGACTTGAGGCAGACCTTTGCTTTCATGTTTTCGATTGCATAGGCTTTAGACTATCCGTGCACATATTTGCTTGTACAGACTCCAGCTTTCCCTGGGTTTTGGGGCATGACATGAGTTTCCCATGGCCCCCGGCAGCAAACCCCGGCGCGTTCAGCGGGGGGTGCTGATGTGCTGCTCTGCTCCCTGCTGGGCCGGGGCTCTGCTGCTCTGGGCTGCCTGGCTGCAGGAGGAGATCACAGGCTGTTAGATTTGATTTTCAGTTTTGTTTCTGGGGAACTGCTTTTGCAGCTGCAGCTTCCTCCGTGCAGCAGAGACAGAAAACACAAGCACTGCTGGTGGGAGACAGACGGACAGATATTCCCTTCACCGTAAATCCTTGGTCAAGTGTAAAACCTGACCTGGAGGAAGGGTCTCCAGAGCATACAAAGAATGTACCCTGTGTAGCTCTGGCCCATGCGGTGTATGGCTCTTCTCCTGGCTCCTGTAAGATGGGAGGGGAGAGTATAGCATGTCCAGTGGCAAATATGACAGCTAATTTTAAGCTGTAGACATCTGCCTGCTGTAAACTGTACTGAGATCACCAAACTTATTTTATCCAAGCAGCTGAGTAACATCTGACAGCTGAGAATCTGGACTGGATTTCCACCCAAAAAAAAAATGCTGAATAAAGACACCATATCCTATTAAAGAAAAAGCCTCTGCAAGAATAGTTTAGGAAAGGCAGATGTGTTCCCTTTGTCAGAGCATCGCAAAGAAGACTGCTTGGCCAGGACAGGATTTTAGAGCCTTCCTTAAATCCTACATTTTTGGTTTTTTTGACACTGTTTCATAATGGAGGCAGGAAATGAAGTGGGAGTGAGGGCTGAGAGAGCAAATCTGCCACCTGCTTAAATGCTGAATTTCTGTGGCTGGGGTTTGAGCGCCTGTACCTGTGTGCATGGGGCCTGTGCCGGCACCCCTGGACCTACCAGATGCCCACAAGTTTCTGACAACTTAGAAAATGAGGTGCATGGTGAGGCAGGTCTGCAATGTCTCCTTAGGAGCTGGAGTGGGAGGGGTGGAAGCCACGATCGGCGCTCGAGCGGGGGCAGCGTGTGGAAGCTCTTGAGGAGGAGGCAGAAGTTGTTAGGCAAATGTGGGATTGTGTCAGTGTGTGCAGGGTGGCTGCTTCTCATAGCTCTGTTCTGGGAGTAAGCAGGGGCTGAGCTCTCAGCAGGGCACAGGGAATAGAAGGAGCCTTGTCCTGGTTCCTTCTTCCACCAGGCAGGCAGCGAGAGCTGCGCCCTCTGAGCCTGGGAGAGTGAGGGAGCATCAGGACATGTTGCTGCTGCTTGTCTTGGTGGCAGAACTTGAAAATTAGGGGTCCTGACAAATGTTATAACAGATAAAATAAATTTCCTAGCTCACAGGGAGAGAGTTATTCCCAACTGTCTCCTCCTTTTGAGCCTGTGGCGCACACAAGCAATGAAAGACAACCTTCTTCCTGAGGTCCTTGGTGCAATTCTTCCCTGTCTTCTGTGTCCAGCATGGAGAGGCTCTGAGAAGACACCAGCCTCCCCTCACAAAGGATTCCATTCAGCCTGGATTGTATTATTAGCAAAGCACGATTCTTCTTCAGTTTCAAAAGTAGCAAGTGGGGAATGCAGCCTACATCAGTGCGAGTTGCAGAATGATCTCATTCAGGCTGCAGCATCTGTTGGGATTGAAACAATTACCAGTGATATCAGGAGATCTGCATTTTTTCTTGTTATAGCCAGAGACCATGGTAAACAAGAACTGTTTTCTCTATGTGCTTTCTATGTCAGTGGAGCACAACTGGGGAGAGATGCTCTGTCCTTGTCTAGGCTCTCAGACCACAAGCCTTGTGTTTCCAGCAACTGTCTCTGCCTTCGTGCTTTAGAGGCAATTTGCTTTTTCTTTCATGATCTTTTCTCATTATTTCGTTCTAAGCCATGTGAGCAATAGGAATACCTGAGCACTTCCCTTCTGCTAGTGTATTCTGAGCTGCTGTGACTTGCTGATAGATCAACCTGTGTTAAAGTAAATGCTAAAAAAGCAACTAGACTAATAAAAAAGAGTAGCAAACAGTAATTATTGAGTTTATGTGTATTTTCAGAATACAGGTGCTTTGTGATAGTTGGTTTTGTCATATATCCCCCTTTTCCCACCCTCCCCAGCAGTTTGTTGGCAGATGGGATGCTCTGGCTCCCAGCCCTATATCTGTATCTATTGATGCTTCCTCATAACATGACAGGTAAAATTGCTAAAAGTCTTGTGAATCAGGGACTGGTGTGCTGAGCAGGTTACGGTGGTGGCTTCAAGGAGTTCTGCCAATAATACTGTTCACCCTTTACTTCAGACTATGCAACAGCCAGCTTCTGAGGGAAGGAAATTAATTAAGATCTGTGATTGTCTTTGCCATTTATGATTAAGGGTTCACCATTTTCTAGGATGGGAGCAGGTGCAGCTGGAGGAGCTGAACCTGGAGCTGTGACCAGGCCCTCCCGAGGCAAGGGATGTGCTCTAACCCACTGCTGGGCCACCCTGTTCCTAATTCACCTCACTTCCAGTCAGTGCAGGGTGTGCTTGGGAGCTGTTTCCCTCTCCTGCAGCAGTCCCAGCAGGGTCCAGCGGGTGCTGTGGGACTGACAGCAAAAGTGGAAACTGAAAGTGAGGAGCCCGAGCCTGCAGGCCTGGCCTGGCAGTGCCCTGTGTCCTTTGTTTCACCAGCTGGCAAAGCTGTGAGGGGTCAGTGAAAACAACCCTGTGCATGAGGCGGTTGTGTGGGGATGGCCAATGGCAGGCCCCAGCGAGGTTAAAAACATGTGAACTCGTTTCAACACAATTGCCTTTGTTGTATCTCTGGTAGGCTCGCTGGACATTGCTCCCGTTCACTGCTGGGTCTCTCCCTTGGCTCCTGCCTTTGCCCAGAGGTGCCCTGAGAGCCCCTCGGCCAGGACTCAGGCTGCAGCTCCATCTGTCCTGGCTGGCAGCTTCAGCAGATAATGTGTGTCTCACATAAGGATCTGATCTCTGGGTACTTCCAAAATAAAAATGCTCAGTGGTGGGTGATTCTCACCAAGTCTGCTGTGTGCCCTCAGGTCTTGGATTTGGTGGCTCAGTGAAACACAGGGCATGTCAGTAGCCCAGGCTGCTCCAGCAAGAGAGTCCTGGTTGTTGGAGACTCACGGGGGCTCGTAGATATGCTGGCCATGTCCCTGGTGGGATGTGAAGGATGGAGTCTGAGCCAGTCTTTGTTCTGATGGATAGAATTTGTCTTTGTCTGAGGCCAGAGTCCTGGTTGTGCAAGTGCCTTGGAGAGTGGACAAGCAGTGTCTGTTGCTCTGGCTACAGCAGTGAGGTCCCAGAGGCATAATGCAAGGCTTGACTGCTGTATCCTAGAGTGGGGTGATGCTTCTTTTGAGTGGCCTCATAGTTCTTACATGTTAAACAGTCTGGGAGGGAAAGCAAATTAATTGAATCACTAAACTTAATTCAGTGAAGCAGAGATACAACTTCAACACCATAGTACAGATTCCGTCTCAGGCTGCTTATCTAAGATGGTGAAGATGAGAGAAGAGCAAGAAGGGTTTAATTTCCTTCAGAGGAAACTTTGCTTTCAAGAGTTTAAGACATGCTGCTTTAAACCATATGTTGTGTGTTTTTAAATGGCCTAAGCTGTCTCTGCAAATGCTTGCTCTTGAGTGTGAGGACTATTTCTGGACCTGTTGCCAAGGCAGTGCCAAGCTTCTGCTTGAGGCTTACACCCTTATTTCTTCTCGATTTAGCTGTCTTTTGAGTGTAGAAATTGTTCTTGGCCCTGTTTCTTAAGTATGTGGGACTAGTTCTGAAAGACAGGCAGCTCTCTGTCCCTTGACTTGGGTGACTGCTGGTCATGCAGTACTCCAGGAGTGGGCTAGTCTGAGGAACCAGGTGGAACTGCCTGAGTTTTGCTGGACGCCATCATCCTCTGCAACTGGAGGCAGGGTGCTCAAAGTTGGCTTTAGGTGTTGCATTCCAGGTCATATCCCTAAGTATCCCTTTTCATGGCCCTGTCAAGGTGATGGAGTACCTGGGAGCCAGCAGGACAGGAGGTACGCTGCTTTCCCACAGATACTGTGTGCAGAGGACACCTCTCAGCAAGCAGCTGCAGGCACTGAAGAGTAATACTGGGATTGCTTGGAGATCAAATGCTCAGTTGTGGTCGGAATCTGTTCTGTTGCTCAATTCCTCTTAAAATGTGGTGTCTTCCTTCTTTGCAGGGAAGCGGAGTCGTTCAAGGAACAAGGCAACGCATACTATGCCAAGAAAGATTACAATGAAGCCTACAACTACTACACGAAAGCCATAGGTGAGCACAGTTGGTAATGATATAATATGTGCTGAATACCGTGTCTAAAAATCAGAGCTGGTTCTTGATGTAAAATACACCAGCAGTGGTTCTAACAGCACATACTGGATGAAAACTTTGTCTGCTTCTGTTTCCTGGTGAAATTTCCCCAGACTGAGGAGGCAGGTCAGTCAAGATATTCTTACCATGAAACCAGTCCAATGTTCCCTCCAGTGCAGGGCTAGCAGTGCTGCCAGGCTGAACACCAGAAACTTCTGTTCTGTATGAGTTTATCCCTGTGTGGGGGGCAATAGTTTTATCACTTGCTGTTCAAAAGAACCGCTTTACCATCATGCGTCATCCTCAGCCTCTCAAGTGATATTATGAATTGGGAAGGAATGTGAGTTTTTCATCCAACCATGGCTTTTTAATCTGTTCTACAAGTTGTCTAGCTGCTTGCATTGCACTAACAGTGAGTGCTCTAACATCTCCAGATACCTGTCCTAATAATGCCAGTTATTATGGTAACAGAGCTGCCACGCTCATGATGCTGGGGAGATTCCGAGAGGCACTGGGAGATGCTCAGCAGTCTGTCAGATTGGATGATAGCTTTGTAAGGGTATGTGCAGAACTTTATCCTTGTTCATGTCTTAGTACGCTGGTCTCCCCCTCTTGCAGCTCTTGCAGCTCCCTTTTTGCTGTCTTCTCAGGGCCATCTACGGGAAGGGAAGTGCCATCTTTCGCTAGGGAATGCCATGG
>NW_009952705.1:683881-701640 GCF_000747805.2 Chaetura pelagica
AACGAGTTTTAGAATTGGACCATAAGAATACCCAGGCACACCAAGAGGTAAGAGGTTCTTAAAATGTAACTGTTCCCAGTAGATGGAACTGTCAGAGGGAATGGATGGAACTCGTAAGCCTTTGGCTTTGAATTTGCAGGGTGGAATCACAGTCACCGTTAGCAGTGAAATGGGAAAAAGCGAGATGCTGTCAAAGCCTCTGTGCCTGTTTTTCAGGAAACCACCAGGTTGCAGAGGTACTTTGGTGAGATTGTCTCCTCTTAGCAGAAGAGCATGCAGGCTAAGCTGGTCTTGCATCCAGCACTCCAGAGGAGAAATAGTGAACAGTGGTGAGGGAGCACAGAGCTGGGTGATGCAACATGTAGGAGGCTGCTGCCACTTTTGTACCTTCTTCACAGGGGCACATTTTCCTGGATTAGCTGTTAGGTCACTTGATTTCAAACTGATTTTAAACCTGACAAAACTGTTGATGTAATCTGCATTATTGTTCCATGGTCTGCAACAGTTTTTGCTCTGACACGTTAGGGCTTGGCTGCTTAAGCACTGCTGGATGGTGTCTCAGAGCAGGGACTGCCCTGCAGCTCCTGCTGTCTTCTTCTCTTCCAGCTGAAGAATGCCAGTACTGTGCTTGAGTATGAAAAAATAGCTGAAGTGGATTTTGAGAAACGGGATTTCAGGAAGGTAAGATTAACCTGATTGTCTCCTGTAGCATTATGAACTGACATATTTTATCTGGCCACTTCAGCCAGTCATGTCCAGTTTCCTTGCCTAGCATGAGCTGTGCCCTGCTGGGAAGTGCTGTACAACAAACTGCTGCTATGGAAGCAGGGCTATGTTCTGAGCTGTGATAACTCTGAATAGGTCAGAGCTCCTGCTCTATTAGCACAGAACGAATGAAAAGTGAAGAGAGTGACTGGCTCCAGCTGAATATCTTCTGTTACTCTTTGCTTTGCAGGGTGAGTGGAGCCATGAATGAGCTGTTTGACACAGATGTTGTCAGCAGCAGCATTCGATCACCCTTTGCTCCTAAGATGCATATCCAGGATTCTTCTTTCCCAACTTTTTATTTTAAAACACTTAAGAAAGCAGTCTGTCTGCCAGCACTATAATGAGGGTCACTGAAGGAGGAATGGAGGAATGCAGATCTGTGTGGGGCTTTCTCCTTTACTGCTTCCAAATCTCTCATCCCAAGGGCTGGTGCTGACCTGATAAAGCAAGAAATGAGAGCATGAAATCTAAAAGGCACCAAACACTTCCCATGCAATTTTCTCTGGTGGGTGCATGTAAAGCCCAAGTTTGGCCCAGAAAGGAGGTTGTCCAGTGCATTAAGCTTATTGTTCAGATCACTGACTCATAAGCTAAGCTCAAGATTTTGGAAGGGTAAATCCCAGCTTTGTATCACCTGGTTATGAGGAGCAGCTGGGATGTCTGGTCAATCTGGATGTCCTGTGTAGGAACTGCCCTGCCTGTAGTGCATGTCCTGGGCTTTTGCATCTGTCCCTTCACTTCTGCCTTGTTTCACTGGGGAAGCTTGCATGAAATGTGATCTTTGTTTCTGGAGAGCTGCTCTTGCTCCTTCTTCACCCAGAAGCTGTTGGCTTCTTGGTCTGGAGCACAGTGCTTCCCACAGCACTGGGCAGCCCTGATGTCACAGCCAGGGCGGCAGATGAACCTGGGTGGAACAATGAGCCTCTTCTGCTGCAGATGTCCCCACCAGAGAGGCAGAGATGGAAAAGACCTATTAGATCACCCTACCCATTGCAGTCAGACCAGAGTAAGACCAGTCCCTGCACTGTACTTTTTTGTGTTTTGCCCAGGCCAAAATGTCTCAGTCTATTGAGTTTCTTGGTCCTTCCCACATGTCTCTATAATGCAAGGAACAGGGACAGAATTGTCTTCCTTGGCTTTTTCTTTAGGGCCCACAGTTTCAGAAGAGCTAAAGAGGTGGACCTTCCACAAGTGCCCCTTGAGTCTTCTGTGTAGTTACTGTGTCACAGTAACACAGCAGGTGCCACAGACCTTGCACACAAAGCACTTCAAAAGACAAAACAAGCCTGCTTGTGAGGAGAATTTTCTCATTAAATGTATTTCCAGCAGCAGAAGGAACCAGTGCTGTATGCTTGTCTTCCTGCTCAGAGAGAGATGAAATCTCAAGTGTGGTAACGGGGCAGCCTTTCAAACGAGGCCTTTGGCCACTTGGCTTGCTCAGGTTTGTGTTTTCTCCCCCAGGTGGTGTTCTGCATGGATCGTGCTCTGGAGTTTGCTCCTGCCTGTCACCGCTTCAAGATCCTCAAGGCCGAGTGCCTGGCGCTGCTGGGCCGCTACCCCGAGGCACAGTCTGTAGCAAGGTCAGTGTCTGGAGTCTGGGTGGCAGCTGCTGGTGCGTCCTGGCTGCTGCCAGGGAGGGAACATGAAGAAGAATTAGTCCTTAATGCAAGCTGTGGTGAGGAAGAGTGTGTTAATTTATCCCCTTTAAAGTTAATCTTGCTGGGAAACTTCATTTAGACTTGGTTAACAACCAACAGTCTTGCCTGAGCAAGTTCCTGTACCATGGACTTAACACAACGAAGTATCCCAGTGAAAAAAGAGTGTTCTTGGAGGTCAGAAGGCAACTGGAATAGGAAACGTTTCATTTTTTGGTCACATCTGTTGCAGTGACATCCTGCGAATGGACTCGACCAACGCGGACGCGCTGTACGTGCGGGGACTCTGCCTGTACTACGAGGACTGCATCGAGAAGGCCGTGCAGTTCTTTGTGCAGGCACTCAGAATGGCTCCTGATCATGAGAAGGCATGTCTTGCCTGCCGTGTAAGTTGGGGATACTGGGGATGGGACTGCAAAATTACCAGGACTTTGTTGTTTTTTTTTAACCAAGCACCTAACTTGGTTCTGCTGGATCAGTCCCTTCTGCCTCCCTCAGCGTTATCATTCCCCAGATCTGCAGCAGCAAACTGTGTGTCCAGCCCTTTCCAAAGACAGCCAGCTGCTGCTTTAGGTAAAACTGAGTTGCTAGAAGCTCAGACAACTGAGCTACTTGGAAGACTGCCTGCCTTTCTTCTTTGTTCCTTGATCAGATATAGGAGCAATAAAAATAGGTCTGTCAGTTCTAAAAGAACTTTTGACTTTCAGATTCAGTATTAGTGCCTACAGGTTGGATTGCATTTAAACACTTTTCCTTTCATGTTGCTCCTTCCTTCTTGTAGTTCTTTTACTGACTTTTAAAGTCTGTTTACTTGTATAAGCTCTCAAAAAGTGAGGTTCCATTCCTTTTTTTTTTTCCCTAAAGCCATAAGTTTATTTCACTGTCATGTTCTCATCCTGAACATCAGGCAAGCTTTGTTCCTGTGGAGAGTGCCTGTAGCTGGTGCTGGCTGTTCCCCAGCACTTCTCCTGGGGGAAAGGCAAAATGCTGACAGCTCATTTCAGCTGCTGTAGCAAGGCTGTGAGTTTTGTATCCTGCAATAGCATCTGAAACCAGACTGTAGTGCTTATGTTTGAGGACTCATCCAGCAAAATAAGGTGCTTGGTACCCCTGAACCACTTACTTTGTGTCCTTATCCAGGCATATTTTCTTTCAGAATGCCAAAGCACTTAAAGCAAAGAAAGAAGATGGGAATAAAGCATTCAAAGAAGGAAACTACAAACTAGCATATGAATTGTACACAGAGGCACTAGGAATAGATCCAAATAACATAAAAACAAATGCCAAACTGTACTGTAACCGGGGGACAGTTAATTCAAAGGTAAGACATGGTCACCTGGCAGGTTGTTCTGCATCGTCTTCCTCACCACGTGGTTTATAAAGTGCAGATCAGTTGTTCTGGAGAGCACAAGCTCCCCTAGCTGCTGGGGCAGCTGGATCTTTCTGGTGCTGCAGGCAACGTTTTGGGTTTTTGTACTTGCACAATGATTGGATCTGTTCCAAACTGCCAATGAAGTTGACTCCGAAGAAACAAAACTCAAATACTTGGGCTGCAAAGAGTGGGAGGGAGAGGAGGAACGTAGTTTGGCCTGATCTTAGTCAGCATAAAGGCATTAATTGTTTCCTTCCCAGTAATGAGGAGATTTCTTTTCTTACTCTTCTTGTAGATCACCTGTCTTGCTTTGGGTTTTGATCTAAAAACACGTTACCTCATTTTAAAGCCCTGGACCCTATTTCCAGATTTGTTCTTGCATTTTAGTCATGTGCTCTCCAGAGAATCAGTCATGTGCTGGTGCTTCCAGTGTCCACCCTGCCTTTCCTCCAGGCATGTTCCCTCTCGGCTGTCTCTGTGTATGGATGCCCCTTTATCATCAGAGACTTTTCAACATCCCAGCTCAGTCAAGAGACAGAAGCTGTTCTCAAAACGTGGAAAAGGGCAAGAGTTGGAGGCCACAGTAATGGATACTTCACATGGCTGTTTGTGTCTGAAAACAAACAATGTTTGTTGGTTTTTTTTAAAATTACTTCAAATATCTTGTAACTTTCTGTCTGGGAATTAGTTTGAACACAGAATAACTTGGTTATTCTATTAGCACCACAGAGTTCTCCTGCTTCACTAGCCAAGCTTCTAACTTTTCCCTAGGGAGCCAAAGCTCTGATTTTGGGGAACTGGGAAAAATTTCCTAGATGCAGACACAGAAAACAAGAGAGATTTTCCATGATTCTTTACACTTTTAATTTGCCTCAAGTCATAATGCTACTTAGAATTTGTTCTCTGCTTGGGCTTCACTGACCTTCTGTCTGACTTTGCAGCTTAGGAAACTTGAAGAAGCAATAGATGACTGCACGAACGCGGTGAAGCTGGATGACACGTATATCAAAGCATACTTGAGGAGAGCACAATGGTAAGTGGACCTTTCTGATGGACATGCTGAACGGGTTTGTGGGTAGGATCTTCCTCCCTGCAGCCCTGAGTGACAAGAATAACAAATCTGAAGCTTGACTGAATAAAAGGTTCTGTCTTAAGGGGCCATGAATTTATTCCTCTTCCTTATATGATGAGGAGACAGGCAGAGCTCTGTGTAGCCTGTCCTGCCTGCATGAATCTGGGACTGCTTGTTGTCTCCTTTGTAACTCGGCACCAACTAGGGAAGTAGCCAAAGCTCTGTTCTGACTGTGGATTTATTTGCTGCTTTTCTCAATACTGGTTATTCCCCGGTTTTTGACAAGGCTGCCTGGGTTAGAGACACCAAACCCATCACTGCAGCCTTCCTGTTGTGCGTTCATTTTAATTTAGAACCTTCTCAAACTCCATCTCAGTAACTGAAGTAAGTGGTTAACTTGTGTGAGGTTGAAGTGCCAACAGATGGGCACCTGTCCCTCTGAGGGGCCAGGATTGTCCCTTGTAACCAGCGTTGCTTGTGTCCAGCTGCACCAGCTTCTGCTCTGCGCCAGCTTCCTTGAAATCTCGCTGGCTGCTGTTAGTTCCTGGGGCTGGATAAAGTAATTATCAGATCGTTAAAAGCAGAACGTGTGCTGCCAAGTGAGATTGCAGTCTGCACTTGGAGCCCAAAGCACAGGTTCCTGTGCCAGGGTTTCTCCCAGGCAGCAGCTGTGGGGCCTCGGGCAGTCCAGCAGTGACCCTTGGCGTGTTCCTCTGGCGACGGCTCTTCCTGCAGTCCTGGGCACATCTTAGTTCATATTCACCCAGAGAGCTTGTACCTGAATCCTCTTTTGATACTTCTTGTGAAGTACACCTTGTGTTTTCTTTCACAGTTACATGGACACAGAACAATATGAAGATGCTGTAAGAGACTATGAAAAGGTTTATCAGACAGAAAAAACGAAAGGTGAGCATATTGGCATTCTTTCTGTGTGCATAAGTTTCCCTTAACTGGCAATTTTTTTGTTGTTGCTTTTTCCCCCCATAATATTATCTGATTTTCAGCCTTGTACCTCAGCAGGACAATGCTGAAAAGTTCTCAGGAGCACTCTGAAGTGCCTGCATTAGGATCTGTTTCTCTCCCAGCACTGAATGCTGAGAAGATAATTCAGCTTGTAGCTGAAGCAGTGCACTAGATTGGGAATGTCTGGTTATGGGTCTCTTGCTGTTCTGTCATCTTGGTTTTTCAGTAGCTTGCATTGAAAGTGACAGAGGAACCTTAGTCCTTGTGGTTCAGTGTTAAATACTGGTTTAAGAGCCCTAAGATGTTTACACACACACATCTGAAAACAGCCTTAAGGGGATAGTGGGGCTGTATTTAACCACCTGCCTGTACATCCAAGGGGACTGGTTACTTGTGTCATTTGATTTCTTCAACCTTTCATCTCAACGCGTCATCTCGGCCTCCTTGGAAGCAGGAGGTTGTGCCTGGCTCTAAAGCTGCTTCCTTTTGGCTTTGCACTTTGTTCTAGAACACAAGCAACTCCTAAAGAATGCACAGGTGGAACTGAAAAAGAGCAAGCGGAAAGACTACTATAAAATCCTCGGGGTTGACAAAAATGCCTCTGAAGATGAGATCAAGAAGGCTTACAGGAAAAGAGCACTAATGCATCATCCAGGTACACACACACTCTTGGAGCTTGTGCTGTTGCTTTGATGCCCCTGCTCCATGCACGTGGCCTGTGCAACTGTCACTTGGAGGGAGGACTAAATATGAGGGGGAATTTCTGGACAAACAGCAGTTCTGACCCCACAGATCCCATGCTGTGACAGAGCTTGGAATGTGTAGGGTTTTCCATTTACTCTGGAAACCAAGAGCTTCTTCCCTGCTTGTTTTTGTATCCCTAGACCGACACAGTGGGGCAAGTGCGGAAGTACAGAAAGAGGAGGAGAAGAAGTTTAAGGAGGTGGGTGAAGCCTTTACCATCCTGTCAGACCCCAAGAAGAAGGCGCGCTATGACAGCGGGCAGGATCTGGAAGAGGATGGATTGAACATGGGAGGTCAGTGTTCATTACAATATTCTGCCCTGGCAGTCTTTAGTAAGATGAGAGCATTCAGAGTCTGCCTGCTCCTTGAGAGCAAACCTGTTTGTAACAGTTCTAGAAGTTGACTTGGTTGGGTCTCTGAAAGCACCAGAGTGACAGTTCTGCACTGGGTATTTCCAGCTGGGAACAGTCTGGGTTATGTGGTGGATGTTGTCCTTGATTGAGCCTGTAGGTAGTAGCTGCCATAAGGCAGAAGTCTTTCATGTGAAGTGTAAAATAGTAGAATAGAAAGATTGTGGGTCCCTAAATGTTGCTTTTCCAGAATTCCTAGGTTGCCCCTGTAACAAAAATGATTTGACAACTGTTGCTCTTGCCTGTTTTCTGCTTGCCAGTGGCCCTGTCCTCTGCTGCTGTGTAGCAGTGTCCAGGCATGACACACTCTTTGTTGATAGCTTTTTGTCTTCTTGTGAAGCACTCAATGAAGTGGCAATTTCTAAACTGTGACAAATGTAACTGGCTGTTTCACATCAGCTCACAATTTTCTTTTCTTCCCTGTAGACTTTGATGCTAACAACATCTTCAAGGCCTTCTTTGGTGGGCCAGGTAGCTTCAGTTTTGAAGGTAGGTGGAAGTGTTTTCCAGTCAGCTTTAGAAACGTAAGTACACAAGTCACTGGACAGGATAGCTGAGCTTCCCAGGGTGTCTGTACTGCTCAGTGTGAGCATTTGGCTTTTCCACATAGAAGTATCTGGGAGCTCTTGGAGAGTTCTGCCTGTGTAGCATCCCAGCTGATGGCCAATTCTGGTTCTTTTGTGTCCAAAAGCAACAAAATCCAGAGGGTCCCATTTCAGGAAGAGTGTGCAGGCTTTGCCATCAGAGTGGTGCTTTGCTGCTTAGAAACAGTTGGCTGTGACTTGGGTACATGACTTGCTGGTGCTAAAGCAACAAGAGGTGATTCCTGGTGAGAAGTCCTGTGTGTGTCACAGCTCTCTCAGACTGGATCCTCCCTCCTCTCTGCCTGCAGACGTTAAGAGGCAATGAGGATGCTGTTGCTCAGTGTCCCTTCAGACCTCGGGTGTGGGCAGGCTTTCATAGAATCATTCAGGTTGGAAAAGATCTTTAAGATCATCAAGTCCAACCTTTAACCCTATTGTACCATGTTCACCCCTAAACCGTATCCCCAAGCACCACATCTGGCTCAGCTCAGGACGGGTGCGTGTGTTCCTGGAGATCTTTGTTTCAGTGAACTTTGAGCAGCCATGCATGTTTCCTGGACTGTTCACCTCCTCCATGTAAATCTGCTCCTCTACCCATTGTATCCCTAGTTCACTCGTGGACTTGTTGGAAACCAGCTGCAGAGCAGAGATCTCTGCTGCCTGCTCAGATGGGTTGAGTTGGGCACTGTCTCAGCACCAAGCTGCTGCAGGATCGTGGTAACCACATTGTCTTGGAGTTTTAAATGTGCTAATATCTTTCATTTTCTTTTTCAGCTTCTGGGCCGGGAAATTTCTTTTTCCAGTTTGGCTAAAACCCCCACAAAACCGTCACAAACCTGATCTGCTAATTTTAACCTTGAATATGGACATACTTAGACTCCTTCCTTCATCCTGTCTCATTGTACTTAGAGCAGTTTCATTTTTCTCGGTTGGAGACCTCTGTTTTGTGTGCTTTTGTGTGTGAAGAGGAAACCAGCTGGGGGAGGGGAAGGCTTATGGATTTTGTTTTACTGTTAACTTTATTAAAAAAAAACCCACAAAAAAAAAAAATAAAGCTTTGAATCTTTTGGTCCCTCCATGCTGGCCCATACTTTCAGAGTGTTCCTGCTCCTCAGCAGAGAGGATTTCCCTGAAGTCCTCCTGGAATCTTGACTTGTATGAGGGTGAAGTTACCTCCTGTTTCGTTTTGGTTGGCTCTGAAGTGCAGGATGGCAGCATGGTTGGGGTTTGTAGTAACTTTAAAGTTATTATCATCTTCTGAAAATATTGCCAAGATTCAGTCAAGTTTCCTACAATCACATTTTGCCTGCCAGCTGTCTTGTCTTTGCTTTCTTTTTTTTTGCCACAGTTCTGCCAGAACAGTAACTTGGGCATTAACTGAAATAATGTGTGAGCTTAACCATTTTTTGCCAGAGAAATGCTTTGTTACTTTTAAAAGAGCAGCTTCTGTGAGAATTCCCTGTGATGCAGCTAGAATCAAGGGCTTTGTGTTTCCATGCAAGATTTGTCCTGTTTAAGGGAATATTGAATTTGCTTTGGGCTGAATTTCTTCACCATATGTTTGGCATTTTTTTTAATTAATCCACTTGAACAATTAATATTTCTGCTAAAACTTGATTTTGTTGAGCTTGATGTTTGGTTTAGTGTTACTGATCCATAATGTGGATGAGGTCTTTCTAGCTCTGAAGAAATGCAAAGTAATATTCAGGTTAATAATTGAAAACAGTGGCTGTGTGTGCAGCAGTGTGCTCTCATGATGTTTACAGGAACTGTACAAAAATGTTAAACTAGTCAAGTAGTTTTCAACTAGAAGTAATTTACTAGTCCAAAGAAGCAAGAAAATGCAAAGTTACACTCTGAGCTGTCAGTCTGTCACTTGCTTCTCTCCCTGGGAGTCAGGCCGGGTGCTCCGGGGCAGCTGGCACCGGCAGTGGGTTTGACTGGGTGGTGCTGCCAGGTAACACAGGTGCTGTTGTGTGTGTCACCAGAAGTGTAGTGGTACAGCAAGGTCTCGGCTGCTTCCAGAATTCTTCCCCTTTTTCTAGAGAGTGAAGAACCTTTTTGCTGAGATGCTTTGCTCCAGGGATGTGCTGCCTGCTGAGTGGGTCTGGGCACAGCGCCTGGCGCGGCCCCGTGTCGGGCAGCCTTGCTGGGAGTGGGGCTGGCAGAAGGTGTGTTGGCAGAAGGTATGTTGGCAGAAAGAAGGTGTGTTGGCCCTCGGCAGCACCAGCCAGAAGGGCAGAGTCTCAGCAGTGTTGCTGGAGCTGGAGTGTTCTGTGCTGGCCTGCAGTTGCGTGGTGACCTTTGGAGGGCTGGATTCTGCTTGGCTGGGAAAACGGGTGTTTGCATAAACACATGCAAGACTTTCCTAGAGAAACCTGAGACTAACTTTTATATAGTATCTGATTTATCTTCTTACTGCAGGAACAAAAATTGCAGTGAATTCATTGCACGAAATGGTTACTTTGAACACTAACATCTTTGTCTTCCTTCCTTGTGAGGGCTGTACTTGTCCTGTCCAGTGGGACAACGTTCCCAGACTGCAGGTTAACTTACTTTCCAACATCTGCAATAGTGTCATGGTGCTGTCACCAAGCACCACTCCTGTGGTTGTGTTTTGTCAGAATTGTTGACAATCTGCTTTCATAGAGGGAAGATTTAAGGGCTTAAATTCTAGTACTCCAGAATAAAGGAAGTATTTTATAACTCACTCAAAAGTCAGCTTGTCAGATGAGCCCGTGTTAATCAGTATTTCCAAAACCAGACTCTACAATATTTCTTGTAACTTCCTTCGCACCAGTGTAATGTGATGGACTTACCCGGATTGCACTGAGAGCAAATAAGGTCCTGGCATCTTTCAGACTCTGAAATGGTAAATACCTGGGGAACTGAAACACTGGTCTATGCATCTTGATACTCCTCCAGTTCTCATGGCACTTGTACATCAGAGTTTACAGGACTATTTTAGTGTGGCATTCTGGATTCATTCTGTCTTGTCCTGTGTGTATTGATATGATTGTGCAGGTTGGACTTTTCTGAGTCTTTCACCACCGTGCAGGGACGTGTCCTGCATTCATCAGTGGTGTTTATTATTATTTCCCCCTCTCCAGTTAGGTACAACAGGCTTCCTTCTCTCTGACCTCAGAACAGACCCGTTCCGTGCAGGACAGGAGAGGAATGGGTTTTCTTCTGAGAGAGAAAATGTACACAGCAGATATTTATAAAACTGCACATGAATGCATGAATTAATGTAGTTAAATATTCATATGGTGAGTGCCAAGACTTTTCTAAGGAGCATTATTCTGTGATTCAGAGGCAGGTGATGCAGTCCCTGGGGTGTGAGGGCCCTGGGTGGCTCCTGTCACCTCTGGGTACGTGCAGTGGCACCATAACCTCCAGTGTGTCCTGGCCCAGCTTGGAGACACAGGGCTCAGGTTCTTTCAGAAGGGTCTGCTCAGATGTGCACTGCTTGAACCGTTGCCTTTCACCCTTGGTAGTTCTGGAGCACCTCAGGCTGTTTTGTGAACGGCCCCAGGGAACCTTGGTGCCATTTTTCCAGCTGCTGCTGCCCCGCAGCCTCCCTGGCTTCCTTCTGCTCAACTGGAGCTCCCAGATGTAGGGGTTTTTCACAGAGATAGTGAATAAGTGTCTTGAAGTGGTGTTATGCCTGTGCTTTTTCTAGGATGACAAAGAGCTGATGAAGTGGGTAGGAGGCAGTTGCTGTCAGTGACACTCGGGAAGCACTAACACAGGGATGTTTGTGCATCCAGCCTCACCTGGGAGGGTCATGTTCCCTTCCATGTGACCATAGCCCACCTCAGGAACTTGGCAGATGGAAGAAACTGAAAAGGGTAAAGCCCTTCCTTTTAATGAGGAAAGGTTTTTGTCTGGAAGTCAGTCTTTGTAACTAGTGAAAGGTTTATTTTTTGGTGTAACAGCAAGAGACTTAATACTTAACCCTGAAGGGCACCTGGATGTGCCCCCAGACAGTTGCCTGTGCAGGATCTACCCGAGATGCCAACATGGAGCAGCCTTTGCTGCAGGGTCACATTTGCCCCTCAGCCTGTGGTTGGTGCTGTGGGAGCTGCTGCACGTCTGAGGTGCCCAGAGGTGGCTGAGCTGGTGCAGCTGAAAACCAGGCCAGGCTGGTGTGTCAGGGTAGGATCTTCTAGTGGGTGTGGTGTAAGGAATTGCTATTGAACAGCTCGGTAATGAGTGGAGCAGCCATGGAATTCCTCTGTGGAAGCTGTGAACTGCAGGGAGAGCTGTGTGTGTGGGGCAGGCTCTGCTGTCCTGGCTGTGGCTTTTGCAAAGAGATCAGGAGTTGTTTGACTATTATGCTTTCCCTCTGGTGTTGTTTTGCCTAATGATGATTTTTGTGGTGTCTGAGCTGATATAGGGATAGTTTCAAATTAAAATGGAAGCAATTTCATGCTTTAAAAATGAAAACATGTATCAGTAATGTTAGTGTGTGGGAGATATTTGCATGTACTGTGGTCTGGTCTCCAGACTGCAGGGCCTGGTGTGATTTCTTTGTGTGGATTTACTTCACAAGTATGTTGCTGCATCATCTCCACCTGCTGTGGGGATGTATTGAGAGTCCTTTCCAGATCCACTGAACCTGGGCTTGAAATCAGCTGTAAAGACCTTCTCGTGCCCACTTTGACAGTCTCTCTGTTGTTTCTGCTACACGTGCTACAAAGGAAAGTACATGATTGTTTTGTAAACTTGAAAGTGTTGCTGTAAAGCTGGATCCTTAGTGCTAAAGGCTTCTGACTGTTGTGTAAATACACGAATGCAAATTGGGGGGGAAAAAAGAGAAAGTAAAAATGTTTAGAGACAACAGTATTAATTATCTGTGGACTGTTGCAAGTCCCTCAGTTGTCTGTGTCTGAGGGGGATACAGCGGCAGCTCCGGTGCCCACCCTGTCACTCCAACCCAGGGACTGACCCAAGCATGTGGACCACGCTGTGGTTTGCTCCTCTTTCAAAATTACTTCCTCAGTTTCAATAATAACTAAATATTTTCACTTATCTTCAAGTGGATGGTTTCCATCCCATTTAGATGTGTGCCTTGTACCCTCCCCACTCTTTGGGAGAAGGGACAGGACAGCTCGTGTGCTGCACGTCCCTCCCAGAGCCTGGGTCCCTCCCGGGTGGTGCTGGAGCCAGGGCTGCAAGGTGGGAGGCTGGATCATGGCAGCTCCATGGCCCTCTGTTCTCCTGGAGGCTGCTCCCACACTGCATTCGGGTGATGTCACTGTTGTCCCTGCTTACCAGGGCAGCAGGACCTGTGCTGGGCTTTAAAAGACAATATGATGTTTTGGCCTTCCTCACCGTTCCCTGGTTCTCCCCACTCCTGCAGAGTCAGGGACAGGATTCTTTGAGCAGTGCTGGGCAAACTTTCCCTCTAGTATGGATCTGACCTCTGAAGGAAAGCTCTGGTGTGAAAGGTGAGCAGGGTGCTGAGCTGGGGCATGGCCTGCAGCGCCGTGGCACTGAGCTTTGGGACAGCAGGAGTTTGGGGGGAGCTGGAATGCTGCCTCCAGTCCTGGCACAGCCCATCTTCCCACCCTGACCCCATCTCCCTCCTGCCCTCAGGCAGGAGCTCGTGCTTTGGAAGAGAAGGTGGTGTGAGGTGATGCTGGAGGGCTGAGTGTGGAGCAATGACCCCAGCACCTTGGTTGCGTGCACGTCTGCTGTGTTGTAAGGACACTAAGGAGTAGTTGAGACAGAACCGGGTGCAATGTGCAGCCAACTTGGAGAGGATGCTGGACCCTGTGCTGCAGTATTTATCTGAATCGAAATTCGGAATGTTTACCTCAGTGTAAATACCTTCACCTTTCCCGTGGGAGGAAGGGCACGTTGCATGGAGCAATCCCTGTCCCCATTGCTTTGCCAAACCTCATCCTCTCCAAGACGGGCGTCACTTCGGTACCAACACCGTCCTCTTTGGACCCTCACCTTTCTAGGATGTGGATGGTAAAAATGTGAATGTTTGTTGTTTACTTCATTAGGCATAATTCATAATGATGTGTTTATATGAAGAATACCACAGACTGAAGCAAAACCATATGCAATTGGTTTACTTTATTATAAACTGTATATGATGTACAAACTAATAAAAATGGAAACAACGAGAGTCTCACTGTTGTTCTTGAGCAGGCAAATGGGATATTCCAGCTGTGCATGTCTGTGCTGGGTGGGAGCTGGAGCAGTGGGCTGCCCCGTGGGCTGGAGGGAGGGGGCAGGCACTTTGAAGTTGTGATGGAACAAACCCCTGCCAGGTTTGTTGGGAAGGCCCGAGCTGGGCACTCACCCCCCTGCCGAAGCTACTGAGGTTCTGCTGAAGGTAAGGGGAGTGGGAAAAATATAAATATAAATTATTTTTTTTTGTTCTAATGGTAATTTATTGTCATCCATCTCTTTGAAGGAAGTATTTTGCTTTACTGGTAAACCTGCCGAGCATTTACTGGATCAGCCCCAAACCCCTCCTGGCTTTTGTTTCACATGCAGAGAAACACTTTGGGCTCCCCAGCACCGGCTCCTGCTCCTGGGGAGCTGCACCCACACACTGCTCCTGGGCAGACCCAGCACGTGCTTGTCAAGCACAGTAAGTATTTACATATATTAATACAGGATTAATTTAACTACGCAGTTCACCAGACACTGAGCCATAGCATGAGTTTAAACTGTTGTCCTGACCTGAATCCATTAGTTGAGCTTGTGTTACAGTAAAGTAGTGACCACAGATCCACCCGCTGAGGGTCTGGCTAAGAGCAAAACCATGTTTCAGTAAAACAGACTTAATAACAGGAGTGCTTGATCATTAGCTCTTTTCCCAGCCAATGGTTTAGGTTTGAGCAGACTTAAGTTACAGTTATGGGACCTTCACTTCTACATTACAATGTTACAGTCATCCTAACTTTTAACATTCAAGTGCATTAGAGAAAACTAGTAAAATCTTGCATGAAGTACAGTTCTGTACTTCAGACATGATTTTAGTTTCTATAAAATAAGATGGAAAAGACATTAGTTCATCTCTTCCACTCCCTGCCCAGGCAGGATTATTCCCTACAGGACAAGGACACTGGACAGTGACATGTGAGGTGACATGACTGGAGCCAGGCTGCAGGAACTGGATGCCTCTCCTGGAATTTCACTGGTTTCCCTTTAATTTTGTAACAGCTGACTGATGCCCATCCCTCGGGTGTGGGAGAAGGGAAGGGACATGGTTCAGTTCACCTCACTTGGCTCCAGAGCAGTTACATCCAAGCTTTGGTCTGCTACTGCTTGTGGTGCTGACACATAAAGACCTAACGATTGTGGTTCATAGGGAAGTTAGGAGAGACCAGAGTTGATCTTCCTCTGAGGAAGAAAACAACAACACCATGGCTGGTGCACACACAGAACTCAAACTACACTCAGCAGCTCTTCAGTTACTGCCACCAGTTTTGTGACAGTTTGTCAGGCAGGAGTTGCTTGTTTTCTTCCTTGTTCTGGGACCAATAACCTCTCCCCCGAGAGGCTGCACACTGGGGTTGGCAAAGGGGCTTACTTTAGTACAGGTAGAATTATTTCTCTTTACACGTTTAAAGGTTACAGGAGTTACTTGCCTTTTAAAAACAAATACACTGCCCTGGCCACGCCCCTAGATGATGGTGCAGGAGCTAAAAGCAGAGCCCCGTTTGTTGGTGCTCTGCGTTGGCACCAGTTTTCCTTTTCCATAGTAACCTGAGAAAATTGCCTTCACATCGATCTTTTTGGAGAGGATGAGCATCCACATACCGTTATCAAAGTACAGCAGTTTCCCTCCTCCAATTTCCCCCACTTGATCCCCTTTGTTCCCTGCCTTTTCCAGTTTGACAAACTCCAGCAGGTCCAGCCCAGTCTGAACAGCTTCCACCCCGCTGGCGCAGCCCAGGGTGATGTGAGCGCGGCTGCCCCTGGGCAGGTTGTCGCTGGGCAGGATCTTGTCGGCGTCCCCAGGCCACAGCAGCAGCTGCTGTTCACTCAGCTCCACCCGAGCACCAACAGTTTTTGTTGTGATGAAGAGAGCAGAGATTGCCAAGGTGAAGCCTTTGCCATAGGAAGCCTTCACAGCCTGGGAGGGGGGAGACAATCCAGGACAGAATTTGAACTGACTGGGAGCCACAGCCGTGCGGTTGGTTTATTGCCCGTGAACTCGGGGTTTTGCCTGGTCTTGCTCTGACATATTTGAAGCCCTGTGTGCAACTGGCAGACCATGGCCTGCTCCATGAATTTGGAGCTGGTCACATCTTTTCCCTTCACAAATTGCAGTATTTAACTTGTGCTCATCTGTTCTGAAATAATTCAGCTGGAAGTGCAAATGCCTAAATTCATCATTGGTCAAATCAAGGTAGTGGGGATGCTGCTGGAAGTCAGGGTAATGGGGAGGGCAAGAGTATTTTGTTTGGAAACTAACAGGAACCAGTCACCATCTCCCCCCAGATTACAACTTTTCTATTGTACAGGCTACGTGGATGTACCTATGGTCCCCACAGTTCCCCCCTCAGCTCCAAGCAAAGCCCAGTCCCCAGCCCACCCTGGAGGCTTCTGGATCCCCTGCTGGGAAGGGGCAGGGAGACTGGGGGCATGAGGAAGGTCAGAGCCCTGGAACTCACTTCTTGCTGTGCATATTCCTCTGCTCCAGCTGCTTTTCCAAAGTCGGTGTATTTTGTGGTGCAGTGTAAGACCCCAGGCGGCCTCTTCACGAAGTGGTTGGTGAGGTCTATTTTTATTTTGGGATCTTCAATAGCAGAGGCAACTGCAAAGACAGGTAAACAATATTACTGTCAAAAACTGATTCCCCTGATGTCACCCTGTGAGCCTTAAGTCCTGTCTCAGCTTTCTTCACCAACCTGTCCTTCATGTTTCATCTTTCTTACTGTAGAAAAGGACTAGATGGGTAAATAAAACTCCTTCCCCCTCAGCTAACAATGGATGTAACCAGAAAACAGAAGATTCTGCACATTATTGTGGCTCATCTGAACCTTGATGTCACCTCAAACCATGATCATGTTTATAAGAATGTTCTGGCTTTCCCTTCCCTCTGGCTCGGCAGCAGGCAGGGAGGCCTGGCCACGCTGCTGCCACTGCACCCACCCCTGCCGTGCCACAGCCACCCAGAACTCTTAGAACTAACACTTTCATTGCTTCTTACTTAGAACAGCAACTTTGTTAACTACGGGAAATGGATTCGTAGCTTTAAACAGCTTTTCTTGGTGCTACCTCTGACAGTTTGCTTTAGAAGCTGACCAAAACTGTTCCTATTGCTGCATGTTAACATTTCATCAAGAGAGGAAGAACTTGGGAAGATCCTTATGTACATACAGTATTTACTCTCCTTTTTGAAGGCTTTGAGACTTCCAAGCTCATCTAAGAAGGCCTGCCCAGCCTTCCTCAGGTTCTCGGAACTTCTTTTGCTCAAAAACCACCCAAAATACATGGGTAGGAATTCCTTCTCCAGGCTCGGCTTCATCTTCTTCAGCTCATCCACTGACAGTTTCCACTGATTCTTTTCCTTCAGCTGCAAACAATCCATTCTCCACTGGGTTTTGGGCTCAGCAAAGACGACTTTGTACCGATATTTGTCAGCAATGTCAAAGAGCTGGTCCAGTCGTTCCCTCTCGTGGTGAGTGTCATCCAGAACAATAACACTGATATCTCGTTTGCAATAGTCAACTAGATCCTCATCCACCTTTGAGTACTCTTCAGGAATGGTACTTCTTATTGAAGGTGTAATTTTATAGTTATCAACAGAGATGACCTTGCAGGCATCTTTATACCTATCTTGAATAGCCTGGGCCAGGGTGGACTTCCCACTGCCAGGCAGCCCTCTTAAAATAAAAAAGGTTTTAGATTCTTTGACTGTGGAGATGGTATCTTCATCATCAAGAAAAGGGAACTGCAAGCCTTCAGGTCTTTCTTTTGCTGATTGAGTAGACATTTTTCTAAATATTTTAGGCAGGAATGTGTGACTCTTCTTTGAGAAGCCTCTGTTCTGAAATGCAAGAAGAAAATATTTTGCAGTCTAGCAACCCCAGGGCACCGTGTGTTCCTGCTGCACAAGCAGGCACCACCGAGCACCTTTGCTGGAAGGAGGGAGCTCGGGGAATGTCCCCAGGTCCCCAGGCTGCAGCTGCCCCTGCAGGTCCGGCAGCAGGGACC
>NW_009952705.1:702227-703639 GCF_000747805.2 Chaetura pelagica
CGGCGGCGGGACCCTCCCCCCCCCCGGCCCTGCCCCTCTGCCCGAGGAGCTGCAGCTGCAGCAGCCGCCGTCCTGCCCGACCCAGAACGGGCGTTTTACCCCTCGTGCGGCTCCACAAACCTTCAGCCTGGACCCAGCTCTTCAAGTGTTGAAGGGAGTTCTGAACACTTAAACTCAGCTACAAGATAACAAGGGTGCAAGTGGAAAATTCCGCCTGAAAACGGGAAACGAAACCTCCCGCAGGCTGTGGCAGCTGCTGCAGCCTCCTCGCCTCGCAGCAAAACCAACCGCTCCGGCCGCGACTCAGGGACCCTCCACCCCCTCAGCCTGGACCCAGCTCTTCAAGTGTTGAAGGGAGTTCTGAACACTTAAACTCAGCTACAAGATAACAAGGGTGCAAGTGGAAAATTCCGCCTGAAAACGGGAAACGAAACCTCCCGCAGGCTGTGGCAGCTGCTGCAGCCTCCTCGCCTCGCAGCAAAACCAACCGCTCCGGCCGCGACTCAGGGACCCTCCACCCCCCCGGGGACGGCCCCGTCCCGCTGAAGTTCGCAAGGAGACAGATTCTCACGGTAAGAACTGTCATTTCTTCATGCTGTGCTGAACCAGCAGCACCCCGAGCGCCTCAGAGGAGGGGATTTGGGCTTCTCACCTGATGAAGAGCAACCGAAATTGCTTCTGGCAAAGACAAAGCCCCCGCCGGCAGCTGCTGAGCTGAACACGAAAGTGAAACCAGGCCCTGAGCGTGCAGGGAACGGTGCTTTGGCAGCAGCCAGTGAGCAAGGTGCTGCTGGGGGGCTGGGGCTGGGCCTCCCTCCCCTCCTGCCAGCAGTTCCCGTGACTGGAACCTCAGATCAATTCCCAGCAAGGTCTGGGACAACACGAGAGTGGAAGGACACAAGGGATTTCTCCAACTGTGCCAGTTTTTGAGAGCACCAACAGGGCAGCCACTGGTTTTTGGGTCGATCCATGAACTGTCCCCCCTCCCTGGCCCAGCCCCTGCCCTGCTCCAGCAGGAGTGATGCTGAGGGAGAGAGTTTTGCTTTAGATGCAAAAATCGAGGGGTTTTAAATGCCACATAAAATTCTGGCTGTGGCAGAAAAATCCACCTTCCCTGTTTGCAGGGTGAAGATGCTGGTTAAAAAAAAACAACAAACCAAAACCGTTTCAGTCGATGAACTTTCCTTTTTCTTATTCCAGAATGTGAGGTGGGATTTGGCTCCAAAGCACCCTCGGCCCAGCACCCGGCCCAGCCCCCCTTGCCATGGACGTTCGGCTTCCCGGTGGGTCCCGGGCAGGGCAGGGCCGGGGCCGCCCCGGGAGCTGCTCTGAGTGTCCCGCTCCTCCCCGGCCCCGCTGTTTTGCTGCTGCTGCTGCAGCCACTGTAGTCGCTTTTCAAACGCGCCAACACA
>NW_009952705.1:704189-712079 GCF_000747805.2 Chaetura pelagica
GGTCGGACCCTCCCCCGGGGCGGGCAGGGGCGAGACCACGGGAGCGGTGCGGGGGAACTCGTGTTGGCAACCGAGACCCAGTGCCGGGTGCGGATGCGGTTCCTCATCCCCTGTTGCCTCGTCCGGGCTCTTTCCCCCTTTGCTTTCCGTCTGTTTTATTTGTTTCCCCCTTCTTTATTGTTTCCGCGTTATTCTGTATCGTTCCTGGCATCTTCTCTTTGCTTTTAATTTCAATTCCTTGTACTTCGGTCACTGTCTCTAATCGTCCTTCAGGTCGCGGCCTTCTGTCCTTGCACCCCTGAAATTGTGGTCTGGGGGGAAAAAAGCAATTTGAGCCCGAGTTCCAGCACCCGGGGATCAGCAGCGACGGCAGAGCCCCGGGCTGCATCCCCGCAGCTCTGCTGTTCTGCGGTCACAGCACAGGGGGGAGGGTTTCAGACGGGAAGAGGGGCGATGTAGGTTGGACATGAGGAGGAAATTCTTTTTTGTGAGGGTGGTGAGAGCCTGGCCCAGGCTGCCCAGGGAAGCTGTGGCTGCCCCATCCCTGGGGGTGTTGAAGGGCAGGTTGGATGGGGCTTGGAGCAGCCTGGGCTGGTGGGAGGTGTCCCTGCCCATGCAGGGGTGGATCTAGATGCTCTCCAAGGTCCCTTCCAACCCAAAGCAGCTGCCGGTCCCCGGGGAGGTGCTGCCACCTCCTGCCCAGGCCCTGCCGGAGCAGCCCCACAGCTCGGGGCTTCCACGCAGGTTTTGCTACCTGCGGTCAAGGCTTCCCTGACATCCCTCACTTTAGTTTCTACCTGCTCAAGATTAAGCCTTGACTGCCAAAACACAAACCACAAATTATAACTACGCTTTGGCTTCATATACAAATGAATTCCCGTGTGTACTAGTACAGAGGATGCAACAGAGGCCAGAAGTTGCTGCCTGAATGGAATGCTTTGTTCCCATGTCTTGGTCTGTGCTCCAGAAAAGGGAAGTGAGGAATTTTAGTATATTTTTGGAGTGCAGAGGTCTAGCTGACAACTACCTTCAAAGGAGTAAAATGCTGTATGGTCTCCTTCATTCAGCTCTTCGATGAAGTTTTTGCTCACATCGTTTAAGGCCTGAAAGAGAGAAATAAAAGCTCTAGAAATGCAGTTACACACCAGCAGACCAGTTACAGCCAACTTCCTGCTGCTGCCCCAAGCTCCTCTTTGCACTGAGCCACTTACAGTGATGATGGCCTTTTGAGCAGCTTCATTGCGAACAAACTTTGCCTTCTCAAGGGCTTTTTCAAAGTTCATGATTGCAGACCAGTAATCCTTTAATTTTACTGTAACAGACAAATGAAAACATCTGTTTTAACCCAAAATCAAGAGAACAACAACAGTTAATCAAGCAGGTCTCCAGTGACAGGTCCTGATCAGCAGTTAGTCTGGCTGTTAAATCCCAGAGATGTTTTCCCTGGGCTGCTGAACAGAGGAGCTGTCTCCAGCCAGAGCAACGTTTGTACCAACCCCTTTACCTTCTGCTTGTGCCACTAGCACGACAGCATGGAGTTGCCACTCAACATCTCCCTTTTCAGATGCTGACTGCAGGGACTTCTCTCCATAATTCTGGGCTGCTTCAGCTTTATTCAGCTCGAGGTAACAGCGGCCGATTTCATGGAACAGCCAAGTCTTCTCTAGCCTGGATTTTGCCATTGGAATCTTCTCCTCCCAACTTCAGGCAGAGTAAGAAAAGCAGACACTTACTGAACCTCACTAGGGGCAGTTATAATTTCAACCACTGATTCTATAAACAAAGGGTTCCAGGGGCTGTTGGTATGGAAAATGTCACAGCCTCCTTGCCAGCAGCATGAATAAACAACCTGGAAAGACAGCAGCTGTTTCATTCCACCCCCAACCTCATGCCTCTTCTGTACATACGTGTCAATAGCTTGCTGGAATTTGCCAGTTCTGGCATAAACTCTGCCAATGTTTTCCAGGGCTCTGGACACGGCGTCGGGCAGGTCACTGGGTTGAAAAGAAGAAGAAATCAGGGAGGCTGACACAGTCTGGCTGCTGGTCCAGCCTGTGCTTTCTTCAGCCTTGTGTATTTTCTTTGGTGCTCAGGCTGTGTTGAGAACTGGAGGTAGAGGCCCAAGGTCAGGCTTGATGAGGTAGATTTCTGGGTTTATGGACAGCTCTTGTACCTGATGCCCCCCCACACAGGGGTTAGTTTTGTCTTTGATTATATTTGTGTGTCTGTTTGTGCAGTGAGGGAGTGGAGATGACCTGGAGAGAGGCAGAATGAGCCACTGGAGACCATGGCACTTGGGCAGAGTCTGAATATGTTAAATCTCCAGGTGAGAATTACAATGTCACCTGATGCTCAAACATCTTAACAGAGGTTCTTTCCTCCTCTCCCCACCCACCTGAACTTCTCAGCACTTACTTCTCCCTGGCAAGTTCCAGGTGCATTTTGTGGCTTTGCAGAGCTGCCTCTGTCTGGCCCATGTCAAACTGGGCCTTCCCAATGCAGCTGTGGAGGTGTCCAATCAGTTCATTCTTGTTGGGAACTTCCTCCTCTGAACACTCTTGTATTGTTTTTAGCAACTTCTCAGCTTTCCTGCAGCTTTCATCAGGGTCATCACCAGTCAGCACTAGAGACAAAGAGTAAAGTTGAGTTCCAGTGTGTGGACTCAGTGATATTGGGGAAGTCAAACTAAGTGCAGCTGTGTGAGCATCAGGCAAAGCTTGGGAAAGGTTGGAGCTCCTGACTCTTCACCTATCTCCTACGTTGCTCCTTTCAGTCTCCAAGAAATCTGCCCATAGTACTACTGACCCTCCACCTGGCACTGCTTCCATCACAGCAAATAAGGGGAAACGACCCTGGGAATGCTGTCCAAGGGGTGTTGTGGAAACCAGTCAGCAAGATCTCAAGTGTAGAAAAATAATGTGTTTGATTCTGTTTCTAGGAAAGTGCTGGAAAGTGTGAAGAACACAAATACTTCCCCAAGCTGCCTACTAGTGTTTGTTAATGCTTGTGCTGCTGCCCTTGTTCTGGTCTGTAATTACTACAGCAAATAATTACATGTGCCAATCATAATTCTCTTACTGCTTCCAGACAGGACACCTACACATCTCGATGTCCTCCATGCTCTTCAGGATGTATCTGCCGATCTCAGGTGGTTTTGTCTTCGTGTCCTGGATCCACCTTTGCTGCCTGAGCTTGCGCTCCCTCTCCCGGGCATAAATGGGATTCTGCTGCTGCCAGAACTCACTGCGACCTTTCAGGTAGGCAATGCCACTCAAAACCAGGTCTGCTATTTTGATCCCCTTCTCTGTCCTGCTCTCCATCAAATCTGCAAATCAGGAGGCAGAACCCAGCAGAGTGTTAGTGTATGGGATGGATGGAGCTGCTGTTCAGTAGCTCATCCACTGCTGTGACTCTTCTGATAGAGACAGTCCTGGAAATTAAAGTCTTCAGTGCTTCTCAGAGCAGATGCAATCAGGAGAGAAGTCAGGGAGAGCTCTCTTGCTGCTCCCAGCCCTGGTAGTTTTTGCTGCCTTCTCTGCTGATATGAGCCAAGAAGGAGCCAAACTAACGGGGCAGCAGTGATGAACAAGCACCTGTCCTGGGCAGAACAGCTGGGTGGACATTTGTCCTGGAATGGCATTTGGGAGAGTCTAGTGGATCAGCTGCAGGACAGACACTGAGAGGGCTTTGACATGCCTGGAAACCAGACAGCCCAGATACATTATTCATGCCAGTAATATCATAAAACCTGTGTAGCCTAAATTCTTAATTACTTCTCTACTCCTGGGTAAAGAGTTCCCTAGGATACTTCTCTGAATTGTCCATCTTGATTTTAACAGCATTTCTAACAAAAAACAATTAATGGGGAATCACCTTTCTGCCTAGTTCTAAAATAAGATACTTCTCTGAATTCTCCATCTTGATTTTAACAGCATTTCTAACAAAAGCACAGATGAGTTACATGTGAGTGATGCTTTGCACTTAATGCTGCTGGTGGTGCAATTTATCATTATGGCAGAAGTGATTTGTAATGATACTGTTTCTGGTTTTTTATTTCATCAGCACAGGTTGCTTTGAGTTGATTTAGTGTTTGTTATAAAAGCTGTTGTCTAATAGGGAGGGAAATATGCTCAGACCTAGTTATGAATATTGAATCTGGCTTCAGCAATACCTGTGCTCTCCAGACACCTGCCTCATGGCCCCTGCAAGCACCATGTGCTGTGTGAGCTCTGGTACAAATAAGGAAGAGTAGTCAGAGCAATACAAGAAAAGAGGGGGAAAAAATAGAGCCTGCTTAGAAAGAACATTAATTAAATATAATGAAGAAAGACCTTTATCCTGGAGCAACTTTTCTAGGTAGACCTTGTCAGCATAAAGCTCTCCAAGAAGCTGTCGTTCTATCTTTGGGTTTCTCACAGGCTCCTGTTTCTTTGCCCGTTTTTGATCCTTTGTCAGCCTGATTTGGAATTTCTGATTTGCTTCTTTACTCTACAGTGAGAGAAAAAAACAAAGGAATTTGGGGGAATTAGTGGGGAACACTAGAATTAGGACAATTCTATCTGCACTCCATACAGACCAGCTTATTTTTAAAATAAAGGCAGAAAATCAACATCTCACCAATTGATGTCAGGAGGGCATTACTGAAATTTCATCCCAAACCTCAATAATTACAGTGCTGATATTTTGACCCTTTTGTATACATTATTTTTACCACTGAGTACCCATAATTCCAGCTGAAAGAAGCAACGATCATTCCCTGCCCTGCCTTCCAAGGGGAAGGGGGTTTGGCAGCCTGGAGGAGGAGGTGCCGCCCCAGGGACCGCCCCGAAATGAAGCAACCGAGGAAGTGTCCAAAATCAGGAACATGAACCTTAAACACCAGGCAGAACCAAAGTAAATATTGGAGATAGATGTGCCCTGGCTCCAGCCTCAGTGCTGTTACTTATTAGCCGTTGGAGGGTGATCAGCAGCACCCGCCCCTCTGCCTTCTCCTTTAAATTGTGAGGCTTGAACCAGCAGGTCCATGAACACCCTCCAACAGACTAGTGTCCTTCCCACCCCCAGCAGACACCTCACTAGCCCAGCTGTATCTGCATCCAGGTTCCTGCAGAAGCCATCAGTCCTCTAATACCTATTTCAGAAAGTATTATTATTTAGCTTCTGAAACAGGAGCTTCAGACTGTACCTCAGCCTGCCTGCTTATGAAGCACACATTTTCATTCATCTTCAGCTTAACTGAGGTTGGACCTGCAAACACAGAGAAAATCCTCATTAGTGTTCAAGAACAGCAGCACATTTGCCTGCAGCCCAGATGCCTGAAGACATTTAAAGCCTGTAGCTCAGAGGATCAAGCATGGCAAGTATTTCAGCTGTGAGGTGCAAAGAAACCTGGGCATTTGTATTCAGCTAAGGAAGGAGCAATAACAGCAGAAAGCAAAGCCAGAGCTGGAAACTTGCCCTGTTTTTTTTAAAATAAGCATCATATTTGAAAGAGCCTCAGGCTTTTATGCAGCCAGGACAGAAGTTAAATCTGTGGCAATGGAGGTGGATTGAAGCTTTGAAACTGATTTCAGGGAGAGGAAGGCACTCAGGTATCTCCAGGATCAGGGCCAGTGTGCAGTGAGTGTGTCCTGGCTCTGGGAAGGGACAGGCTGTGGGATGCCCCTGAGCAGTCCCCAGGAGCTGGGCAGGCTGTGCTGCAGCCTTCCAGCCCCACACTGGGAGCTCCAGGCACATGTGGAGGGTGGTGGCCTCAGCTGAGGTGTGTCCCTGTGCCTGAGTGGGGCTGCACCTCCTGTCCACACTCGTTGGCCCATGGGATCATTCCTACAGAACAAAACTAAGGGAATAGGGACAAGTTTTCTGTTTCCTTTGACCATCGTGAGTCCTTGGCCCTCCTGTCTCCTGCAGGGCTCCATCACCTCAGCCAGGAATTGTGAAAGCAGAGCCCGTTGCAGCAGGGAACAGCTTCACTGCTCTGATGCAACGTGCACTGGAGGAACATCAGGACCCCAGAAGGCCAGGAACAGGCAGCAAGGCCAATTTCATTGTGAACTTTGAGTACTAGGATAAAGATCTCAAAATGGACCCTTCAGTCAGGAGGGCTGTAAGTCTGACAGCTGCTTTGTTCTGTGTTATCTAAGCCATTTTCATGGTGACTTTGGAAATTTACGTTTGTGTTGTCATTTCCTTACATAACTGAAAGTGTTGGGCACTGTATGTGAATAGGCATTCAGAAAAAAAGAGATTAAAAAGACTAATAAAAAAGGCTCATGCTGTGCTCTTTCTGCTTCCTGGGTTCAGCTGTGGATGGCCACTGAGCCATGAATCCAGGAGCAAAGAGACTCTGTTGGTGCAGGGTCCTCGGGTCACTTGCAGAGTTAATTTGCCCAGGGAGCAGGGCTGAGCAGGGCTGAGCAGGGCAGGGCTGAGCAGAGCAGGGTGGCAGCAGCAGCAGCAGCAGCAGCAGCAGCACAACTTCAGTTCTTTGGGCCACATCTATTTCATGTGATTACGATTCAGTTTGTGCCCCCTCAGCAGCCAACATCCCCCCAGCGTGGGAAAGCTGGTGACTAAAGCAGTGGGTGAATGATTAGTGACTCAGCGGATAATTTCGCTCATCTCATGGCTTTATTTAGCACGGGCTGAGAGAGCCCGCACAGCAAACCCGCCCCCGGCACCGCCCCCGCTGCCGCCCCCGTGTCCCAGCGCTGCCCACCCGGCCTGGGAGCGTCTGCAGGTCCTGCTCTGCTCCAGGAAAAAATAAAATAAATAATTAAAAAAGAGGCTTTGCCACAAGAAATCAGAGCACTGCTGAGGGCTTTGGCGCCGAAGCACCACCGACAGCAGCAGCAGCAGCAGCAGCAGCCCCTCACTTCCAACGCAGTTGACAATCGCCGCCTGCGACTTCTCGATGCCCAGCCTGAACTTCTCTAGGTCCGGGCGGAGCCTCCGGCCGCGGTGATAATAGACCAGTGCAAACTCAAAATCCCCCATGGCATACAGCACTTCAGCTTTCTGGTAAATTCCCTAGAATGACATTTCAGAAAGCAAACAAACAAACTTAAAAGGGGAAGAAAAACCCCAAAAGCTTCAGAGCTCTCGGTGCCCCCCGCCAGGCAGCAGGGACAGCCCCTGCCACCCCCACCTGCACACAGCAAAACCCAAACCTGGAATCCATCCAGCTGCTGAGCAAGCACCTCCACACGAAGTTCCTTCATGTGAGGGTGGTGGATCACTGGAGCAGGTTGCCCAGAGAGGTGATGGGGCCCCATCCCTGGAGACATTCAAGGTCAGGCTGCATGGGGCTCTGAGCAACCTGTTCTAGTGTGAGATGTCCCTGCTTATTGTGGGAGGGCTGGACTAGGGGACCTTTAGAGCTTCCTTCTAACCTAAAACATTCTATGATTCTCTGATACTTCTCTGGAATCAATAAAAATGCCAGGAGTGTCTTTGGAGTTAAGCTGCTTCTACACAGAACTGTCTCCCAGACCTTCAGGCTGTCACAAATAAAAGACCACCCGGACTCTTGTCACTTTATGCTGTTTACCTTGGAGAACGTTTTGTCAGTTTTGAGAGATGCTTCAGCATCTTTCAGGGCATTTTCAGTGTCTCCCAGTTTCAGGTGGCAGTTGGAGCGGGCAGCCAGGCAGTTCTTGTCCCCTGCCCTCAGCTTTAGTGCCTGGAAGGCAGCAGATGTGGGTAAGAGAGCTGGGCTCAGCAGCACCAACACCAGCAGGAACAGAGACTTGATGCAACCTGCTCTGTCCCAGCATGGATCTTGAGGATGGATGAGAATAAAAACATGACACTTTTACTGCAAAACCACTCTCTCGGTGCTCACACCTCTCTGCTGCCGCCCGGCAGGTCCCGCGCCCCCCGCAGCGGGCA
>NW_009952705.1:713315-715393 GCF_000747805.2 Chaetura pelagica
GCGGCCTTCCGGGGGCGGCCTGTTTGCGATGGGCACAGCGCAAATATTTACCGAGAGGCTGAAAGGGCCCTTGTCTGTGCCAGCACCACGTCCGGGCTCTGCGCGGTCGTTCCCTCTGTCCCTTGCCCAGGAGCCCCTTTGCCAGCGGCACACACACCCCTTCCCTGGAATTAACATCCCTGTGGAGGCAGCAGCCCCTGCCTCGGGGTCACTTTACATCCGAGCCCTCAGGAGGGTGCACAGCCCGTGTCTCCTGCTCCTCTGAATGGATCTGGCAGGTCTAGGAGCTGGGAATTGGCTGCTTTCCAGCTCGTTTTATCTTTTATCTTGCTGCTTTGGTAGTTTTCTTCCTTTTTGTGCAGTCTTTTCTGTCTGTTAAACCACATTTGTCACCTGCCGTAATGTCTAAAGGCTGAGCACTGATGTGCATCCTGCAAGCATTGCTTGTAGATCCCTGTGTTTCTTCTGTTGCCTTAGCTGGGCTTGGAGCTCAGGATGTCAGCTCTGATGCTCAAAGCTGTTACCCAAACCCTGTAGTGTTTTCCTCCTACAAGACTGCTCTGTGGATGTGCAGAGGTTGTGTTCTGTCCTCCAGCCAGCTCTGCTCCTCCAGGCACCACTGGCTCTGCTTGAGGTGGGACCCGACATGAAGGGCAACCACAGCTGGGCACCCTGCCCAGCCACGCAGGGCACAGCACACTCAGCCACTGTCTGAGTTGCAAGTGACAAAGGGAAGGATTTAAGGAATAAACCTGTTAAGGACTTTTCTCAAGGCTGCAGAATAAGGCAGCCTTTAAAAACAGGGTTCTGAGTACCCTGCTTTGGCACTGGGTGCTTACCAGGATGCCTGTCAGCTGCTCTTTGTTAGCCAGGCTTCACTCTGCTCATCCATTCCCCTTCCTGGTGGCTGCTTCAGTCTCACAGTTCTACATCTGCAGGGAACCTTCTCCAGAGCTGGGCAAGCAAGGTGCTCACTGCCCCAGTGAGGACACCTGCTTGCATCACTGCAGAGCAGTGCCAGGTGTGTTGCAAGGCAGCACTGAGGGTCCTGACCCGTGGAGCTGCAGGGCTCCTGCTCAAGCCCTCTCTGCCCTCTGATGAAACCACACATATTTGCCAGGGGGAAACATGACATAACTCTTTGTGCTGCTGTGGGCTGAAAATACTGGCTGATCTTGAACTGTGTTAATAAATGACCTGGGAGGGAGGGGGAAGGTTGCTTTAGAGCATGGCTTTGTTGACATAATTCTTGGGAGAGAGGGCATGAAATACTGAGTGGAGGAAGACTCAAGCAGATTGCAAGCACCATATTCTGTACGAGCACAAACTGATGAAGCTCATAGTTGGACTTCTGAGACCAAACAGGGTTTAAAGAAAAACAAATTGAGTCAATTATTTTTTGTTGTTGTTCCTTTTCCCTCCCCTTGCAGAGTAGATTGTGCTGCGCCAAGTAGTGTCACCTCATCCTGTCTCTTGGGGAGTCAAGGAGAGTCACAGAATCATAAAGGTTGGGAAAGACCTTCAAGATCATCAAGATCTTGAAGATCAAGAGACTTTTTCCCAGGTTCTGTTGTCGAAAAGCATCTTCTTGTCCCCCCATCATTTTTTCTTTAGGTTGTGTTGCATTTTCCCTTAAGCTGCTCCCTGGTGTCACAGCAAACACAACATCCAATTCTTTAATCCATGTCTAATTTCCCCCCATCACACTTTCTCTTGTCTGCCTCATTCTTGGGAGGCTGCAAGGATTCTGTTCCTCTGGTTCTGCAGTGACCTGCAGCCTGTTCAGTGTTTGCAGAACAGATGCAAACAGTTAATGGAGTCTGCTCTAATTATGTCTCTTTGGTGGATGAGGGACCTGTACCAGCACATACAGCTAGGAATTGCTGATGCCCTATGGATTTTTTTTTCCTGATGATCTTTTAGCTGAACGTGTCAGCAGACTGAAGCAATTGTTTTGTGCTCTCTGTCCCAGGAGAAAGGTTGGAGCTGTGGAGAAACTGAGTGAGGAGTGTGATTAAAGAACTGATGATGATTAAGAAGTGTCTCTGTGAACCATGGGCAGATAAGGGATAGAACAG
>NW_009952705.1:715422-727055 GCF_000747805.2 Chaetura pelagica
TTCATCTACTGCCATTGTAATAATTCTCTAGGTTTTCTCTCATTCCCCCAGCAGTGTTATTACAAAAATGAGGTGATAAAACTGGGAGAGAAAGTGAGGGAAGCAGCAGAGTGTAGTGACTTGGCGAAGGTCAGTAAAGCTTTGGAGAGATGAGCAACTTCAGAGCTGTGCCTTGTGGGAATACCCTGCATTTTGTGTCCTTTGGGTTTAAGCAATCCCATATCACTGTATTCCCAGTGACTTTTTTACAGAACTGTTTTTGGTAAGACCTGAGGGATGCCCTGGGTCCAGTTTCCTATGATTGCATCTTGGTCATTGGCATAATAAGCATCAGCTTGATTGGTTTAATTTCTGCAATATTGTTCAAGGCCTCTGTGTCACCCTGAAGAAATGAAAACTCCTCAGGTGTGTGTTTTGTAGGGTGTTGTTTTTTTTAGGTTAAGAAATATGTTTGCCATTTTCTTTTATCCATCTGCTTCTGCTGCAGTGAAGTGTGACACGTTTGTCACTCTGGGACTGGCTTTTAGCGTATTGTAGAGTTGGCTGTTGATGGATTTCTAAGGGTTTGAAAAGCAAAGATGTTCTAACTTCCTATCAGGGAAAATAAATGGCTACAGGTAACCTGGGAGCAGGATTTGCTCTCAGAAGTAGCACTGCTTTAAAGCTATAGTTGTAGTGGAAAATTTCCAGCACTAAAGTACAGATGACTTACTGTGTGTGCAGCTGTGAAGACAAGGGAGCAGAGTGCAGTTTGTGGGATTGGAGTGTGTCTGTGCATGCGTGTGGAACACGGCTGGGTTTTCTGACAGCTCTGCCAGCCCAACGTGCAGCCACTTCTGTGGCTTTGGGAAGTCTTCCTCTGGCTCACGGCTGAGTGACCAGCTTTTGGTGAGAGAAGCTGGCATGTTCCTTTTGACAGTGCTTGTCTGGTGCACCGACAGGGCCTTGGAAAGAAACTGTCTTGGAATGAGACCATGAAACTGAGCCACAACGAGCAGAGGACAGATGCAGGCTAGCTCTGCAAACCCAGAGATTCTTAGATGCAGGAAACTCTGGTTGTTTTCTGGTTGTTGAGTTGTTCTGTCTCTTGCAGCTTCCTTGCTAATAAAGGATAAGCAGGCAAAGCAGCCCTGCTAATCTTTGTCTTAGGTGCAAGTGACACCACAGTTTGTAGTCCTGCAGTTCTGTGGCGTTTGCAGGGCAGAGGATTGCAGTGGGCAATAGGATTTTGCACAACCAGTAACCAGTTGTTCCATGAGCACAAAAGCTGAGTCTGCAGCCCATTCAACAGGCAGGTCAACTCCCTTGCCCTGTGTCTGCTTCCCTTGAGGCTGTTAGACCCTTTGCCTTTACCTCCCTTTCATTCCAGTCAAAATCCCTGTTCTACAAAGCTATGGTGGTTTAACACCAAGAGGAGATCAATGTTTCTCCACCCTCAGTGTCCATGCTTAGCTTGCAGCCTGCCTGAGAACCTGTGCTGCAAGCCCTTCCCTCTTACAATCCACTGGCATTCAGTATTTCCCCTTCCCTGACTCTGCTTCCTCCTCCAGTACACACTGCTGCTCTTTGTTCCCCAGTAGTCGTGTTTAAATCGTGGCCTTGAGATGGCTCCTCTGTCTCAGTGTCTCCATCCTTTGTCATTAGGAGCACCCAGTGGAAGTTGCTCCTGAAGCTGCTGCTCGTTGCGCCAGGACTTGATGTAACTTGGTGGCTCTCAATGTTTTTCTGAGACAACTCAGTTCCCACAGCATCTCTGAGTACGTGTTTTTGGGAATGCCTCTTGGACAGCCCATGAACCAACACAGCAGCTCCAGCCTGGGAAGCAGGAGTGCTGGTTGTTTAACATCTTCTGCCCTTCCTGTAGCTCCTTTCCTATGTTAACACTTGCATTGTGCTTGGAAAGGTGGGAAGCCCAGTTAAGGACTTCCAGTGACAGCTCTTAGTCCAAGCTGTGTCACTCTAGAGGCCTAGAGAGAAAGCAGCCTGTCTCCTGCTGTTTTCTGCAGAATACTATTTTGTGTGTTTTGAGGGGATCTGTGAAGCCTCTCTTCTTGCTCTAGGGCAAAAAGTCTTTAATGATGGCAAATTATTCCCTGACCTTTCTGTGCTTGCTTATGGGATGAATAGCAGGTGATCACTAGTGGCTGTTACCCAGAAGGCAGCACAAGGAGTAACTGGAGTTTTAAAACTGTTTTCTTCTGGGGCTGAAGTGGTGATGGCACAGGCAGTTGGAGCCATTTGGATACTTCACTGTCCAGATACTGAGGCAGAATCTGACCTCTCCTGTGCTGGTGCTTCTGCTTTGCAGCTCTCCCAGAAACCCCCCTGTGTGCTCTTCTGTTTCCTGGGGGGCTGGACACGACCCCCAGGCTCTGGGAATGCAGCCACTGCTCCAGCTCCCTCAGTCTGACCCTGCAGAAAAACCCAAACCACTTGTTGGCGTCTGGCTGTTCACAGGTCTCAGTTCTGATTGGCATATGCTGACAGGTTCACTGGGATGAAGTGTTCATTTAAGTGTTTACTGTAGCTAAAAATAAATGTGTCTTTGACATCTATGACTTTGTTGTTGCATATCAGGAAGAAAAGTTATAGCCTTGAGATCAGAAATAATTTACTTCTGTCAATTTAGAGTACACTCCTTAAAAGACAAGAGAGCTATTCCAGGAAGGCCTGACAGTGGGAATTTTTATTAATAAAAATAATAATTAAAAAAACAAACCCAAACTGATTACCTTATTCTTTAGAGTGTGAAGCTTCTTCCAAGACATAGAGATTCTGAAACAAAAAAAATAAAGCAATGGTGTAAATGTGTTCTCATTTTGATAACACTGGCAACATTTTCTTTTCCCTTCAGACAAAGGTGTGGGAGATTGATAGTTTGCAGTCCAGAGCAGACTGGAAATGTGGCATGCCATGAGAAGACAAGTGGGAGGGAGGTTTTTCCTCTCCTGGTGCCTTGTCACTCCCTGGTACTGAACTAGATGAAATGGTGGTTATTCCATAAATCCCACAACAGCAAACCTGAGGTGCTGTGGAGTTTGACACAAGTGTCCTTTACTGACCTGTCCCCTGGCCAGGGGAAGCTACTTCAAGCTGGCAGGTTTGCAACAGGCTGCAAGAATTAGAGCTTCCCCTGCAGGCAAGGCTGGACCAGGGCAGTGAAATGCAGTAGAGGTTTTGAGCAACACAGAATAGTCCTTGCTTGCCAGGTGGGATCTGTAGTCTTGTTTATAACGAGGAGCTGCAGCCCCTGCTCTATTTGTTTTGGCTTTGCATCCATTTTGGTGATGGGGAGTTTTCTGGGAGAACTGGGCTTGATTCCTGATGACTGCTATTTTTCCTCAATTCAGACTAGGTAGCCATGTCAGCCAAAGCCATCTCTGAGCAGACGGGGAAGGAGTTCCTCTACAAGTATATCTGCACATCCTCTGCCATCCAGAACCGCTTCAAGTATGCTCGGGTCACCCCGGACACTGACTGGGCCCGGCTCACCCAGGATCACCCCTGGCTGCTGAGTGAGGTATGGGGGGGTTGTGCCACCCTGCTGAGCCCCTGCCCCCCTGGGCAGGCTCGTCGTGCTGGGGCAGGTTGGGAGCAGCACTGAACTCGGGAGCTTTCCTGAAGGACCGGTCCCTGCTGCTGCTGCTCTGCAACATGCACTTGCAACACTGATGAGGAAACAGCTTTGAGGCTGCCAGGTTGCCTTCTGGGAGGGCTGGTGATAAAATCCCTTTGAGGACCATAAAATACATGAGCAGAGGTATCTGTAAACAAGGGACTTCTAATAACTGCACAGAAGGTAAACGAGGCTGATTCAGACAAAGCAAGAGTCTGCTGAGTCTCTGACATCAGGCAGTGCCCTGCCCAGGACCAGTCGTTGTGCTCCCTTTGGCGGCTGCCCACGTTCCCTGTGCCCAAGCAAAATGGCAGGGAGAACAACTTCTTTGCTTTTACCTTATATATATCCCTGTGTTTCATAGCCCTGTGCTTTCTGTAGAGAAAACATCCAGAGCTCTTTTAATCAGTTGTCCAAGCTGGCTTCTTTCCAGTGGTTAATTATATTAAATCATTGGTTGGTAGAACATTACTGTTTCTCAGTCCTTTTACTGACTGGCTGATAGAAGCCCTACACTGGGTAATTAAATGTTCCATACCCAAATGCATGAGTGAATTGCTGGAAGGTATCAGCAGTGCTTCTAAAAAGACCTGCAGGAAGCCAGAAGGGAGCAGGGATGTTCTCTGTCCTTTAGGGCAGAGTTCTGTGCTAGGAAGGGCTGCAGGGCCCACCTGTGCAGGAGAATGGCATCCCGGAGGTGGATTTACCATGAGATGAAAGAAATTCTGCAAGGATATTTCCATGCAGAATTCAAGTTTTTGTCTGATTATCTGTGGAGAGTCGCTCGACCAAAATTCCTCCCTAATGCTTCTCTTTTCATCCCTCATGCACAACGTTGCAGCGTTTGGTGGTGAAGCCAGATCAGCTGATCAAGCGACGTGGGAAGCTTGGACTGGTTGGAATTAACCTGACCCTGGAGCAGGTGAAGGTTTGGCTCAAACAGCGTCTGGGCCAAGAAACCACGGTGAGTGCCACCTCAGCAACCAGATGTCAGACTGGCTGTGTCTTTTCTGCCTCTGTGCATGGGGGCTTAAAATGCACGTTAGGCTGATGCCAAAGCAAGTGAGAAACTGTCTCACGTGTGACCTTCCTGCTGGGGAATGAGTGCTGGTACACGACACAGCTTGGTGGGGAGCACTAGGCTGTGCTCCCTGTTACTGTCCAGCTCTGCTCTGTGGTGGGAATTTGTTCCATTTTGGAGATCCCTTCCACTTGGCAACCAGCAGTTGGTAGCTCAAGTGCTGTCTGGCTGGCACAGCTGCTTCACTTTAATACCCAAGGCAGATTTAAGAAGGCAAATATAAAAGCTGTCATAAAATTGTCCTTTTATTATAGCCAGCCAGTGCATTTTGGCTGATGACCGAGTGTTACTTCAAGTCCTCATTTTAACTCTGTGCTGGCTTGTAATATTGATTCTCCTGGGAACAATACTGCAATGCTAATGAAGCACCTGCCATCCGGGCTGCTGGGTTTCAGGAGCTGTTATAGTTCTGCCACCTCAAGGAAACTGATGCCTTGGCCCTGCTGTTATTGATCTGCTGCTGGTTCCACCTCTGAGCTGTGCTCACCTGGAGGCCATTGTGAAACAGCAGCAGCTGCCTCCCCCGTGCCTGCCCAGCAGGAAACCCTGGATGTTGAAATGGCTTCTTTGGCACAACCCATCAGTCACATCTAAGGGAATGTAGGGGCATCTCCCATGGCCTGTGCACGAGTGTCCCTTGAGCCAGGTGACATGGTTTGGACAGCAGGAAAGTGCCCAGGCAGGACCTTTTCTGTCTGTCCCTGTAGGAAGAGGCTGAGGGTGATCTTGCTCCTCTGTGCCCACAGAAACCACTTCCAGGGCAAGTGCTGAGCAGAGGACCCTGCTCCTGCTGCTCCCTGTCTGGCTCAGGAGTCCCTTCACTTCTGGTTTTTCCTAAGTTCCAAGCAGCAGCTTCAGCTATTGCATTTCACACTGCCCTGAGCAGTGCTCTGAAATGTGCTGTCTCAGGGAAGGAGGTGAAGAGCCATCCTGGTCTCGTTCTTGGACAGCTGCCTGTGCTGTCAGGAACGGGAAGGGACCAGCCCCTGTTACCTTTGATGTTCACACCCCCTGGAGCAGCACAGCAGCATGTCTGGCAGTGACAGTGCTGGATGCTGTGCTGGAGAGGGAGGAGGATGGTTCCCCAGGAACCAGGAGGTGCCTGGGAGGAGTTCTCTTCAGAGCTGTGTTGAGTCATTCTCAACACTTGCCTTGTTTGTCATGAACATGGATATTGGACAAGCATTTATTGGCATTTCTTTGTTTTCTGCCTACAGATTGCTAATGCTAAGGGAATCCTAAAGAATTTTCTGATTGAACCCTTTGTCCCTCACAAACAGGTTAGTATGCCAAGTAAAAAAATAGTGCTTTTTAGTCTGTTCTGACTTGTATGTGATTTATTTGGGTTGATATAGTGGAGAAAGCAGGAGTTCTGGAGTTTGTTGTCGAGCTGACCGTGGTCAGAGCTGCCTGCAAGTGCAGTGTCAGTCCTGCCAAGAGTGTCAATAACCATGTGGGTTTCTCGGGGCTACAGATCACCTGAGAGGGACCTGGTTGGTTGGGAACAGGCAGCTCACTGCTCTGAGTCTGGTGCTCCCACATGTGAATAGCAAACTGTTGATGTGAGAGATCTGTTTATGCTGGTGGAACGTTCATCCTCTGCAGGGTTTGCAGGAAGGGGCAGTTACCTAAGGCAGAGGTGCTTTCAAGAGGTGAACCAAGAGGTGCTTGGTTTGTGCTACAGGTGTGTGAGACCAGAGCAGTGTTGTCCCTGGCACGTTTCACTAGGATGGAGCACTCTGGGCCCTGCTGTTCTCCCTCCCGTGCCAGCACAGCCTATACAACCCTGGGGGTGTCTGTGCAGCTCCAGTTCTGCTTCTCCTGGGGAGGGTCAGTGATGGGCTCAGCTTCCCCTTCCCCACCATTGACACAAGAGCCTCTTCTTCAGGGTCTTCTCTGGGTGTGACTTGCTGATGTTTGTGCCTGGCTCTGTGCAGGAGGAAGAGTTCTATGTGTGCATCTATGCTGCCCGTGAGGGAGACTATGTGCTCTTCCACCACGAGGGGGGTGTGGACGTGGGAGATGTTGATGCCAAAGCTCAGAAGTTGCTTGTGGCAGTGGATGAAAAGCTGAATGAATCAGATGTAAAGAAACATCTCCTGCAGCATGCACCAGCAAATAAAAAGGAGTAAGTACAGCTGCACAATTTGGGTAGGGCCAGAAGTTCCAATCCTTTGTTTCAGTGCAGTGTTGCTCTGTTCTGTCTCACCCTGAAGCTTGTCCTCTTGCCCTTCCTGCTGCTCTCAAGAACATGCCATGCATCCTAAATCCAAGTTCCTTGGCCTTTTGAGACTCCTGTAAAACTCAAAGTAAATGTTCCTAGAGCTTTGAGCCTTCACTTGACAGGAGCACTTCTCAGTCCAGCTGAAGTCCTGACCTCTGGGATGTTGGAGATACAATTAATTTTGATCTTTTGTGCCAGCATAAAAGTTTATTTAGTAGGAATGCTGATAAGATATGAATCTGACTGCCAGTTCAGAAATGCACTCTCCCTTACTCTACCCTAGAATGCAAGAAGGCATTCTCTTGCTATTCCTATGCACACTGCAAGCTCATCTGTAGATCTCAAAGCTTCTTCTCTATCTCCTTTAATTAGATGCCTGTAGCTAGTTATCTGAATATGAGTAATGGTTTTTCCAAACATAACGTAATCTCTGAAGGATTGTGCAGGCTGGAAAGGCCTGTCACTAATGTAATTTACTGCAGTTTCTTCTCCATCCCAGCTAATGAACCCTAGTTCTGACAAACATGCATATCTGACACTGACAGACTGTGCTGCTTTTTTGTCTCTCAGGGACATTAAACAGACTGAATATCTATATGACAGTTGTGAGCAACTCTGTTCTCAGCAGAGTTTGGTGGAGTGTAATTAAGATGAGTCATCAAGGTCTTCTTTTCCTTGAGTCATCACCCAGGCTTCTTCCAGAAAAGATGAATGAGAATGAAAGAAATTGAGACAGAGTAGCTGTGCAGATTGCCATTAATACAAATGGAGCAGAGCAGGCTGTGCTTTATATTTCACTGCTTTAATTAATTTGTGTTACATTTTTTTATAGTGTCTTGGCTAGCTTCATCTGTGGCCTGTTCAACCTTTATGAAGATTTATATTTCACATACCTTGAGATCAATCCATTAGGTAACAGATATTGTGGGGAGTGGGACTTTCTGTTCTAAAGTACTGAACTGTGTACTTTCTCCTTGGCTGGTTGGTGTTGTTCACAAGAACACCAGGTGCTGTTAGAGTGCAGAAGTGGCTGGGATGTGTTCTGGAGCTATTAGCTGAATGCAAGGGCTCCTTGCAGTGCTCTCTGTTACCTCATTTCCTGGTGGAAATGAAAAATTCCATTGAAAGAGGTGTTAAGCCAGGATTTTAGCACATAAAAATTGCTCTGTTGCATCAGAACAAAACAGCACCTGAGCCAGGGCCTGGCCATGACCACCAGCCTGTTCCCAAGGCCTGGGTAAATAAACTGAGTAACCAGTGGGGAGGAAGGGGACAAGGGTGACCTGGCTTTGGTAACATTCTCTGTGTGGTGTCAAATTTTATGAGTGAATCTGCAGCACATCTTTGTACAAACAGTAAATTCTGGCTGGTTTGTTGTTTACTGTCTTTTGCAAACGCAGTGGTGACTCAGGATGGTGTCTACATCCTCGATTTGGCTGCCAAGATCGATGCAACTGCTGACTACATCTGCAAAGTGAAGTGGGGGGATGTGGAGTTCCCCCCTCCCTTTGGCAGGGAGGCCTACCCAGAGGCAAGTAACAACCACTCTGGCCCAGCTGATGCTCCCCCCATGGTTCAGCTGCAGGTTCTGAGAGCAGAGCAGCAGTTCTGTGCAAAATCTGCGTGTGAGTGTGAATCCAGGGAAAATAATTGTCACCTTTCAAACAGAAGTGAAAGTTAGGATGGTAGTGCACATGTTTTCCTGAAAAGTGATGACAAAGAGGAGGCCTGCAGGCAAACTTTCTTTTTCAAAGTTAGAAATGCCTCTTCCCTCTCAGACTTTCCTGGGTTTGTTCTGCTGGATGCATTAATACCACTTCATATGGAGCCTCCCAGCAGCCTCAAAAGCTGTTGCAGTAGAGCTCTCCCCTTAATTGCTCAGTTACTTATTTCAGGTGACTGTCCTGCTGGCTCAAAAAGGGTTTCTGTCCTAACTTTTTCGTTTTAATAATTATGCTTCAGTTGGGGAAGTTTTTTGTAACGTGGCCAGGAAATCCATTTAGCTGTTTCTCTCCATGTCACTTGCTGGATGTCAACACTTAACTCAGTTTGCTCTTAAAAGGATTAGTTCAATTTTTGTCTCTGATTCATCCCTCTGCAAGTCACTGGGAAGGTTATTATGGCAGGGTCTTTGCTGTGAATCTTAATGAACTGCCAATGAAGTGTTTCTCAACAGGCAAGCACAGTGTGATGCAGGAACACCACGTTGAGCCAAATTGCAGCTCTCGTGGTGATTGTTGTTGGCTGAGGCACAGCAGAGAGAGTGGAGCCATGGGTGTGTTGATCTTTAAATTTCCTCTGGTCTCAGTCTGCAGGCAAGGTCAGAACAAGACTTTTCAGTTCAGATTTGGTTCTGTGACTGTTTTATCTGGAACTATAAAACCTGAGAGATTCCCAGGGCTGGCTGAGCAGTGCAGGAAAGGACCAGTGCAGTTTCAGCTGAGGGAAACAACCAACACTCAGCTGCTTTCCCAAAGTTTTTCATGTGCAAACTGGAAAAACCTGCTTCTGGGTCTGCACTCCACAAATGAAGTAATATCAAATTTATCTATAGCAATCACTTCTGACTTCACCTGGGACAAACAAGAGACAAGCCAGCAGGCCTTATAAAGACAACCTGCTCTTGAGAGGGCCTGATTTTGTTTCCAAGCAGGAATCAAAACTTGAGCATGTGCTCAGGCTGGTCCCCTTTGAATTTGTTACAGAGAGAGTGGCACAAGGTGTGTGTAACCCTTTCAGGTTCAGTGTTCTGCCCTGGAGAACACCTCCCAGAGGTCTGTCCTGGCCCCTCAGAGATGAAGCTCTATCCCTTAAAAAAATGGTGTTTGTAGTTCTGCTCTGCCCTCTGTTGTGGCTGAGGGGAGTTTGGAAGCTCTGCCTGTCCAGGAGGGCCCAGCACTATGGAGCCTCTGGTTTGGAAAAGGAATGTGCAGGAGGGGTTTAAGTTGTGTGCTGATGTCTCTGCAGGAAGCCTACATTGCTGACCTGGATGCAAAGAGTGGAGCCAGCTTGAAGCTCACTATTCTCAACCCCAAAGGCAGGATCTGGACCATGGTGGCTGGTGGTGGAGCCTCTGTGGTTTACAGGTAACAGGAACAAGGTTTCCAGAGGGGGGGGTGAATTAACAGTGCTGGAAGAAAATAACTGATGCAGCCTCTGGAAGGAGACTCTGCTAAATCAGTCTTTTCCACACCATGACTGGTGGGACTGATTCAGCATGAAGATGCTGCACAGGTTTCTTAGCAAACTGTGGAACTTAGTGTCCCCCAGAGATGATAATTCTGGGAGGTTGAGATACGTGGGGTTTTTTGACTTGGAAAGAAGCAATCTGGCTGAAAGCTGTTCATGGTGGCACCGTTGCTGTGGTAGTCACAGAGTTCCCATCATATCTAGGAAGTAAAACAAGATTCATCCTGACTGGCACCAAGAGGAGGGCAGCTTTGTTTTCAGCAGGCAGTGTGATGTCTCTTGCAATTCCCACTTGACCAGGAAGCTGGAATGCTTTAGGTCCTTTAGAGTGTTTAGAATTATAACTGATCTCTTAAATAACTTTTTTTACAGTGACACCATTTGTGACCTGGGGGGTGTGAATGAGCTGGCTAACTATGGGGAGTACTCAGGAGCCCCAAGTGAGCAACAGACCTACGACTATGCCAAGACCATCCTGTCCCTCATGACCCGAGAGAAGCACCCTGAGGGTAAGGGAGTCTGTGATTTCCAGGCTGCTCAGCTGTGAAGCTGCTTGTGGGGAAAGAACTGGACAAATCTGGTCTGTTACACTGCTTAGACCTCCCTGGCAGAGCTTTTCGTGTACAGCTGCATTCTGAGTGAAGTGATGATGGATTTCTGTCAGAGACAGAACTTGTGGTTTTTCATGTGGCAAAGAGCAAATGTGGCTCCAGAGATTATCAGAAATACATTTCTGCTTGATAGAAAGGTTTTATCATCCAGGCTCTGCTAACACAGCTTAGTGCAAACTGCTGGCTAGTGTGAGCTGCAGCATGGGCTGTGCTGCTTCATCACCTTGCAGTACAGAGTGTTCTCAAAACAGTTTTATTTATGCCCGTTTCTTCTCTCAGGTAAAATCCTGATCATTGGAGGCAGCATCGCCAACTTCACCAACGTCGCAGCCACCTTCAAAGTGAGTGACTGTCCAGGAGCAGCAGCAAACACCCACAGCCACCTGTCCTCCCCTGTACAGTGGTGTACTGAGCTGACAGTGCATCTTCTCCAGGAGTTCCTCCAGATGATGGGACAGGGTGTGAACACCAAGCTGCCCAGCTCACCTGTCCTGTGTTTCTTTTAGGGCATTGTGAGAGCGATCAAGGATTACCAGGGCCCTCTGAAGGAGCATGAGGTGAGGATCTTTGTGAGAAGAGGAGGCCCCAACTACCAGGAAGGATTACGTGTCATGGGAGAAGTTGGTAAGGACCAACCAGCTCTTTAAGACTCAATCTCATTTTCTTCCTCCCCTGCTTCTGCTGAGCCTTCTCGAGGTTAAATGCTTTGCGTTGGCAGAAGCTCCTCTTGCTCCTTCTCTTCCCCAGCCAAGGCTGACCATTGTTGTGTGCACATGCAGGGAAGACCACGGGGATCCCCATCCATGTCTTTGGCACGGAGACCCACATGACTGCCATCGTGGGCATGGCCCTGGGCCACCGGCCCATCCCCAACCAGCCCCCGGCCGCCGCCCACACCGCCAACTTCCTGCT
>NW_009952705.1:727077-738643 GCF_000747805.2 Chaetura pelagica
CTCCCTGCTGACCGCCAGCGGCAGCGCCTCGGTGAGCGGGGGGCTGGCACAGCGTCTGGGGGGGCTGGCACAGCGTCTGGGGGAGCTGGCACAGCGTCTGGGGGGGCTGGTACAGCGTCTTGGGGGGGCCCTCCCTGCATCTGCCTCTCCACAGAAGATGTGAGCCCTCAAAACTAAGAACGTGTCTCTTGCATCTGCTGGAAACTCGGTTGTTTAGTTTTCCCGTGCTCAGCTGAAACAGTCTTATCTCAAAACAAGCTTTCTCTGGTTTTCTTTCTTAGACTAGCACAGCCACAGTGCCCATCTCCTCCCACGTGCTCCTAGCCTTTCCTGGCACTGTCCCACACTGACTTGGCTTCTGAATTTTTCAGACTCCAGCACCAAGCAGAACAGCCTCCTTCTCAGAGTCCAAAGCAGATGACATTGCTCCAGCCAAGAAGGCAAAGCCAACAGCACCTCTTGGTAAGTCCAGCACTTCTCCAGCAGTTCTCTTCTCCTCCAAAAGAGAGACTGTGGACTAGACTAATTCTTTCTTTGCCACCTGAGCCTGAAGTGTGTTTGTGCTGGGATAAGCAAAAACTTTCTAGATGGCAAATGCAAAATGTGATGTCCAGCTGTTTGGAAAGGAAGTACCATGGAGAGTGCTCCAGTTTGCTTGTTTTTTAACAAGAGCAAAACCCAGAAGGGCCAAGTGCTGTGGGGAGGAGGGGGCACAGCCCCCAGCTGCTGGGCTGGCAGCAGCCAGCTCTGGTATCACTGCATCAGTGGTTCTCTCTTTGACAGATTCAGTCCCAGCCTCAAGACCTGGCTCAGGTAGGACACGTGTGACTAGCTGAATGTGCCTGGCCTTGCTGGCAACTGACTTTTTTTAGTTCTTGGTTTTGTTGGTCTTTTTTCTCTCAAAGTTTGCAGTGTTGTCTGGTCCTTCCCTCTCACCCAGCATATTTAACTATCACCACAGGATCTTCTCATCTGTGTTTTCAAGTGCAGATCACATTCTCCTTTGCACAGAAGCTTATTTCCAGGGGAGAGAGGGACAGGCCTCAAACTTACATTTTTCTACGTTCCCCCAATCATTATAGAGAAAACTAGACCTAGGCAGACAGTGAATACTCTGTTCTCTTTGCTTTCAAAAAGAAGGAGCTAACCAGACCTGATCATGGGTGTTTTGTTTCAGAGGGAAACAGGATAGTGCAGGTGCTCCTGAGCTTTGAAGGGCACAAAGTCAATGAATTAATTAAATGTTCTTGTTGCCTTTATCAGTTCAGCAAACCATTGAAGCTTGTGCTCAATGAAGTTATGGGGACTGTAAGCACTCTCTTGAGCTCTGTGCTGGATGAGAATAAACTGCTGAATCGAGGTTCAAGTAGAGTTTCAAGTCATCTCCCCTTCATTAGAGGAGCAACGCGAGAAGTGGACTCGGGTTCTTCCTAGTGTGATCTCAGACAAACAGCATCACCTTTCTGGCCCTGCATTTTACTATTTCTATGAATGCTAATATTTTACCCCCTTGCAAGACAGAATTTTTCAGGTTAGGCAATTTCCCAGTAACAAGTCGTGTGTTGGTGCATCTAGACTGTGAACACTGTTGGAGAACAGCAACTGATTTGTTAGAGCCAGAATGACAGTGTCCTGGTTAGTCCCTAGTGCTGTTTACCTTGGATTCAAAGCCAAAAAGAATTAGCTGTAGCCTGAGATGGGATCAGCAGTTGGATCAGCTCTAAGTTCTCAAGAGTTTTAAAATTTTCTCTGCCTGGAGCCAAAAGAGAGGAGCTCAGTGTTCTGCTGTGACAAGTGGTGTAAATACACATTAATCAAACAGTCCATCCTCAGTAGCTGAACTGTTGTCTTTCCTGTGACTCTGTTCCTGAAGCCAAGTTTTAGGCCATATAGAAATTCTTGGAGCCATCAGGTTTGTGTTGGATTCTGATAATAAAAAAAACAACCTGAAAACAAAAGCTGAGTATTTAGGAGCTCCTTTGCTTTCTTTGTCCTTTTCATTTCCTGCTTTTCCTTTTATTTCCTCACACCCAGCTCTGGCGCCCTGACAGACACAGGAGCAAACCTCCTGTGCCTCTCCCAGATTAGGCCATACACAAATACTTAAAAGTTTCCTTCCTCTTCAGCTTTGCAGAATAAAACTGTCTGGGAGGAACAGGAACGGCCCATGTGAGAAGAGGAAGAGGCAGTTTTCACTTATCTCTCTTCTACACCAGTTCCCCCAATAATTAAGTACATGCCCATGTTGTGAAGCCCAAAACCTGGCTCTTGAGTTCAGAATCCTGGGAAGAGGGATGCTGCTTCATCTACAGTTTCGTCCTTAATTTGGACAGTGTGGCTACTGCACCCTGTTGGGTTCAGTTTGGATGAGGGGAATATGCTCATCTGGGAGACTTTGAGCAGACATTGGCCAAGTTGCAGCTTTTGTCTTGCACGGATGCACGTTTTGAAGGTGTGTTGGTTTTCTCCCCCCTCTCTCTGAGCAGGTAAAGCTACCACCCTGTTCAGCCGTCACACCAAGGCCATCATCTGGGGGATGCAGACTCGGGCTGTGCAGGGAATGCTGGACTTTGATTACATTTGCTCCCGGGATGAGCCCTCAGTAGCTGCCATGGTTTATCCCTTCACGTAAGTAGCCTGTGGGGACTCCATGATTTTTCTGATTGCTTCCCTCAGATTCTCCTGTTGGCTTCCTCCTCTGCCAGTCCCTGCTGCTCTTCACTGTAGCTCCTTCCTGGCCTACATCTCTGCTCTAACACCTTCTCCTGTGCTCCTGCTATCAGTTTGGCTTTGCAGACCTGCTATTTCCCTCAACCCTTGGTTCTGGGCTGCTCTGGAGCAGCTCAGTGTTAGCCATAGGATTTAAGTCCCACTTCATTCTCTTTCAAAAGGTCTCAAAATTCTGTTTCTGGCTCAGCAAGTGAGGAGGGCAGGACTAGTTGGACTGTCATTAACAGCCCCCTGAGTAGAGGCAGGAAGGCTGTGTGAGGTTTCCTCCACTCATCTGTTTGCTGCACTGAGACACCTTGATCTGTGCTTGTGGCAGCTGGAATTGTCCCCTTCAAACATTAGTCAGAATCAGAGCAGCTCTGCTAATAAACTAAAGCAGGTCTGCCATGTAGCCGAGCAAAATAAAATAAAAATAAATCCTGTCCATTCTCCTCATGGCAGTAGCTTCTTGGCAGGAAGTGTGTGGATCCTTCAGTGGGATGCAGTTCTCCAGAGGTGTTCTCCCTCTCATACCTTATCCCTGCAGCTGATGTGGATGAGAGGGGCTATTGTGATTTCAGACTGCCCTTGGAGGGGCCTCCAGAGCATACCTGGGCACAAGCTGCTGGGTAACTGTACCCCAGGAACAGGGAACCTCCCTGTCAAATGGGACAAGCAGTGAGAAGCAGAGCAGAGTCTGCCTGGGCTGTGAGATGGGAGGAGGTTTGTTCATGTCTGTGCTATTTCCAGACATCCAGAATAACTGATATCTAATCAAACTCTGTCCTGCAGAGAATAGGCAGCCTATAATTATCTGATTCTTGTTGACCTTTTGGAGGAAGCCAGGCTGGCAAAACCTGGGATGTTCTGTTACAGGTGACCAGCATGGAAACACAGCCAATGTCTCTAGGGTCTTACAAGGTTGCACAGATGCTCCAGTTCTAACTGGAGGTTCTATCGTGTGCAAAAGCCTCCAGTGAAACCTCCCTCCAACCAGTGTGGGGTGGGCAGAGTCTCACTGTAGCAGAACTGGAAAGCTGACTGGCACTCACATTGCTCTCCTGGCTGTTCACCACAGTAACTGGTTTCCTGTTCCCCCACTCCAGGATTTGTTCCAGCCCAGTAATGCAGCTTTGCATGCATCTCATTCATTACTCTTTCTGTGCCTCATTCTGTCTTCCAGCTTGGAGTAGAATTGAGGCTCTGGTAACTTCAGTGTGGGAGAGCTCACTCATCCTGCTGGATGCCTCTGTCCCCATTAGCTCGTCTCCTTCCATATGCTGCTCTGTTCTATACTCTGAAGATCCTCCTGCTGTTAGTATGGTCCCTCCCCATGTGCACTCACTTCCTAGTGAGTCTCACAGTCAGTCTTGGTGTCTGAGAACTGGGGTTTGTAAACTCCTCTGTCTGCATGCACTGTACCCCTTGGTCTTTCCAGCAGCCTTTAGACTCAGGACTCTTTCATCTTCTCCTCTGTAGTGGTGACCACAGGCAGAAGTTCTACTGGGGCCACAAGGAAATCCTGATCCCAGTCTACAAGAATATGTCAGATGCCATGAGGAAGCACCCAGAGGTGGATGTTCTCATCAACTTCGCGTCTCTGCGCTCTGCTTATGACAGCTCTGTGGAAACCATGAGCTACCCACAGGTGAGTGAGGGGTTGAGAACTGCAAGAAAAGAAGGAAGCTCTTGTCAGCAGGTGTCTGCTAAAGCATGATGGCATTAGCAAATTGGCTTTGTCTTCCAACTTTGCAGATAAATACCTCAATTCTGCCTCCTTGTAGGCTGTAAGGAGGGTCCTGGAGTTGCACAGCAAATTCTAATGCTGGCCTTGCAGTCTGTGTAGAGGAGCTCAGCACCTCTTGGTTAGGAGTGTTTCTTGGGGTTGGATAAGACACAGGGCTGCTCTGATGTGCAAGGGGAGGCCTGAACAGTGCTCTGAACATGCTCTGAACAGTGCACTGAGGCTGCTGTGAAGGTCACAGGAGATGGATCCTTGCACTGGGCCTTCCTGTGTGAGTCCCCAGCACGGCCTCCCAGGTTGTGCCCTGTGGGCAGCTGCCCACTCCTCTGCCCTGCAGAGCTCCTTGGGGTGACAACAGGGGGGAACTAATGGGCTTTTTTCCCGGATGCAGATCCGCACCATTGCCATTATTGCTGAGGGCATTCCAGAGGCCCTGACACGCAAGCTGATCAAGGCAGCTGATAAAAAAGGAGTCACGATCATTGGGCCTGCAACTGTAAGAGCTGGTGACCTTTTTCTCCTCTTGTCCCTCTGTCTTTATCTTCAGATCAGCTTTCTCTGAAAGATACAGTACCTACTACAATCCATTTTGTCTCTAGTCATATCAAGTGCATGTTGGTTTCTCATTTTGAGGTCACTTGACTGTCCTCTATGTAAGTCCTAACAAGGCTCTTAGAGCAGAGTTCTTAAGTTTCATGTATATTTTAAAGGGCTTCACATCTTTCTCTAATTTTCTTCCAGGTTGGTGGGATCAAACCAGGTTGCTTTAAAATAGGCAACACAGGAGGCATGTTGGATAACATCCTGGCATCCAAGCTGTACCGCCCAGGCAGCGTGGCCTACGTCTCCCGCTCGGGGGGAATGTCCAACGAGCTCAACAACATCATCTCCAGAACCACTGATGGGGTCTACGAGGGGGTGGCCATTGGAGGGGACAGGTAGGAGCCTGAATCTTCATCAGACACTGATTTGTAGGTCAGTTAGCAGAAGATTCGTTAGTATATTCTTCCTCCAGGAGTATAGTCCTCCTGGAGGAGGAGGGGCAGGTTGGCTGTTAATTTTTCTTTTTTTTGTAAAAGTTTATGAAACAAATTCAACACCTGCTGTTTCTTCTCTGTTCTCCCCAGATATCCTGGCTCAACTTTCATGGATCACGTCTTGCGTTATCAGGATACTCCAGGAGTGAAAATGATTGTAGTGCTTGGAGAGGTGAGACCAGTTCACTCCTATCTGAGAAATATCCAAGTTTGGGGGGGGGGTTTTTGGGAGCATCTGGCCTGGCTGCAAAGATGCTCAAGAGAGGGGCAGCTGTTCTTGCTGTTCTTGAATGATTGAGTTTTTATTTCATGCTTCTTTAAGCAAAAGAAACTGAGTGTATTCCACAGTCAAGCATCATAGTCTCCCCTACTTAAAAAAAAAAAAACACAACAAAAAAGCACCAAGCAAACACAAAAACCCCACAACCAAAAAACACAACAAAAAAAGTACAAATAAGAAGGCTTTGTTCTGAGATTTGAGCTGTTACTCCATGAAAAAGAAGGAAAAACAAATCCCAATAATGCTTCCATGTGCAACTCAGAGCTGGTTTCTACAAAAGTGCAAAGTTTTGAACTAGCTCAGCTCTTTCTTCCTGCAGATTGGAGGCACAGAAGAGTACAAGATCTGTAGGGGTATTAAAGAAGGTCGTATCACCAAGCCAGTTGTGTGTTGGTGCATTGGTACTTGTGCCACCATGTTCTCTTCAGAGGTATGTGAAAAATGGGGGCAAATGCATGAAGTAAATACATATTTGTGACAGGAAGAAAAAAAGCCAACTTCTCTCCCTGTGCCTAAACTTTCCAGAACTGCCAGTAGTAACTTAAACTGCAGAAGTTAATAAATACAAAGGGTAAAAGTTTTTTGTGGTTCTGTTGTCTGCCACTGGAGATGCAGAAGGGATCCTGCACAGCTGTGAAGGGAGCCCAAAGATCCCAGGGAAGAGAACAGATTGTTGTAGCCACCTGCTTCTGGAGTGGGAATAGGGAAGATCTGTGCAGCTCTGGAGAGTGGGGGAATTTAGGGAGGCAGAACATCAATGGAAGAACCTGGAGTAGTTCCAGATGAGAAAATGCCCTGAGTGCTGCAGTTCTGATTACCACTGCCCAAAAAAGAAGGCACATGTGCAGTCACTGGTACTGCTCTGACACCAGTTTCCTGGGCAGTGTTTTGTTCTGTTTTACTCTGCACAGGTGAAATGCTTGTGTTCCTGATCCTGTCTCTCCTCCTGTGTGCAGGTTCAGTTTGGCCATGCAGGAGCTTGTGCCAACCAGGCTTCTGAAACGGCTGTTGCCAAGAATCAGGCCTTGAAGGAAGCGGGTGTGTTTGTTCCCCGGAGTTTTGATGAGCTGGGAGAGGTCATTCAGTAAGTGGCATTAGCAGGGCACCTTCAGCAGGGGACAGAAACTGTTTGGGCACTCATTCTAGCCTGATAAATTAATATATTCCTGCTTAAGGAAAGCAACTTCTGTTCATTCTGGGTTTTTAAGGTCTAGATTAAGACCCATCTCACTTGTATTTCTTAGAAGGACTTAGGTTAATAAATGAATTCTCTCCCTAGGTCAGTCTACCAAGATCTTGTGGCCAAAAGAGTGATTGAACCAGCTGAGGAAGTGCCTCCTCCAACTGTGCCAATGGATTACTCCTGGGCAAGGGTGAGCTGTGCTGTTTTACCTGCTTTTTGGCTCCTTAGAAACCAGACAGGATGTCTGCTCTGATCCTGGATACTTGTGCTGGTAATAGTGTTGCCTTGGGGGTTTGTCTCTCACTCTGGTGTTACCTGTCAGCTCTCTGGCTGTGCTGGCCCTAGGCTGTGGCAGCTGCTTTGAGGACAAGCTTAAGGTGTTGTTGTTTGGCCACTCGGCCTCCTACTGCCCCAGCTTCCAACGTGGAATGTTTCAAATCACATCTTCATGCTGTGATTTCAGGAGCTGGGACTGATCCGCAAACCGGCTTCCTTCATGACGAGCATCTGTGATGAGAGGGGTCAGGAGCTGATCTATGCTGGGATGCCCATCACTGAGGTCTTCAAAGAAGAGATGGGAATTGGAGGGGTTCTGGGCTTGCTCTGGTTTCAAAGGAGGTGAGGCAGCTTTTTCTGAAAAGCTCCCAAATTCCTTGGCTTGGAGTTTGGCTTGTTCATTGATAGACTTAAGCACAAAAGAAACTCCAGGATTCCTTTGTGAATGAAGATCAGTTGGAAATGCCATCTCTGTAGCCCCTCCTCTGAGACCACATCACATTTCAGGGCTTCATACAGTGTGTTTTCGTCTTGGGATGAAGTTTCCACGTTTTGTGGTGCATTGAGGAAACGTCTCTAATCTAGGCCTGTTTCACACTACTTATAATTGTCAGCTCAACTCTGGGGAGTTTAGATGTATTTGCTGACCAGCTTACAGGGATGGCAGAAGCTTTCTGCCTTCCTCTGCTCCTGCTTTCACTAGAGGCAGTCCTGGCACTAGCTGGGGACTCTGGCTCAGCAGAACAGGATGAGCAGAATTTTCCTGAAGGGGTCCCAGGGAGCTCACTGCTCAGCCTCCTGAGTGTGTGCAAACTCGGTGTCCAAAACCCACCCTCTGCTCTGAGCTGAACAGCTCCTGTGGAGACTGAATAAAGCCCTGACCTCTGGGAAGGACACCAGGAGGCACCCATGAGTGTTGTGACCCTACAGCTCCTTTCTCTGCTCTGCTTCTTTCAAGCATACACCTAAACCAAAAGTCACTGTCCAGTGTAACACCAAGTGTCCTGTTGCTCAGTTGTCTTTACAACAAATTACTTTAATCTCTGTGGGAAACTCTTCTTCTTCCCCACGTAAGTCCAAACAAAATGCCTTTTAACCTTGCCAGGTTGCCCAGGTATGCCTGCCAGTTCATCGAGATGTGCCTGATGGTCACAGCAGACCACGGGCCAGCTGTGTCTGGAGCCCACAACACCATCGTCTGTGCCAGGGCTGGCAAGGACCTTGTCTCCAGTCTCACTTCAGGCCTTCTGACTATTGTAAGTACTTAATCTCCAGCAGATTCAGCTCTGCTGCTCATTACTCTGCCCAGGTTTTATTACTGTAAGTGAAGGTTTATATTGGCTGCACAGCCATGGACAGGTTGGATCTGTTCAGTTGTACTTTGTTGAATTCAAGTCTAAGAGCTTGTTGCTCCAGGTTTGAAACCCAGTCCCCTTTTCTGGTAAGCAAGACTATTTTGATGTCACTCATTTGTCAAACATTTTGTAGAGGCCAGAGTGCTGTCAGCATTGTCCCCTACATGGGGCAAGACCTTACAGGGGTGCCTTGTTTCTTCCAACATTGACAAGTAAAAATGTGAATAAAACAGACTTTGGGTTGTATTTCCCCCCTCACTGTCTCTAGTGCAGATGTGGTGGCTGCATATTGACACTTTGGTTGAGTTACAAATATATCCCGGGTGCCTGCCTGACTTTAACTTCAGATATGGCACATTGAGAGAGCAGATGGGGAAGGGAAACTTGTGCCTGTTTGGTTCATGAGCTGTGGAGTCCTTTGCTGTAATTCCCTTGTGTTTTGCACCCAGGGTGACCGGTTTGGCGGAGCACTCGATGCTGCAGCAAAGATGTTCAGCAAAGCCTTTGACAGTGGGATTATCCCTATGGAGTTTGTGAATAAGATGAAGAAAGAAGGGAAACTGATCATGGGCATTGGACACAGAGTCAAATCAGTAAGGAAGCTTCATTAGTATAAACTATGGGGTTGGGTTTTTGGAGGGGTGAAGGATGGGGGAGAAAAAAAACTTACAAATCCTAAACCTACAAATACTAAATTCCCTGTGTAAGAGGCAACTTTGTGACCGTAATGTGTTCTCAACTTGCAGATAAATAACCCAGACATGAGAGTTCAGATACTCAAAGACTACGTGAAGCAGCATTTCCCTGCCACCCCACTGCTGGACTATGCACTTGAAGTAGAGAAAATTACAACTTCCAAGGTGAAATGTGCTAATATATCTCTCCTCTTGAGCCCTTTTTCTTACTAGGGAGCAAGTGACACGGTGCTAATCCTGTATTTTATTTGCAATGCTTCATAAATTGTTGCTTGGGTTTTGTTTTCCTGTGGTGGACTTTGGGCCAAGTACAACTACAGTCTAGCAAGGCTGGGAGCTGGACACTGGGAAAGGGCTGAACAAACCCAAACCTGGGATCTGTGTTGGCCACAGTACCTGAACTGTTCTTTACATCTGAGGCAGAGCTGGAAACCTGATGGGCTGTGGCAGATGATCTATGGTTTGAACCACAGGCAGGTCTCTTGGTTGGAGCTGTTTCTCCATCATTCTGATGGAGCAGGGTCCTTGCTCACATTGCTGAACAGCCTCCTCTGTCTCCAGACTTGTTTGCCCACAGTTGTGAACAACCCCCAAATTACCCTGTGGGATGGATGTTGCCAGGTGAACATCACTTGCCACTGTTTACATATTTACTGGGGCATTTTTCCATTTCCTGCAGAAACCAAATCTTATCCTGAACGTGGATGGCTTCATTGGAGTTGCTTTTGTGGATGTACTCAGGAATTGTGGCTCTTTCACACGGTGAGTAGGCAGTGAGCAGCCTCTCTCAGGACATGGTCCTGAAAAAATGCTGGGAACTGAGCTGCCAGTGCAGGTGGGACCAGGATTTCAGAGGGACTTTGTAAAGGGAATGTAGCCTGGACTTGGGGGAAGGAAGCTTCCACATGGTGTTGCTACTGGCACTAGGATGGATTCCTTAAATAGATCATTGTGAGGAAGTATTTAATTTATTTTCTCTTGCAGGGAAGAAGCAGATGAATATATTGATATAGGAGCCCTAAATGGGATCTTTGTACTAGGCAGGAGTATGGGATTCATCGGTGAGTTCACCACATTCCTGCCCCTTCCCTCCTGCTGGGGGATGGAGGAGCAGCAGAAATTCTGTAACACTAAACCACTCTTGTTCTAGGACACTACCTGGACCAGAAGAGGTTGAAGCAAGGCCTGTACCGGCACCCCTGGGATGACATATCCTATGTTTTACCTGAGCACATGACGATGTGAGAACCTGCAGTGCTGCCTCGGGAGGTCCCTCAGCCTGCAGAGGGGGCAGCACGAATGGGACTGTGATGTATAAAGGCCTTTGGTACAGACACTGAGCTACCTGGGCAGACTGCACAGCAGCTGTTCTATAAGAATAGAAACTTACTCTAATAAAAACCAAAACTTGTGATATTCCATATGTTACCTGCTGTATTTAATACTGTCTCTCACCTTTTTTTTTTTTTTACTCTTTTTTCATTTTGTTTCCAGGAAAGACTTTAACGGTTTGGGTGGGAGGGTTTTGTTTCAAGTGCAGCTGTACTGAACTTGGGGAAGATCCATTATTCTGGTGATGAGCTGTAAGAGGGGAAGGTGTCCCTCGTTCCCTAAGCCGTGACTTGGGCCTTTGTTGCTGTTGTTTTTCAGTCTGTTACTGTGTTCTCATCTTCAGCCTTTACCCAGAACCCTGGGACCACTGCTGGTGTATAACCAATGTTACTCAAACTCTGCTGTAGTAATTTAAAGTGTAAAGTTGTAACATACTGCTGTTAAAACTGTGAAACTACGTGTGTTCTGGTGTCTGTATTTATGCAAACAACTGCTCATTTACTAGTAATTGCTGGAATATGGAATGTCACTTGTCAAAATAGCCTCACTAGTAACTTCAGTGTCCTACTTGTCTGTATTTTAACCGAACTCAAATAAATGATACACTACTAATTTACTTTTCTGCTTCTAAACTCACTCTAATGGGCTGTCTAATGGGGGTGGGACGAGCTGGGAAACAGTTTAACAAAACCCCAGCCCGGGAGCAGCTCCTCTGTCCTGGCGGGGCCTGATTGACTTAGGGGAGACAGAAACCTGGGCCCTCCCGGCCGGGCCCGGCGCTGCCGGCGGGAGCTGGAGCTGAGTGAAACGAGCGGTTATAGTTGGTGGAGCCCGACACCAGCGATAACCGGAGATAACCCGGTGCAGCTCCGAGCACAAGGGGCTGATCCCGGGGGTCCCTGCGCCCCGGGCAGCGCGGGGCGAACAGCGGAGCCGCTCCCGGGATCCCGGCCCC
>NW_009952705.1:739263-742165 GCF_000747805.2 Chaetura pelagica
GGGGCCGGGCCGGGCCGGCGGCGCAGCCTCACCTTCACCCTGTCCGTTTATTCCCCAGGTTTCTGCTGACCCGCTTAAAAGAGTTCTGTGGAGAGTTTCTGAAGAAGAAGCTCAACCTCTCCAACTGCGTTGCAGTTCATAGCTTGGCCCACATGTATTCCTTGAACCAGCTGGCCCTGAAGGCTCAGGACATGATCCGGAGGAATTTCCACAAAGTTATCCAAGATGAGGAGTTCTACACTTTGCCCTTTCACCTCATCAGAGACTGGCTGTCAGACTCAGAGATCACAGTGGACTCTGAAGAAATCCTCTTTGAGACTGTTTTGAAGTGGGTTCAGAAAAATCCAGAGGAAAGAGAGAGGTACTTTGAAGATCTCTTTAAACTGCTCAGATTGTCTCAGATGAAACCCACTTACCTGACTCGCCACGTCAAATCTGAAAGGCTGGTGTCGAGCAATGAAGCCTGTGTGAAATTAGTGTCTGAAGCTGTGGAGAGTCACGCTCTGCGGTCTGAGAACTTGCAGTCTGGCAATCTGCAACATTCCACTTGTCCTGTCACCTTGTTGCCACGTTTTGGACAGAACATGGATGTGATTATGGTGATTGGTGGTGTGTCAGAGGGAGGAGATTACTTGAGCGAGTGCGTAGGGTATTTCATCGATGAAGACAGGTGGGTAAACTTGCCACACATTCACAACCACCTGGATGGACATGCTGTTGCTGTGACAGAATCTTACGTTTATGTGGCTGGCTCCATGGAACCAGGGTTTGCCAAGACTGTAGAAAGGTACAACCCAAACAGAAATATTTGGGAACAAGTCTCAAATCTAATAACCAGAAAGCATTCTTTTGGCCTTACTGAAGTTAAAGGAAACTTGTACAGTATTGGTGGGCATGGCAACTTCAGTCCTGGCTTTAAAGATGTGGCTATTTATAATCCTGAGCAAGACAAGTGGCTTAACCTGGAGTCAGCACCAAAGATCCTTCGAGATGTCAAAGCAGTTTCTGTAGAAGACCGGTTTGTTTATGTTGCTGCCCGCACCCCAGTTGACAGCGATAGTGAAGATGGGTTGAGAGCAGTTATTACCAGATATGATGCTGAAACCAGGCAGTGGCAGGATGTGGAGTCTTTGCCCCTCATTGATAATTATTGCTCTTTTCAGATGTCTGTTGCTAACACAAACTTCTACCACACAGCATCGTGCTGCCCCAAGAGTTACCCTATAGATAACGAGGAAGCCAAGATAAAGATCTCTGGCAGGGCCTCGGATGAAATACTGGAGAGCTTACCCCCAGAGGTTCTTAGCATTGAAGGAGCAGCTATTTGTTATTATAAAGATGATGTTTTTATCATTGGGGGGTGGAAAAACAGCGATGACATTGACAAGCAGTACAGGAAGGAGGCCTATCGCTACTGCGCCGAGAGGAAGCGCTGGATGCTCCTGCCTCCCATGCCTCAGCCACGCTGCAGAGCAACAGCCTGCCATGTGAGAATTCCCTTCAGGTGCCTGCAGGGAACCCAGAGATACCCTATGCCACAAAATTTGATGTGGCAAAAAGATAGAATAAGGCAGATGCAGGAAAGGCAGATGCAGGAAATACACCGGCACTCCCTAAGCTTGCGCAGGATGCCCCGCTCGCAGATCGAGTGCTAGTCCCTGCAGTGTCACCCCGGGTGCATCTGGGAAATACTGTGCTCAACCATTGTGTTAGGTTGGGTGTGTCTGTGTAAGACATGAGGGTGTTGATTTGATTTGGTGCAGAACAACAGCATCTTTATGTATGGAAGATTAAGAAGCTCAGAAATTGAGGATGGGTGGAAATTGAGAGCTTGTGTAAATCCAACAGTATTACTTAGTGGTGTCCAGGGAAAAACTGAGGCCTGTACGGGGCTGTGAAATATCTCTGGGATCATTAAGTCTGTTATTTCACTCTTCAGGTCTTTGTTTTCAAGGATTTCTGTAGAGTTAGTCTCTAACAGTTCTATTTTGAAAATCAAATATCTTTATCTTAATAATTTGGTGGTTACATTTGTGTGCGCTTCAAAGCACCTGTTTTATTTGCACTTACATATTGACATTCCTTTGATTCTCTCCTTCTCAGTGACTAAACTTCACAAACAGTTGGTGTTAGTGTACTTAGCATTCCCAAGTTGGAGGCAAGTGCAATAGTTATACCTATATATGAAAACAAAAGCACAATCTTTATAGAGTTACTTCAGGATGTTTCTATGTATATTAAATATTTTGTACCTGTACGTTGTTGAGAGGCTGCAGAGTTTGTTTATGAATGGATGATTTGGTAGAACACGAGACATTTGCTAAAACAGAATTTGAGGCAGTAGATTTTTTTTTTTTTTCAAGTGTGTCTGAAGGTGCTTGAGTTTGTCCTTGACAGCTTCATTAGAGATTTGGGTCAACAATCAGCCTGATAAAAGGAGTGAAAACCACTGAGGTATCCATGCACCAATATTGCCTATTCACTTTGATCAGAGTGGATTAGTAAGTGGATTGTTGCACAGTAATAGGTTGAAACCTGAGCTACTTGGTGGATCCTTTCTCAAATGTTGCACATTTTAATTCAGTGGAAAAGTGATCAGAAGAACATGCAGGGCCTATTTGCAGCCAGTCCTTGGCAGGAGCTGGCAGTGGCTGAGCTGCAGTGCCCCCTGACAGACAGGCTGTTTCTGAAGTGAGAGCTTAGTTTTCATGGTCTTTAAATATTTGTATTCCCCACTTGCTGGGCCGGAAGATTTAAGCTGATTTACTGACCTTTTGGCGTTTTAAGGTGGTTTTACACAAACCAGTGTCCCAGTTGGCTCTGGTTTGCTTACTGCTGTATTCCCAAGGAACAGAATGTGGAATATTTCCTTTAGAGTATTGCTGCCTCTCAGATACTGTCC
>NW_009952705.1:742329-754120 GCF_000747805.2 Chaetura pelagica
CAGAGTTTAGGTTACTGGCAGGCTCAGTGCATCGTTCCTACCTCCTTCTCTTCCCTCTCCCTCTCTTTATTTGAATGTTCCAGGTTTTCACATGAAAGCTGACTCAGGATCATAGGGAAAGGGAGGATAACCAGGGTGTTCCAAAATCTGTGTAGACAAATGTTGGAGGATCTGTTTACTGTCTTTGGTTCATATGATGATTTGCTGGTGGTTTTGATGTGGCAACTTCTTTGCAAAAGAACTTCTAAACAGTTTGGTTTTTTGTTTTGTTTTTTAATTGTTTAGCTTTCTGAGCTGATACTTCCCATTTTCCAATTCAGCAGGCAACCTAGATCATATCTGAGACACTGGGTAAGTCTTTCAACCACATAGTGTGTGAAGGTTTCTCTGATGTGTAGACTCCCTAATGCTCCACTTTGCAGTTCACTTGACACTTTTGATATCAATAACCTGTCTTTTGTAACAGAATAATCTGGCCCTGTTTAAAAAAACCCACAAACCTCAAAAATCTTAATGGTTTAGTCTCAATTGACTCATCTATGGTAGCCCTGCTGTTATTTTCTTTGCCTGTTGGAAGGTTGTGCCGGGCAGATCAAATGGTACAATACTGGCCTGGTGTAGGAGAGGAGATGGGAACAGCTCAGGTTTAGGGCTGATGTTCAGAAGTGGCTGTTGCTGTGTCAGCTCATGGAGTCCTCTGAGCAAGGGGTTAATCAGTGGAGTGGTGAACTCCATGAACTCTTGCTGATTTGGCTGCAGCAGTTAAAGAATTACTGCACCTACAGCAGGGTGTTTGAACAGAAGTGTGAAAATGCCTCACAGCTTTAGTACTAAATCCATTGATTTAACTTTAATCTCTGGGAGCCCATTTTAAGATACTTTACCAGATTTTGCACAGAAGCAACTGAGAAGAGTTCACATCCTCCATCCCACTGACTTTTCTGTAGGGAGTTTTGAGAAGCAGTTGAAGGATGGCAGCCTGTCAGATCACCACAGCTCTGTCAGTGCCCTCTTGCAGTCTGTCAGCACACCTGGACAATTCAAAGGGAGAAAAACTGAGGTCATTATTTCAGTTGGAATATGACTTAAATACTGTTAAGTGTGGCAGCAGGCAACAAAGTGAGATGCAAGAACAAACTTCTTGTAGTCTTTCTTTTTCTAAGCAAAATCGATGTTGCAGTTGCCATGAGAACTTGTGGCTGACACACAAACTGTGTGCTTCTTAACTGTGTAAGTTACTAAACTGTGTAAGTTACTAAAGACATTCCACTCCTGTCCATGTTGGGACAGCTTTGCTGGTGGGTGCCAGCCCTGGGCTGTGTGTGACAGTGCATCTCTGTGCCCCTCTGCATGTGAATGATGGCCAACAGCACTGCTCTGACTTCTGCTGTGTCAGTTCTGTGGAATTTTTAAGTAGTTGTTTTTGGGTTTTTGTTGTGGGTTTGTTTGGTTTTTTGGCCTGGACTTCAAGTGGACCAATTGCACGTGGCTTTTAACTGACAATTCTGTTGTATCACACGTTGGTGTTCAGAAGAATTGCATTATTGAGTGGCTGTACTGTAGCCCACTAACCTGTGAATCACATAACAAATTCCTTGTGGCCTGTGACTGTTGTGGCTTGCTAGGTGTTTATAAGCAAAAGCCTGGGAATTCCTTCAGTGTGTTTCTAGTGGCTAGCTAAATGTCAGTAAGATCCTGGTGTGTGTTCAGTTCACTATTAGAAGGCTGACTTGGGGCCTTCCTAAAAGAACATCAGGTGGAGCTTTTCTGCCTTCTGACAATCATTCCTCTGTCCCGTTCTGGATACGTGCCCCACAGAGCACGTCCCATGGCCTTTCTGCTCAAAGTACTAGTGGGGTAGGACACATCTTGCCGAGCACTCGGCTCTCATTGTAGTCATTTCTAGGTGCCATATGTGTACAGAATATTTTAGAACTACCTGAATACTCTGTTCATATGCTGGGTTTGTATGCATTTTTAATAAGACTTTCTCTTGCACATAGCAGGATCCCACTCCAGAAATGAGGAACACATGCCAGCTTTTTAGCATGCATTATGAATAACTATGCCAACCATTCTGCCATATTGCTTCACTATATCCTTTCTCCACTACAGTAAATGTTAAAATCAGAACTGTTGGCTTAACTTGTGTGTCACAGAGTGGACTGATTGCTGCTGACAAACCAAGTCACAAAAAATTGCAATTTTTTAGGTTATTTTAACACAACCTTGTAATAGTGTGTTGTAGCATTCAGTGGGCTTAAAAAGCAAGCTGAAAATAAGTGGTTTGTCGCTTAGATTTCTTTTCAACTATGTCCACAATCTGTGAAGGTATAAGTCATATCTGTAACTCAACAGTCCTGTGTAGCAATCTGATAAAACAGGTACTCCTGAGGATCTAATCCTATTACTAATATGAATGTAAAGTGTGGAACTAACGAGATATTTGAAGACCATTAATAGTCAGATACTCCTTCTAGGTCCATGTCAGTGTGGATCATGGCAGCTGTACTCTCCTGTCACTATTAATGTAGACTTCAGCAGATTGTGTGGGAAGCAGCACTCCTGTGCTTACTTCAGTAAGGTAAAGTTGTGTGTGTGTGTGTGTGTAGGCTGTTTGAAACAAATCCTGCTGTCGTGTTCTTCACCTAAATACACTGTACTGAAGTGTAATAAGTGAATTAACGAAAATAAACCTTTTATTTCTTTAGCATTCTGTTGTGCCTTTTTGTTTTTAAGTTGCTATGTGGGTTGTGGCTAATACACACATTTTGTGGTGCCACAGAATGAATGTTTTCAATACTAACATATTATTTTGTCTTGTACCAGTTCTTTATATTTTAGAATAAGTGAAAACATTCACTTGCTGTGCAGAAGCCTTTATTAGCCAAGTGAGCTGTTTATACAGGCAGGCTCCTTGTTGGAGAGTTTAACCTGGCTTCCCTTGAAGTTGTCCACGTGTCAGTGTCACCTGCCCACATAGTCCCTGACGTTGGGCAGGTCGGGCACCACGCAGCAGCTCAGCGCGCTGCGGCTGATGGACATGTCCTCAGCGTCGTACCACTCGTTGGTCCTCTTGTTGTAGCACTCGACGGTGAAGGTGGTGGAAACACCATTAAAGCCACCAACTGCAAACAGAAGGTCATCCACCACTTCAATGCCAAAGTTGCTGCGTGGGCTGAACATGGTGGGGATCATGCGCCAGGTGTTGGTGACCGGGTTGTACGCTTCCGCGCTCCGCAGCCGGTTAAATCCATCGAATCCCCCTACCTGTGAATACCAGAGGTACAGTGTTCAAACAGGCCTTTCCTCACCCACTACATCAGCCGTGTTGTTTCCCACACCAGGGAGATGGTAACTGGTCCTGTCTCTGCCTTCAGTTTGAGCATTGCTGAGTGCATGTTCTCAAAACGATGCTTGTCTGCAGACTGCTCCCTTGTTCTTTCTGGAGCTTCCAAGAGTTGCTTTGTAAAACTGTCAGATTTTACTGCCTAAACGCAGCACATGGGTAGGAGAAACAGGACCAAGCAAATGTTCCATGCTGCTAATGCTGTCTGCAGCAGCAGAAAAGTATTTCTTTGCTGCAGCTGCTTAAAAATTGTCCACACATTTTTCATAACAAAAACTGTGTGGGTGAGAGTGCTCTTGGAAGGCGTGTTGACTGTTCTGGCTCTGACTTTCCTCCCTAGATCTCACTCACAAGCAAACGGCCAGCCTAAAAGTCTAGATGAGCAAAAGTAAGTATTGGGAGTGGTGGGTGGTGTTGGGGCAGGGTCCCACTGCTCCCTTACCGCGTACACGGCGCTTCCGTACGCGATCACACCCACTCCGCTTCTGCTGGTGGTCATGGGGGCTATGAAGCTCCACTGGTTTGTGGTGGCGTTGTACACCTCTGCAGTGATCAGGCATTCGGTCCCATTGAACCCGCCACAGATATACACCTGGTTACAGGAGAAAGGTGTGAGCAGGGCAGTTCCACTCCTGGTGGGAGAACACGTTGAAGAGAAAATTAAATGTATGGCTGGATTTTTTGTTTAAATGGGAGAGGTGCTGTCATCCTGGCTTTGAAGGACCACATGTGCAGTGGGTTATTCAGGACAGCAGGATTTAGCCCCTTCATTTCCTGAGCTCCACGAAGCCGCTAGGTGTGGGATTTCACTTGTGGCCAGGAGAAGTCCTGTCTGGCAGCAGGAGGCAACTGGTGATACCAGCTCTGGATTTCACCTCTCCAGGCTGTGTCTCCACCATGCCAGTCAGCTGCTGCCTCTTGGAGAGCTTTATAGCTGTAGCTCCAGGATTTAACTAATAAGCTTTACTTGAACTTTCCTCCTCTCTATTTTAAATGATTCATCCTGTTAAAGGGAGCATTTGTTCCCTTTCCTGCTCCCACAGCTGTTTTCTTTCTAGGTGATGGAGGGGTAGCTGTGTTCATGTCCCTGGCTGAGCTCCACGCGAGGCCCTGCCGCGTGGAAGGACACACTGGCTCACCCTGCAGCGCTGCCCACTCTGGTTTGTGTGGTTCCTTGCCCTGCTCACCACACTGTAGCTTTAGCTCCTGCCTCTCATCTCGAGGTCCGTTTACCTTCTCGTGCAGCGTGGTCGCGCTGGCGTCGCTTCGCTGGTCGTTCATGGAGGCGATCAGGGTCCACTGGTTGCTCTCTGGCTCGTAGCGCTCGGCCGTGTCCAGGCGCGTGTTCCCGTTGTACCCCCCCATGGCGTAGATGGAGTCGTGCAGGGTGGTGACGCTGATGTAGCAGCGCTGCGAGTGCATGGGAGCCACTTGCTGCCACGTCTTCTTCCGGGGGTCGAACCGCTTCACGCTGCTGTAATACTCCACGCTGTCGAACCCTCCGATGATGTAGATGAAGCCTTTCAGGTAGGCAGTGCCGTGGTAGGCCAGGGGCCTGCCCTGCTGGCAGGTGACGTTCAGCCAGGTGTCGGCACGGCTGTCGTATGTCTCGATGGCGTTGGTGGGACTGCGCCCGCTCCAGCCCCCCACGGCGAAGAGGAGGGTGGAGGGCAGGCGGGGCCGGCTGAGCGGGTTGGTAAAACCTGAGCGGGATGGACCATGCATGTTGAAGATGTACATCTCTGTCAGCGTGTCTATGATGAGGTCTTTGCATTCTTCATTGTCCTTCACGTAATCGTGCCTCTTGACCTTGTTGATGAAGTAGCCTACTTCTACTTCCATCAGTGCCAGTCAAACCTGAAATAACCAACGGGGTAACTGGACACCTTGGTACCCTTTGTGGATAGTTCCAATGCTGCGTGGCTTTGCTTTTGGGCTACAGGACTGTCTAAAGATGATTAGAGAACCAGAGGATGAAATGTGTCTTTTTTAGCTAGTCCAGAAACAGGTGTGCAAGGGTGAATCACTGGGTTTGGTGGTGGGGAGCCTGCCCCCCAACACGGCACCTCCCTGGGCTCGGGCTGGGGCTGCCTGGGCACCTGCTGCTCATAAACCTTGTGTGTGTAGGGAGAACATTGTCCCACGTGGACTTTGGCCCTACCTGGATGTGAGGAACAGTTAAGGTCCAAACATGAGGAAATGTGCACTTCGAAGATCTGTCCCAACCCCAGGGTGGGATCTTCAACCCATGCCCCAGCATAGCAACAGCTTTGTCACCAGCTGGGAGGCTGTGATGTCCTCTGGCCTGACAAGGAAAGGGAAGTGACTCTGGCTGAGCCCCCCAGGCCTGTGCTGTGACAGCACCCACCTTGCCCAGCAGGGCTGCAACATGCTGCCTCCTGTTCTGGGGGTCGTGGGCAATCCATCTCAGCATCGCCTCAAACACCACTTCTTCTTCCTTCACATTGAGCTCGTCTCTCTCCATGATCTGCTCTAGGTCACTTAAGGGAAGGTCTAGAAATTCTGTAGAGACCCTGGATATCTCCTCAAAGTGGCGCAGGATGAAGGAGTAGGCTGCTTCTCTTAGGTCAGGACAGTAGTAGCTCTCCGTGAGCCTCCAGATGCTTATGCAGTTCTCAGGGCAGAAGTGGGCTTTCAAGAACTCGCAGCAGAGCCTGATGATGCCCATGACATTAAACTGGTCTGCTGCAATTAGCAAATTTTCAACATTGTCAATCGTGATGGGTACTGTCCTGGTGTAGGCAAACTCGATGATGATCCTCATCATTTCAGGGGAAAGGCCGTGCACTTCATACACTCTGTCCTCTGCGCTGTTCCCGCGGGTGGAAAACAAAGCCCTGAAAACAACAAAGCAGCGCTGGGGTTAAAAACAGCTTTGCTGCCTTAAACCCTGGCCCCGTTGCCCCCTGTGCCTCCTTCCCCACCTCTGGACCAGTTTGGGCACTCATAGCAGTCATGCTGAGAGGCTGTGTAGTTTATTAGCTCATGTTTTACTAACTGGGAGTTTTAAAGAGGAGTCACAGTCTCCAGCTGTGGCCAGAGAGCAACAGGGCGTGTGGTGAACACCAGAGGTTAGTGGGACATGGGGAAGGAACCCGAGGGCAGGTGGGCCTGGCTGGCCATGCTCCTGGCCCAGCACCTCACCTGAGCCACCAGACCCCACTGCCAGAGCTGGGAGAGCAGTTCTGCTGCTGGGCTGGTAAAAGGACTGTGGGCAATTGCTGGAGAAGAGTTCCATGCTGAGGGAAGCCCTGCAGCTCTGCTAGGGCCGTGTGACATGGGACAGGAACTCCTGTTTGTCTCCATCCCTTCTTGTTTCAATCACAGACCTGAAATAGTGGCTGCAGGAGCAGAGGATGATTCTGTGGACATCAAATCCAACGCCATCCACCCTGATGGTCACATCACAGAATTTCCCCTCAAGGCGCAGCTCATTGAGGACGGTGCAAGCCATAGGACTTATTTTCCTCTCCATGTTTGAGGGTGAAGGTCTGGTGGGCACCAAGCTGTCCCCTGTGTTAAAGCCTGAGCCAGGGGTAAGTGTCCCTCTGAGGTGCCGTCCTTGCCCTCCCACATCATCTCCAACAGCCACTGTGTGTCTGGCGGTTCTGGAATGTGCCCATTATGAAACTACAGCCCCGGGGGGCCCGTTTGTGAGCCCCTCGGCAGGCGGGTCCTGGAGCCCCGGCCCGGTGCTCCGCGGCTCGGCCCGAGGGCAGGTCGGGCTTTTCCATTTCATTGCCTGGGGGGTTTTCGTTCTTTTAGGTAAATTATTTTTATGGCCAGAAGACGCTTTTTTTGTTTGGTTTTTTTCTCAGTTTCCCTTCCCCCCGCCCGCCCCTCCCCCCCCTTTCCTCACTGTACTGAAGTGTAATAAGTGAATTAACGAAAATAAACCTTTTATTTCTTTAGCATTCTGTTGTGCCTTTTTGTTTTTAAGTTGCTATGTGGGTTGTGGCTAATACACACATTTTGTGGTGCCACAGAATGAATGTTTTCAATACTAACGTATTATTTTGTCTCGTACCAGTTCTTTATATTTTAGAATAAGTGAAAACATTCACTTGCTGTGCAGAAGCCTTTATTAGCCAAGTGAGCTGTTTATACAGGCAGGCTCCTTGTTGGAGAGTTTAACCTGGCTTCCCTTGAAGTTGTCCACGTGTCAGTGTCACCTGCCCACATAGTCCCTGACGTTGGGCAGGTCGGGCACCACGCAGCAGCTCAGCGCGCTGCGGCTGATGGACATGTCCTCAGCGTCGTACCACTCGTTGGTCCTCTTGTTGTAGCACTCGACGGTGAAGGTGGTGGAAACACCATTAAAGCCACCAACTGCAAACAGAAGGTCATCCACCACTTCAATGCCAAAGTTGCTGCGTGGGCTGAACATGGTGGGGATCATGCGCCAGGTGTTGGTGACCGGGTTGTACGCTTCCGCGCTCCGCAGCCGGTTAAATCCATCGAATCCCCCTACCTGTGAATACCAGAGGTACAGTGTTCAAACAGGCCTTTCCTCACCCACCACATCAGCCACGTTGTTTCCCACACCAGGGAGATGGTAACTGGTCCTGTCTCTGCCTTCAGTTTGAGCATTGCTGAGTGCATGTTCTCAAAACGATGCTTGTCTGCAGACTGCTCCCTTGTTCTTTCTGGAGCTTCCAAGAGTTGCTTTGTAAAACTGTCAGATTTTACTGCCTAAACGCAGCACATGGGTAGGAGAAACAGGACCAAGCAAATGTTCCATGCTGCTAATGCTGTCTGCAGCAGCAGAAAAGTATTTCTTTGCTGCAGCTGCTTAAAAATTGTCCACACATTTTTCATAACAAAAACTGTGTGGGTGAGAGTGCTCTTGGAAGGCGTGTTGACTGTTCTGGCTCTGACTTTCCTCCCTAGATCTCACTCACAAGCAAACGGCCAGCCTAAAAGTCTAGATGAGCAAAAGTAAGTATTGGGAGTGGTGGGTGGTGTTGGGGCAGGGTCCCACTGCTCCCTTACCGCGTACACGGCGCTTCCGTACGCGATCACACCCACTCCGCTTCTGCTGGTGGTCATGGGGGCTATGAAGCTCCACTGGTTTGTGGTGGCGTTGTACACCTCTGCAGTGATCAGGCATTCGGTCCCATTGAACCCGCCACAGATATACACCTGGTTACAGGAGAAAGGTGTGAGCAGGGCAGTTCCACTCCTGGTGGGAGAACACGTTGAAGAGAAAATTAAATGTATGGCTGGATTTTTTGTTTAAATGGGAGAGGTGCTGTCATCCTGGCTTTGAAGGACCACATGTGCAGTGGGTTATTCAGGACAGCAGGATTTAGCCCCTTCATTTCCTGAGCTCCACGAAGCCGCTAGGTGTGGGATTTCACTTGTGGCCAGGAGAAGTCCTGTCTGGCAGCAGGAGGCAACTGGTGATACCAGCTCTGGATTTCACCTCTCCAGGCTGTGTCTCCACCATGCCAGTCAGCTGCTGCCTCTTGGAGAGCTTTATAGCTGTAGCTCCAGGATTTAACTAATAAGCTTTACTTGAACTTTCCTCCTCTCTATTTTAAATGATTCATCCTGTTAAAGGGAGCATTTGTTCCCTTTCCTGCTCCCACAGCTGTTTTCTTTCTAGGTGATGGAGGGGTAGCTGTGTTCATGTCCCTGGCTGAGCTCCACGCGAGGCCCTGCCGCGTGGAAGGACACACTGGCTCACCCTGCAGCGCTGCCCACTCTGGTTTGTGTGGTTCCTTGCCCTGCTCACCACACTGTAGCTTTAGCTCCTGCCTCTCATCTCGAGGTCCGTTTACCTTCTCGTGCAGCGTGGTCGCGCTGGCGTCGCTTCGCTGGTCGTTCATGGAGGCGATCAGGGTCCACTGGTTGCTCTCTGGCTCGTAGCGCTCGGCCGTGTCCAGGCGCGTGTTCCCGTTGTACCCCCCCATGGCGTAGATGGAGTCGTGCAGGGTGGTGACGCTGATGTAGCAGCGCTGCGAGTGCATGGGAGCCACTTGCTGCCACGTCTTCTTCCGGGGGTCGAACCGCTTCACGCTGCTGTAATACCCCACGCTGTCGAACCCTCCGATGATGTAGATGAAGCCTTTCAGGTAGGCAGTGCCGTGGTAGGCCAGGGGCCTGCCCTGCTGGCAGGTGACGTTCAGCCAGGTGTCGGCACGGCTGTCGTATGTCTCGATGGCGTTGGTGGGACTGCGCCCGCTCCAGCCCCCCACGGCGAAGAGGAGGGTGGAGGGCAGGCGGGGCCGGCTGAGCGGGTTGGTAAAACCTGAGCGGGATGGACCATGCATGTTGAAGATGTACATCTCTGTCAGCGTGTCTATGATGAGGTCTTTACATTCTTCATTGTCCTTCACGTAATCGTGCCTCTTGACCTTGTTGATGAAGTAGCCTACTTCCATCAGTGCCAGTCGAACCTGAAATAACCAACGGGGTAACTGGACACCTTGGTACCCTTTGTGGATAGTTCCAATGCTGCGTGGCTTTGCTTTTGGGCTACAGGACTGTCTAAAGATGATTAGAGAACCAGAGGATGAAATGTGTCTTTTTTAGCTAGTCCAGAAACAGGTGTGCAAGGGTGAATCACTGGGTTTGGTGGTGGGGAGCCTGCCCCCCAACACGGCACCTCCCTGGGCTCGGGCTGGGGCTGCCTGGGCACCTGCTGCTCATAAACCTTGTGTGTGTAGGGAGAACATTGTCCCACGTGGACTTTGGCCCTACCTGGATGTGAGGAACAGTTAAGGTCCAAACATGAGGAAATGTGCACTTCGAAGATCTGTCCCAACCCCAGGGTGGGATCTTCAACCCATGCCCCAGCATAGCAACAGCTTTGTCACCAGCTGGGAGGCTGTGATGTCCTCTGGCCTGACAAGGAAAGGGAAGTGACTCTGGCTGAGCCCCCCAGGCCTGTGCTGTGACAGCACCCACCTTGCCCAGCAGGGCTGCAACATGCTGCCTCCTGTTCTGGGGGTCGTGGGCAATCCATCTCAGCATCGCCTCAAACACCACTTCTTCTTCCTTCACATTGAGCTCGTCTCTCTCCATGATCTGCTCTAGGTCACTTAAGGGAAGGTCTAGAAATTCTGTAGAGACCCTGGATATCTCCTCAAAGTGGCGCAGGATGAAGGAGTAGGCTGCTTCTCTTAGGTCAGGACAGTAGTAGCTCTCCGTGAGCCTCCAGATGCTTATGCAGTTCTCAGGGCAGAAGTGGGCTTTCAAGAACTCGCAGCAGAGCCTGATGATGCCCATGACATTAAACTGGTCTGCTGCAATTAGCAAATTTTCAACATTGTCAATCGTGATGGGTACTGTCCTGGTGTAGGCAAACTCGATGATGATCCTCATCATTTCAGGGGAAAGGCCGTGCACTTCATACACTCTGTCCTCTGCGCTGTTCCCGCGGGTGGAAAACAAAGCCCTGAAAACAACAAAGCAGCGCTGGGGTTAAAAACAGCTTTGCTGCCTTAAACCCTGGCCCCGTTGCCCCCTGTGCCTCCTTCCCCACCTCTGGACCAGTTTGGGCACTCATAGCAGTCATGCTGAGAGGCTGTGTAGTTTATTAGCTCATGTTTTACTAACTGGGAGTTTTAAAGAGGAGTCACAGTCTCCAGCTGTGGCCAGAGAGCAACAGGGCGTGTGGTGAACACCAGAGGTTAGTGGGACATGGGGAAGGAACCCGAGGGCAGGTGGGCCTGGCTGGCCATGCTCCTGGCCCAGCACCTCACCTGAGCCACCAGACCCCACTGCCAGAGCTGGGAGAGCAGTTCTGCTGCTGGGCTGGTAAAAGGACTGTGGGCAATTGCTGGAGAAGAGTTCCATGCTGAGGGAAGCCCTGCAGCTCTGCTAGGGCCGTGTGACATGGGACAGGAACTCCTGTTTGTCTCCATCCCTTCTTGTTTCAATCACAGACCTGAAATAGTGGCTGCAGGAGCAGAGGATGATTCTGTGGACATCAAATCCAACGCCATCCACCCTGATGGTCACATCACAGAATTTCCCCTCAAGGCGCAGCTCATTGAGGACGGTGCAAGCCATAGGACTTATTTTCCTCTCCATGTTTGAGGGTGAAGGTCTGGTGGGCACCAAGCTGTCCCCTGTGTTAAAGCCTGAGCCAGGGGTAAGTGTCCCTCTGAGGTGCCGTCCTTGCCCTCCCACATCATCTCCAACAGCCACTGTGTGTCTGGCGGTTCTGGAATGTGCCCATTATGAAACTACAGCCCCGGGGGGCCCGTTTGTGAGCCCCTCGGCAGGCGGGTCCTGGAGCCCCGGCCCGGTGCTCCGCGGCTCGGCCCGAGGGCAGGTCGGGCTTTTCCATTTCATTGCCTGGGGGGTTTTCGTTCTTTTAGGTAAATTATTTTTATGGCCAGAAGACGCTTTTTTTGTTTGGTTTTTTTCTCAGTTTCCCTTCCCCCCGCCCGCCCCTCCCCCCCCTTTCCT
>NW_009952705.1:755101-762284 GCF_000747805.2 Chaetura pelagica
TCTGGCTGTCCCAGTGAGGACAGCAGCAGCCACAGTGCTCTGCACCTCTGCACCTCTCCTGGGACAGGCCAGCGCTGGGTTTGCATCTCGCAGGCAGCAGCTCCCTTGGCAAAGGGAGGATGGACGGGGTCACACACAGACCGGGGCTTCTCTCACCTTCCAGGTCATCTCTGACTTCGACATGACTCTGAGCCGCTTTGGGTGCAATGGCAGACGCTGCCCCACTTCGCACAGTGAGTCGAAGCCCCTGTTTATACTGCTGCCAGTTCTGTTTGTTCTCTGTGTTTGTGTCCTCGGTCCCTGTGGCCCCTGGTACCCCCTGCTCTCACCCCACTGAGCTGTGCCCAACAACTGGCAGCTGCCGCAGCTTCGCCCCGTGGTGAGCCCGGGCTCAGCTCAGTGTCCCACACACAGCTCGTTTTTGGGAGGAGCTGGTGCTGGAGACCCGGGAGAGCTGCCCTCTAGAAAGTCTTCTGTTTCTGGGCTGCAACATGGGCATTTTGTTGTCTTTACAGATATCCTCGATAACAGCCGTGTTATCAGTGAGGATGGCAAGAGGAAGGTAGGTGCTGTTTTGTGAGGTACTGCTGCTTGGCTCTGGTTTTTGTCCCTGTCACCCCTCATAAGAAGGTGGTACTGGCCTGTGTGACAGCTCTCCAAGCTGTGCCTTGCTGCCAGGGCAGAGAGCAGGCCAAGTGTCCAGGCTGCATTTCAGCAGATGCTGATGGAAGGAGAAGTCAAAAAGGGAAATACAATTTGCATGCTGGGCTGTGAGCATGTTCTGTCTGATAAGAGGAGGAAGGGGTGTGTGTGTTTGTCTTTGTGCATCCGTATGTGCAGTGAGAGCACAGTTGGAGCCAGCTGGGCTGCGGAGGGTTAACGAGTCCTTCCAAGATCTCCAGATTTGCCCAGTGTGAAGCTGTTCAGTTACATGGTTCTGGCTGTTTTTCATGGCAGATGCTTTGGAAGAATTTAGAAATGCTTTTTTTGTTGCTTATAGTCTCTTTAGACGTGGTCTTCACTCTGTTGTTTTTCCATCTGTACGACACTCCAGCTGCAAGACCTGCTGCACTATTACTATCCCATTGAGATTGATCCCAACCGGACCCTGGAAGAGAAGTGTCCCCTTATGGTGGAGTGGTGAGTGCTTGTGTGTGATGACCTTGACCTTGTCCAGGCAGCTTCTTGTCCTCGAGGGCTACAAGATACAGGGCTTGAACTGTCTCTAGGCTTGGCATCAATACCATGAAGTTTTAGTTCTTATTTTTCTGACTGCCAGAAGGTTGCAGCCCGGGACGCTCACTGTGATGTCCTTCCTTAGGTGGAGCAGGGCCCACGAGCTGCTCTCGCAGCAGAAGATCCAGAAGGGTGACATAGCCCAGATCGTCAGGGAGTCGGATGTGATGCTGAGGTATGGGCAGGGGGTTCAGCTGCCTCTGTGCAGGCAGCTCCCCTGCAGATGCAAATCTCCCTCCCTGGGGCTGAGCTCTAACCATAAAGAGCTGAGAGCCAGTGCCACGTGCTGCAGCCTGGGCTGCTCCGTTCAGGGATGACTCCTTCCTGCTCAGACACCCCTTCCACCTCCCAGGTCTTGGCGAGGAGAGGCTGGGTGCTGGGCAGAGCTCCCTGTTTGCAGGGCAGGGCAGCCTGCAGCTCATCTCCTCCACAAGAGGTTTTCTCTCCACACACTGTAACTGCTGGACTTTATCCAGCAGTTTGGCTCCGCATTGAATTTCACCCACAGCACAAAAAAGTTGTGCAAAAACTTGCTGTGAAAGTGGGACTTGACAGTGATCTTCCTAAAACCAGCTCGGGGAGCCTTGGTTTGAAGGACCTGCCATCTCAGGGTGGAGATGGTTCTGTCTGTCTGGGTTTTCATGACCCCGAGTTTCCCTCCTGCATGGAAATCATGTCCTGGCAGGCTGAGACTGTTACAGGTCGGTCTGATTGTCCTCAAACCAGGCTGAGCTGAGTGGGCTGGCAGCCCCTGGGCAGGCTGTGCCCCCTGGATGTTCAGGATCTGCTGGACTCATTGCTCGTGTGCTGCTTCCTGCTGGGTCACTGCTGCCAGGAGGGCCTGGGGGTCTGCAGCACAGCCCTTGCACACACAGTGCACACCACAGAATTGCTGGTGCCACAAAAAACTCACGCTTTTTGCAGAGCTCATGTGCGTGTTTGTGTTTGGGAAAGCCTGGGCAGAAATATGAGCAGCCAGCCCACAGCCCAGTGGGCACCTGCTGCCAGCTGGGCATGGGATACGTGGTAACGGACACGCCTGTTCTAGGGATGGATTCAAGGAGTTGTTTGATCAGCTGCATAAGAACAACGTCCCACTGTTCATCTTCTCTGCTGGTGTTGGTGACATCCTTGAGGAGATTATCCGTCAGGCCAACGTCTTCTACTCAAATGTCAACGTGGTGTCCAACTACATGGACTTTGATGATAACGTGAGTTTCTGCATCACGTTTGTGCAGTGGGGATGAGGAGAGGAGGGTTGTTAGACTGGAACTGGGGGCTGCTCTAGGTTAAACAGGTTTTAAGCTGCTTGTTAACATTTCTAAGTACTTGATCCCCATAGATGGAACTGATCTTTGCTGGGTCACAAAAGGCTGGTCGTGGCCTCCACCCCATTTGCTCCTCCCTCAGGGGCTGTGACCTGCCACCACAATAGCAGCTCTCTGAGCTGGAAGGTGTTAGAGGTTCCCCTGCCCTGGATTCCCAGGATCTCCTGTTCATCCAGGAGCTGGATCAGCAGTGAGAGGGAGCAGAGGGTGGGCTGCTGGGTGCAGGAACAGCTGAGCATCTGCTCGTGATCTTGGGAACTTCTCACCTTTGATTTTGGTGGCAGGAAGGGCCCTGCCACGTGTGTCCAGCACTGTGTGCTCTGTCCTGGTGCAGGGGAAGGATGGAGTTAAACACAGAGATCTTTCCTGATCCAAAGGCCAGATGTCCTTTAATGCAACTTGGAAGGCTTTTGTTGATGTACTAAGGCCTGAAGAGTCCCAGTGCACATTAGACAATTGCATGTCTCTTACAATGAAGCCCTCTGTTCCCACGGGTGCTGTGCTGGGACAGGCTGTCCTTGAGGGAGCATGGGACAGTGTGACACTCCTGCCCCCTGCAGGAGCCAGGCTCTGCCCTGGGGCTGCCCTGACTGTGGCTTTCAGTGGCCCCTGACCAGCTCCAGGACAGCACAGAGCCCTGACTATGGTCTCCAGGATCTCCATCCTTTGGGTTTGTTCTCACCATCGGGGGGTCCTGGGTTCTGTCTCCAGGTGTTCTATGGCTGCTGGTTTTCCAAACTCCGTGGGATTTCTGTGGGATCACTTTGATCTGTTTGTGCAGGGAATCCTCACACATTTCAAGGGACCTCTCATCCACACCTACAACAAGAACAACAGTGTCCTGCAAGGTACCAAGTATTTCCAGCAGCTGAGCACCAGGACAAGCATCATCTTGCTGGGGGACTCCATGGGTGACCTGACGATGGCAGATGGCGTTCCCAGCGTGGAGAACATCCTCAAGATAGGCTTCCTCAATGACAAGGTGGGTGTGAGCAGCAGTTGTCTTGCTTCCCTGCCAGCCTCCCCCCAGTGTGAAGCCCGGGGGGCAGCAGAGGGGGGCAAGCAGCTGCACAGGTGCTTCAGGGCAGGCAAGAGATTCGTATGAGCTCCCATGGGGTGTGTGGAGGGAGCTGGGGGGTGTCTGAGCTCCCAGTGCCACGGGGGCACTGCCAGGGTGGTTGTTGACCCCTCTGGCAGCATCTTCATTCTCGGGTGCTGGTGTTCACAGTCCCTCCTCTCTCTGGGGCCCTCTCCTCTCCACACTGCAGGTGGAAGAGAGGAGGGAGAAGTACCTGGATGCCTATGACATTGTCCTGGAGAGCGACGAGACGCTGGATGTGGTCAACGGGATCCTCCGGTACCTCCTTACGGAGACATGAGCTGGGCAGGCAGCACCCCAACCCCAGCCCCCCAGCAGGGCACCAGGGCACTGAGTGTCCTTTCCTTGACAAAGATGGAGTGGTGGATCTGCTGGTACCTCCTGGACTCCATCCTGACACTGGGCGGGCTCCCTGCCCCGGATCTGGGTGTTGTCTACATCCTGATCTCCTTGACCTGCTTCAGACAGTCCTGGAGTGGGAGGGGTGAGATGGAGGAAGCTTCTGCACTCCCTTTACCCCACCTGTGCCCAGCTCTGCTGCTTTCCACTTGGACTTCATCCCACTTGGACATCATCCAACCAGTGGCCAAGGCCACAACAAACCATTTTGTGATTCAGGTACAGATGTTCTGCGCTTGCTTCAGCAGCTGGGTTCAGAAATGGAGGTGATTTGCTGGGGCTTGGGGACAGACCTGGCTTAGGTGGAAACTGTTTAGTTTTACTGTGTTCCAGTTTAAGAAAATAAGTCTCTCTCTAGTCCTGTTTCCTGTGGGCTTCTAAGTGCTGGGGCTGAGCTCTGGTGGTGCCACCCGTGGCCTTGCCAGCCGTAGTGTCACCCAGCGCTGTGTCCCCCCCAGCCCCTGCCACCTCAGCTCCAGGCCCTCCCCGTCCCTTCCAGAACCCACCAGCTGTCACCAGGTGCTAGAGCTGAAGCTGGAGCACAACCTGTCTGTGCTGGAGGGTCCCAGGAGTTTGGTTTCCCTCCTACCCAACCCAGCAGGTGCTGGAGCACAAAACCTGCCCTGGGCTGGGCTCTGTGCCCCCGTGGGCAGGTGAGGTTGGTCCTGTGGTGCTGCCCAGACACTGCAGGTGTTTCATGGCACAACAGCAAACTCCTTGGAAACCAGTAGAAATTTATTCGGTGCAAAGTAGGAGTGGTTGGAGGAGTTCACCATCACCCTTTGCACTCTTCTGCTCTGGCATTTCTTGGATCTCTGTCAGCAAGACACTGTGCAAAAGCTTTTAGAGCTGGTGGGAGGTGATCATGCTGGTCACACCTGGCAAACCTGAGAGTGCCCAGTGAAGTAGCTGCATTTGGGCATCACAATAAAATGGGGCTGATTTTTTTCTCAGTCACTTAAGGCTGTTGCTGCAGGGCAGGGAGGATGGGGATGATGCTGCTCCCTTAAGGCCTGGGTGGGGGAGGCTTTCTGTTCCCCCTCTCCCAGCTGCTGAGGGGTTTGCCAGGTCCTGTGGTCTTGGGGGGGCCCAGGATTTCTGGAATGGTAAGTACATGGGGCACTGGGGCTTCACCCTGGGAACCTGAGCCCCCTCCAGCCTCTTGTCCCAGGGAGAGTGGCAGCAGGGAGCAGAGGCTGGGCCAGGAGCAGGGACCAGCACAAAAGGCTTCTCTATTTTTCCTCTCTAAAGAATTTAACGTGTATATAAAAAATAACAACCCAACCCTAGACTACAAAATGCTGTGGTAGAAGTGGAGGGGAAGCCCAGGAGGCAGCAGGGGAGGTGGGATGTGCAGTCACTGGCTGAGGACAGAGGGACTTGTGGAGGGGACACTGTGGAAGTGTGGGTGCTGCTGTCCCTATGGGGCGTCTGGATGCCCAAACCGAGGGTGTTTCCCACCTCCTTGCCTGGGTTTATTAGCTGGGGGTTGGTGAGTTCTGCCCAGGAAGATCACATCAGGAATCCTCAGTTAAATAATATGGGAGAAAAAAAATCAAAATACACCCCTGCAGAGCTGGGGAGGGGCAGGGGCAGATTCCTGGGGCAGCTGGTGGGAGACACTGCCCATGATATGGCCAAGATGAGTCCTCTTCTCTAGGGGAGAGAGGGTCCACTCCTCAGAGCTCCTCGTGGACCTTCTCCTGGTCCTCATCCGACTTCAGCTTCAGCTCCTCAGAGGTGATCTTCCCATCCTGGTTACGGTCCTGATTCCTGAACATGTCAGCAATGACTTTCTCCGGGTCAGAGCTGGGCATGAGGCGACCTTTCCCTTCTGCTACCTGGGTCTTGATGAAGGTGGAGAACTGCAGTGGGGAGAGGGGAGAGCTGCTGCTTTGCTGCCAGCAGCACCAGGCAGGGCAGGGAGCTGGGGCCCTGGCTCACCTCGTCAGCTGGGATCTCCCCATCCTTGTTCAGGTCCATTTCCTCATAGAGGTTGGCTGGTGGGTCCCCGTGCCAGATGAAGAGGTAGCCCTCAGGAACCCCCTCCTCCATGGAGATCAGCTCCACCTCGAAGCGGAGCACGGCGCTGCCTGGCACCCCCCGGGCTGAAAACAAAGGTGCTGCACCATGGGGGAGCCCAGCAAAGCCCCCAGCTGGGGTGAGGGGCTGCAGGAGCCCAGCAGTGAGGCAGAGCCCCCAGGTCATATCGCACAGGCAGCCACAGCTGCTCCCCTACCTCCGCTCTCCCCGTGGCCCAGGTGGGGGGGAACGATGAGCACCCGCCTCTCCCCCGCACACATGTTGAGGAGGCCACTGTTCAGGCCCTCAATCACCTTGTTGGCCCCCAGAGTCACCTCCTGGGGCTTCTCATAGTCGTGGCTGCAAAAGGCACAGAGAAGACCATACGACTGGGACAGTCCCAGTTGATAGCTCCCAAATCCTGTGCCCTCCGTTCCCATGTGCCCCATAATCCCACACCCTCTGTCCTGCGGTGCCCTGAAGTCCCACACCCTCCATGCCACCACACCCCAAAACCCTGCAGCCTCCACCCTGCTGTGCTCCCCCATCCTGCACCCTCCAGTCCTGCCCATTGCAAAGGGCTGACGCTCCCAGGGCTGCTCCAGCGCCCCCGGCTCAGCGCCTGCCAGGATCTGGCCCCAGGAAGGCAAGATGAGCTCTGGGCAGCCCCCGAAACCAGCACGCACGAGGAGAAGAGCCTGGTGCCGTCCAGCAGGGAGCAGTTGTAGTGGTAGCGGACAAAGTCCCTGTGCCGGGTGGTGGTGTTGCAGCCCTCGGGCCGGTACACGGTCTGGATCTCCACCGGGTCCGCGGGGTTGTGGAAGTCGATGATGTGGACGTCAAAGATGAGCACGGCTGAGCCGGGAATTTTGTTCCCTGGAAGAGGCGGAGAAGGAGAGCTGCTGGGAGAGCTGCTGGGAGAGCTGCTGGGAGAGCTGCTGGGAGAGCTGCTGGGAGAGCTGCTGGGAGAGCTGCTGGGAGAGCTGCTGGGAGAGCTGCTGGGAGAGCTGCTGGGAGAGCTGCTGGGAGAGCTGCTAGGAGAGCTGCTGGGAGAGCTGCTGGGAACTGGGAGAGCTGCTGGGAGCTGCTGGGGGGTGGG
>NW_009952705.1:762517-762750 GCF_000747805.2 Chaetura pelagica
CCTTCTCACAGCCTCTGCTGTGCTCCCCCAGAAAACAAACCTTGCTCCTTGCTCCTAGGGCTGTAGCAAATAGATACTGTCTTTTTTAGATTATTTCATGTCCTGTATCCCCCTCTCCTTCACCTTCCTTCCTGATTATCCAGCTGCTCCTTGCAGCTGAGCGTGGGGCAGGAGGGGACATGAGGGATCTCCCCACTCCCACCTTCCCAACCCACACCTGGAGTCGAAGAGCG
>NW_009952705.1:762766-765223 GCF_000747805.2 Chaetura pelagica
AGTGGTAGCGCACAAAGTCCCCGGTCACAGCCCTGCGCTGGCAGGACTCTGGCACCTCCAGGTGCTCCAGGAAGACACCATCCTTGGGGTTGTGGAAGTCCACCAGCAGCACACTGAACACCAGCGATGCCTGCGGTGGGATCACAGTCCCTGGGGAGAGGACATGAGTCAGCCCAGACAAGGGCCCTGATGCACTGGGGAGGCTCTGGTCAGGGCTGGGAGTGATGCCCAACTCACCGTAACCCTTCTCCCCATAGGCGAGGAACGGGGGGATGATGATGCTCCTCTTCTCCCCGGCACACATGCCCAGCAGCCCCTGGTCCATGCCCTTGATCAGCCACCCGGTGCCCACGTAGGTGTCATAGGTGCTGTCTTTGCTGTAGCTGGTGGGGAGGAATGGGGGGGGGGGGCATCAGATCAGGGGCCATGGCAGCTCCATGGGCTGGGGTACTGGGCAGGGGTTTGGTTTGGGGGTCACAGAGCTGCACCAGCCATGCAGGGAGGAAGAGCATGGAAGGAGGCTGCTCGGGCTGAGGTGCAGTGTGAGCCCCCATGTCCTGCCCTGGGCCTGTGTCCCCTGGTTCCTGCCCCTCAGGTGCATCCCAGCATGGGTGCCTGGTACCTGGAGTCAAAGGGGGTGCCATCCAGCAGGGTGCCATTGTAGTGGTACCGCACAAAGTCCGAGTTCTCCACCGTGCGGTTGCAGTGCTTGGGTCTGGAGAGGGTGGTGATCTGCAGCTTGTCCTTCTTATTCCAGATGTCCAGCATGACGACGTCAAAGTACAAAGTGGCATCTGGGGGAATCAGCCCCGCTAAGGGGGCAGCAGCCAGGACAGAGCACCTTAGGTGGGACCTGCACCGAGCCCAGGTGAGCCAAGGTCTCTGTCCCCTAAAGCCCTCCCGAGCCCACAGCTGCCTGGGGCTGCTGGCCACACGTGCCAGCCCCTGGGAAAGCAGCAGAGCCGGGGGGTGGGGAGCAGGACCTCTGCTCTCCAGGGAAGCCCTGCTTAGGCACCACTTGCCCTGGCAGCAGAGCAACAGGTTCCAGCTGGGCACCGGGCCTGTCGCCAGCCCCAGGGGGTCGCTCCCTCCTTCCCCCCCTCCGTGCCACAGCCCCTTACCCACACCGATGCTGCCGTAGCCCAGGTGGGGGGGCACGATGAGGTGCCGCCGCTCGTTCACGCACATGCCCTGCAGCCCCCGGTCCATGCCCGTGATCAGCCGCCCGACGCCCACCACGCCGGCCACCGTGGCCCCTCGGTCATAGCTGGGGCAAAGGGACAGACCCATCAGCAAAGCAGGGACAAAGGGTGAAGCCCCCAAAGCTGCTGGCACTGGGGGTGCTCAGGGGCAGTGCCGAGGGCTCCAGAGCCAAACATGAACCCTGCAAACATGGGGAGGTGAGCACAGGGGCAGAGAGGAAACTCACTGCAGCCAGTGGGTCCTGGTGCTGCAGACAGAACCCAGAGCTCAGCCCCACAGCAGACAGACATTGATCCTGATGGGATCAATCCTGCACTGCCCAGAGTGGAGCTGCCTTCCACCTGACCTTGCACAGCCAGCACCCTTGGACACAGGGTATCACAGACCAGCACCCTCCCCAGGTCTCACCTGGGCAGCAGCTCCCGACATTTCTGCTGCTCCCAAATAATTTTGCATATGGCACATTTGGAGCTTTATGCAGTGAGCAGGAAAGAAGACGTCCCAGGCCTCAATTTTAAACTGCAAATTTGTTTTTATTTTTAAATCTTAAAATACTTCAAGAAGCAACCGGGGCCATTTCAGATAAATGGAAATCCTTCATCCCTTAACATGCAGATGATGCTTTTTCCTGCCAGCACAGTCAGGACAAGGCATTATTTCAGCAGTGAATGTCCCCAGCCTCCCACTGCCCCTGGAGCTTATAGGTTCTACTTTCCCCCCCCCCCCCCCATTCATGCTTGCAAGAGATAAGGCACATTTATCTGGAGCAGAAACCCTTTGCTTCTCAGAGCTCTGAAAAATGCCTGTCTGGTAAGTTTTTGTTCCTGTGCAGGGCTGGGGCTGAGCTCCAGAAGAGCTCAGTTTGTTTCCTTTTGTTGTGTCCCTGATTCTGCCCATGCTCACGGTGGTGCAGATCAGGGGCTCCTCCAATGTAAATTGATTTACAGGCAGCACGAGTGGAGCAAGATGGATCCACAGAGCGAGGAAAACTCAGACCAACGGGAGTGAAACCTGCTAGGTAATGAACGGGTTTTGCTGCTGCCACGTTTCAAAGTGCTGTGTGTCCTCCCTGCCTGTGTGGCACATGCAAGTACATGTTCCCGAGTGCAGTGTGTCTCAGAGAGGGCCAAATGCTGCCCATGCCTGAGATGGGCTTCCCTGCACCCCCAGCACCCTGGAGCTCAGGGTGTGCAGGGGCCGCGGGCACCCTGAGGGCTCTGCAGGCTCCTCGGGGGGCTGCGAAACCTGCGGCTG
>NW_009952705.1:765733-766784 GCF_000747805.2 Chaetura pelagica
TGGCCCCGCCGGGCGATCCCCCCGGCCGGGGAGAGGGGCCCGAGGGAGAAGCCGCAGCTGCCGAGCTCCACGTCAGGAGGGGGTTTGTCTCCTTCCTCTTTCTCTCCCCTTTTTTATTTTTTTTCCTTTTTCCTGGGCAGCTCCCGCAGAGGAACAGATGCCGGAGCTGCTGGGAGCAGCTGGAGGCCCCATCCAGCCTCAGGTCCCAGTGCTGCCCCAGGGCCAGGACCTGCTCCTCAGCTCCCACCGGCTCCCCAGAGCAAACACACGGAACCGTTCTGATAACATCTGCTGCTCTTTACGGTGCTGCTGACTGAGCTTGTGCTGAACGGTGGTGATGAAAAATGTGAAACTATCCCTCTGTCAGTCTTTCCCAGGCAGGAGCAGCATCAAACACACACAGATGTGTTGCCCTCACATCCCTGCTCCCCCAGACTCATCGGCAAGAAACAGGCCCCATGGTAAGAGCCCTTGGGAAGTCCCAGGTGGGACAGCCCATAAACCCAGGCTGAGACCTGGCTTCCCGGAGGCACAAGTGCTGGAGGGGAGAGCAACAGCTAAAGTGCTGTTCTGCAGCTGCCCAAGCACCTGAGTACTTCAGGGGGACTTGGGGCTCTCCCCAGGGCACAGTGGGCTCAGGGCCTGGCTCTGGGGCCAGTGAGTGTTCATTTATGGGTCGTGGCATCCCAGCCTGCAAGCCAGCGAGCTGCTCAGCTGCAGAGAGGTGCTGGGCACTGCTCACAGCCTCTCTCTTCAGAAAGAAACCTCAGCAGTGTCCTGGCTCCTGCCCAGCGCTGTGACATCCCTCAGTGCCACTGTCCAGCCGGCAACAAAGCGCTGGGCTTGGGCTGGGGCCAGTGTGGCCGGCGCGGGGCAGCCCTGGGGTCTGGCACGGCCCGGGGCGTGTGGCCGCTGGCTCAGGGCGCAGCACGGGGGGAGTCCGGCCGGGGGCAGCGCGGTGTGGCACTGGGGGTATTCGGGGTCCCCGGGGCAGCAGCACAGGGTACACACACCCCGCTCTGCAGCCCCGAGCTCAGCCCCAGCGTATCCC
>NW_009952705.1:767413-768651 GCF_000747805.2 Chaetura pelagica
TGGCGCCGGAGCCCCGCGGGGGCCAAATGCCGCGCAACGTGGCTTGTGGCGGGTGGGGGGGGAGTTGAAGGGCTTCCCTGGACTGGGGGGGTCTGCACCTCCTTTTCTATCCTCTATCCTTAGCCCCCCCTCTCTACCTCTATCGGGCACACCCTCCCCCACTGTGCTTCATCCTGCACCCCTGGCCTGTGCCCCTCCTCCTGTACCTCCCCTTTGACACCCCCATCCTAAACCACAAGCCTGCACCCCCTGATCTGTACCCTCTGATCCCTGCTCCCCTCTGTCCTGTGTGCTTTCCCATCCTGCACCCCCCATTTGGCGCCCCCCATCCCCACCCCCCAGCTCCTCCATCCTGCCCCTGCTCCGTGGCACGTCAGCATCATCTGGGGCCCATCAGGCAGGACGTGAGGGGCGTCCTGGACTAGGGGCCCCTGTGGGTATGTCCCCCCCTGCCTTGCATGGTCTGGGTCCCCAGAGTGCCCCTGGCTGGGCAGAGTGTTGCCTGGGGAGGGGGATGCAGGGGCTGCCCCTGCCGAGGGGCCCCAGGTGGAGGGTCCAATGTCACTGTGATTGCTGCAGGACACGTGTCTGGGTGTCCTGTCATGGAGAAGCGTCTGCTCGGGCTCACGGTGCAGACATGGAGGGAGGTTTTGTAAGGTGTTGCCCTGGGGTGACCCTGCTTTGGCCAGAGTGGTGCTGGCAGGGGACAGTGCCCTCCCCAGGCACTGGTGCTGGTCAGGTTCCCGAGCTGCCCTGCTGGCCAGCAGCCAGTGCTGCTTCTGTGCTCGGCAGCAGTGAGGGTCCTTAATAACTTTTCCTCTCCTTGCTCTGGACAAAACCCATCTCGTGGAGGGTTTGTTCAACTCCCAATTTTACTCCCCTGAAGTTGCAACCCAGGAGCTCATAAAATAGCTGGGAAGCAGGGCTTGCTGGTGGCAGCACCTCAGAGGAGTGATGTGTGAATCAAACCCACACCATGTGGATCATGCCCGCACCACGTGGATCACTCCTGGCTGGACATGGGGTCCATGAGGGTTGAGCTGTCCCCATGCCCACTGTGGGCACGGAGGGGGTGGTCAGTGAAGCTGAATTGATCTGCCTTGTCCATGATCCCAGATCCTGTCCATCTATCAGTGTCACTTGGTGACTGGGCTCTGGGTTGGCACTGGGGGTGCGAGACTCTCCCCCCGCCAGGGATGAGCCCTGGGGTCTGGCTGGCACTGACCCCCCCGCAGCCG
>NW_009952705.1:769023-770450 GCF_000747805.2 Chaetura pelagica
CGGGGGGGGGGGGGTGGGGGGGCTGCCCCTGCCGAGGGGCCCAAGGTGGAGGGTCCAATGTCACTGTGATTGCTGCAGGACACGTGTCTGGGTGTCCTGTCATGGAGAAGCGTCTGCTCGGGCTCACGGTGCAGACATGGAGGGAGGTTTTGTAAGGTGTTGCCCTGGGGTGACCCTGCTTTGGCCAGAGTGGTGCTGGCAGGGGACAGTGCCCTCCCCAGGCACTGGTGCTGGTCAGGTTCCCGAGCTGCCCTGCTGGCCAGCAGCCAGTGCTGCTTCTGTGCTCGGCAGCAGTGAGGGTCCTTAATAACTTTTCCTCTCCTTGCTCTGGACAAAACCCATCTCGTGGAGGGTTTGTTCAACTCCCAATTTTACTCCCCTGAAGTTGCAACCCAGGAGCTCATAAAATAGCTGGGAAGCAGGGCTTGCTGGTGGCAGCACCTCAGAGGAGTGATGTGTGAATCAAACCCACACCATGTGGATCGTGCCCGCACCACGTGGATCACTCCTGGCTGGACATGGGGTCCATGAGGGTTGAGCTGTCCCCATGCCCACTGTGGGCACGGAGGGGGTGGTCAGTGAAGCTGAATTGATCTGCCTTGTCCATGATCCCAGATCCTGTCCATCTATCAGTGTCACTTGGTGACTGGGCTCTGGGTTGGCACTGGGGGTGCGAGACTCTCCCCCCGCCAGGGATGAGCCCTGGGGTCTGGCTGGCACTGACACCCCAGCAGCAGCTGCTGCCCCCCGCAGCAGCTGCTGCACTGGCTCTTCCTCCTTCCCCAGTCAAATAAGATCGAGAAAGCGGTGTCTGCTGCTCACACCTTCCTGCAGAAGAACCCCAAACATGAGATGACCTTGAAGTACCTGAACTACTACAGGACGATGCTGGATGTGGATGAATACCTGGTTGACCTGGAGGCTCAGCCCTACGAGGTGAGGAGGGGACAGGACTGGGGTGGGAGAGGAGCTCCCCAAGGCTCAGTGTGCACCTGGCCCTGTCAAACCCTGAGGGAAGTGGCTCCATTGCTCTGGTTGCCCACCTTCTGCCTCCTCCAAAGAGCACCTCAGTGGTGCTCATACTGGGGACGGAGCTGCTTCAGAGGCGATGGGGCAGGTTGGTGCTGCTGGGCAGAGCTGAGCTGTGGGGAGGAGCTGAGTGGAGCCTGCGTGGTCCCTGTAGCCGATATTCGTGCGGTCGGTGAAGCTGTACAACAGCGGGGATTTCCGGAGCAGCGCGGCCAACATGGAGCGGGCGCTGGCCGAGTACTACAAGGCGTACGATGACTGCCTGGCTGGCTGCGAGGGTGCCTACGAGCTGCAGGAGTTCAAGGACTTCTACCCCGCCATCGCAGGTGACCCGGGGGCTGGGGGGGCCAGCAGGCTGGGGGGGGGGGGGCAGGGAGCGGTGGGGGGCAGAACCCGTC
>NW_009952705.1:776583-777396 GCF_000747805.2 Chaetura pelagica
CAGTGGTGCTCACACTGGGGACGGAGCTGCTTCAGAGGCGATGGGGCAGGTTGGTGCTGCTGGGCAGAGCTGAGCTGTGGGGAGGAGCTGAGTGGTGCCTGCGTGGTCCCTGCAGCCGATATTCGTGCGGTCGGTGAAGCTGTACAACAGCGGGGATTTCCGGAGCAGCGCGGCCAACATGGAGCGGGCGCTGGCCGAGTACTACCACGCGTACGTGGCCGGCTGCGAGGGCGCCTACGAGCTGCAGGAGTTCAAGGCCTTCTCCCCCGCCATCGCAGGTGACCCGGGGGCTGGGGGGGCCAGCAGGCTGGTGGGGGGGAGCCAGGGACCAGTGGGGCACAGCACCTGACTCCTCCCCGCAGACCGCTTTGTGAGCGTGCTGCAGTGCAAGGTGGACTGCGAGACCGAGCTCACCCCCAACGTGGGCGGCTACTTCGTGGAGAAGTTCGTGGCCACCATGTACCACTACTTGCAGTTTGCCTACTACAAGCGTGAGTGCCAGTGGGAGTGGGGAGCCGTGCCCTGGGCACCCCAGGGTGCCGTGGACCCCTGGGTCGGGTGTTGTTCCCCGTGTCAGCCGGTTCTGCTCCCCGCAGTGAACGACGTGCGGGACGCGGTGCGCAGCGTCTCCAGCTACATGCTCTTCGACCCGGGCGATGCTGTCATGCAGCAGAACCTGGTCTATTACCGCTTCCACCGCGAGCGCTGGCGCCTGCAGGACGAGGACTTCAAGCCCCGGCCGGTGAGGACCCCCTGTCCCCCCTGCCCACCCTGTCCCGGGCTCTGCAGAGGCAGGGGGGGGTGGCGGGCGCC
>NW_009952705.1:777462-778424 GCF_000747805.2 Chaetura pelagica
AGATGCTTGTCTTGTCCCGGCAGTGCCTGCAGGCTGATGATGAGGTAAACGGTGCAGCTGGGTGCTTCTGGGGGTGTGAGTGGGTGCTGTGGGTACCTCGGGGCAGGACCCTTCCTCGGGGAGAGGGGTCTGACCCCTGGACTAGCCCTGGAGAAGAGGCTGTGGATGGGGCTGCCGAGCCCAGCTGCCTCCTGCCCATTGGTGCTGCAGATGGAGGTGGATGGTGATGAGGGGCCAGAGCTGCAGGACCTGCCCTCCGACAATGAGTTTGAGGGAGACGGTGACTACGAGGAGGAATTCTTTGCAGAGTGGTGGCAGGAGCCCAAGACCAAGGGGGACAAAGCTGACCAAGGTTTCTGATGTGGGGCTGGGGGCCATGAGGTGGGGCTGCTGCCCAGGACCCAGTGCCACTGAGCCTTCCTTGTTTGCAGAGACCCTGGAATGAGCCAGGCAAAGGGGCACCTGGCCCCAGCAGAGCTGGATGTCAGGGGCCTTGTGACACCATCCTGGGGACACTGGACTTTGGGATCCTGCCAACCACTGTGCAGAACCTCAGACTCATGGGGAAGGGCTGATCCTGCCCAGTGCCCTGTGGCTGGGGGACCACTGCCACCTGGACACCCACTGCCCTGAGTGCAGCCCTGTTCCCATTGCAGAGCACCAGCACTGCTGGACCTCCCCACCTGCTCGAGAGCTGCCCCCAGGCCACCTCTGTCCCCAGTGTTCCAGGATCCCTGGTCACCTGTAGTGTCCTTTGGCTCCTCTCCAGGAGCTGCAGACAATGCTCCAGGATCGACCCCTGTGTTGTCTTGAGGGGCTCAGGGGGCTGCCCCTGCTCTGGAGCAATGCACAGTGCTCCTGGAGCCAGGCATCCATGCTGGTCCTGCCCCTGCTTGGAGGTCCTCTGGGCATCCTGCCCTGCCTCCAGCCTCCTATCCCTCCTGGCAGCCCCCAGAGCCCCG
>NW_009952705.1:779798-780104 GCF_000747805.2 Chaetura pelagica
GGCCCCTGCAATGGGAGTGGCGGGGGGGCTGGGTGCCCCTGCAAAGTGGGGAAGACCCTGCCGAGGGACTGGGAGGGCCATGAGAGCAGCCAGACTCTCATGGGGCTGCAGGGTCTCTGAGGGGGCCACAGCCACACTGGGAGGCTGCTGGAGCTGTGGGACCCCCTGTTGTGTGTGGGGCTATCAGGTGTGGGGGGCTGGGGGCAGCATGCTTCTCCCTGGTGTGGGTGTTTGGGGTGTGATGTGCATCACCCCGGCACTGGCACTTGGGGTTACATTGTCCTGCTGCTGCTGGTCTGGGGGTTA
>NW_009952705.1:780306-781446 GCF_000747805.2 Chaetura pelagica
GAAGTGGGCGGCCAGGACTGAAACCGAGAGGCTGAATCAGCGCGTTCGCCCCAGGGGAGGGAAGGGAAGGCAGGGGGTGTTAGGGTGGCTGCCAGCACCGCACCCTGCCCCGCCCCGCAGCTCCCCTTTGCCAGGGCTTTCCCAGCTCTGCCATCCCCGCAGTGGGCTGGGCCCTGGGATGGGGCTGAGCCCCCAGACCCACAGGCAGGGCTTGGGGCAGAGCCAGGGGCAGGCAGTGACACCCTGTGCAGGGCGGGGCTGTCCTGTCCCATCCCTCGGGAGGAGCTGGGTTTGTCACCGATGGGTCACAGCCACCTGAGGAAGGGGCTGCCATCCCGCTGGGCTGCGGCGGCACCGGCACCCGGACTGGGGCAGCGCTGTGCCCAGCGCCGGCGTCACAGCCGGGGGGCAAAGGCTTGTTTATCTTCCCAGCGAGGCGGGCAAGGGTGGCACAGGGCCCGTGGGGCCTCCGCCCTGCTCTGACACGCGCCTGGGCACCGCGTCCCCTCCTCAGCCCCAAACTCCCCTTGGGACACACGGCTCCTCTGCTGGCGCTGGCTGAGGCCCCTGGCAGCCCTGGGCTGGGGTCCCCTGGCCCCAGCCCCCACCCACAGCTCTGCCAGTGATGATGTGACCCCGGCAATAGCTGAGCCTGTGAGCAGGGCCACTGTCCCCCCGTGCTGTGCAGGGCCAGCAGTGCTGCTGTGGGACACAGGGGCACGGAGGGGGGATGGAGGGGGTGACCCCACAGCACCCTGCATGTTGACACCACGTAGGCAGCACCGACCTCCCCTCCCTGACCTTGACCAAGAAGGAACTAGATGAGTTTTTGCTGGTCATCTCAGCCATGCTGTGCCATGTCACGCTGTGCCCCTTTCCTCCCGGTGCTGGGAGGGCTCTTGCTGTGCTTTGATCCCTGCCCTGCGCACAGCGACGAAATCCTGATTCCTTGCAGAGGCGTTTGAGGTTCCGTCTCTCGCCTCCCTCCAGAGCTGCGCTTTCCCAGCGGAGCCAGCGCCGCGGGACGTGGCGGAGGGCGGGCAGGGGCGGGGGGGCTGCGCGACACGTCCCCTCGCCCTGTCCCCAAATCCGGGGAGCAGGAGGCCTGAGAATTCCCCCCACGTGCTGGGGTGTGCCCCG
>NW_009952705.1:782812-783530 GCF_000747805.2 Chaetura pelagica
GGGTGCCCCGAGTCACCGTGTGCCCCGAGTCACCGTGTGCCCCGGCGTCCCCGCTCCAGGCCGTGCCGGGGGTCCCGCGGTGCTGCCTCTTGCCTTCAGCCGGGCGCGCCAGGGGCTTTTGCCGGGATGGTTTGTGCTGTTGCCTGTGGCCGGGGGTCTGAGGGGGCTGTGAGGGGGTTGGGGTGTCTGGTGCGTCCGTGTGAGCAGCAGTGGGGCAGAGCTGGGCACTGCTCTGCGCGGGGGGGTCCCAGCTGAGCCTCCCGCGGGCGGATTTCCGTGCAGGGAAACGTGGGGGAGTGAAACTCGGCTTTTTGTCGGGCTTTTGGACAGGAGAGAGCATTCTAATTGCGTTAGCTGAGTGATTAGCTTAATTAATCAGGTTTGCAGCACAGATGAAAGGATAATGCTGAAATGTTGCTGGGAGTTGCCCAGAGAAGGAGAATACAGGTTGTTGTACGAGCAACTTGGAGAGACCTTTGTGCCGTGAGAGGAGGGTGTGAACACTGGCCAGGAGGGCACAGCCCCCCGACGGGGATGGTCCCGGTGACCTGCCGGCTGTCCTGCCCTCCCAGGTGAGAGGCAGGTTCCTGCCCCCCCGGCTTCCTCGCGGCGCTGCTGGAGCGCCTGGGTGAGCCCCATGTCTGGGCGATGTTCTGTATCAGCTTCTCTGGGCCAGAACGATGGTGGGGGCTGGGGACAGCCCCGAGACCCAGCTGGG
>NW_009952705.1:783587-789854 GCF_000747805.2 Chaetura pelagica
CGGGCAGCGCCTGCGGGGCCGGGGCTGCCGGGGGCGTTTGCTCAGGGCTGTCGTTGGCATCCGGGGCGGGTGTGGTGCCTGCGGGATCTGCTCCTGGCCCCGCTCCGGGGGAAGTGGGCACTGCGCCAATAGTGGGGTTGGGGAGGTTTTAAGGTCCCTTTCTGTGTCCTTGTTGGTGTTTAACTGGGTCGCCTGGAGAGGTGTGGGATACCCAGTGAAACCATCTTTGTGTGTCTGAAGTCCTTAATCGTTCCTCGTTTTGGAGGAGTTCCATAAAGTGTCATAAAAAAACATTTTACTGCTAATTTGGCTTAAACACGTTGGCCATCAGGACGGGAGAACACATTGCTTCTGGCACCAGTGGCTGAGGGCTGGCTGCTGGGGCAGAGCTGGGCCCTTGGGCTTGGGGGCTGCTGGGGAAGGTGGGGTGGCCCCTTTAGGGCCCTCCCTGGCAGATAATGGTATTTATGGTCTGTTGTCTGGACAGTGTGGTGTGTCCTCTTTGGCTCCAGGAAGTGTGGGTGTCCCCGGTGGGGCCAAGCTGTGCTGCTGGGGGAGTGGGCACTGTGCCCTGTGCCTTGACCACCTCGGTGGGGTAGGTGGCTTGTGGCTCAGCTGTAGCCAGGGACCTCAGAACTTCTCCGCCGGTCCCAGCACTATGTTTCAGTGTAACGTTCAGTGCTGTCCTAATCCTATTAACTGTCCCCTTTGTTTCCCCCACTTGAAGTCCCCAACCAGCTCTGCAGGCAGGGCAGGCATGGGGTGCAGCTGCAGGGCTCCTCTGCTGGGGCTGTGCTGGTGGCTTCTCTTCCAGGCTGTCTTTGGTGTGGGAACACTTGATGGGGTTTGGCTTTTCATCACACTTCCAGATCTCTGGGGTTTTCGCAGATGGCAGAGCCCTCTGGACTGGAGCTGCCCTTGGCCCCGCTTTGCAGGGAACTTGCAAGACTTTAATTGCAGCATCTGTACCGAGGCCTGTGCTAGTCTTGAAGGTTTAAATTAGACTGGCTTCTAATTAACAGAAGTTAAAAAGAAATTTAATTTCTATTAAAACAGTGTGAGTCTACCTTGGACTTCAGCTTTTACCTTGATTTCAGCTGGTGCTGTCTCACCTAGACAGGCCCTGTGGCAGGGTGTGTGGGGCACCCACTGTCACCCAAAAGTGGGGTGTAGGTTCTGGCTCAGGCCCGTGGGGTGTCCCAGGTCAGTCTGTGCTGATGGAAGCAGCTGGGACGGCAACTTGGTAGGACCTCAGGAACTGCTGCATTGAATCACTGCAGTGTCCTCTGCTTTGGGAAGGTTGGGTTTTACTCTTCTCTCCCATGGGCAGGGTTTGATGAAGCAGTGGAAGTATGAAGGCACAGGTCTTAAAACTTGACCTAGGCAGCTAAAACCATGTCTGTGCTTAAACTGGGTTGGCTTTGGAGCTGAGCAGGTGCCTCGATGGGCAGAGCAGCTCAGCCCCTCTGCTTCCCACCTTCAGCACGGGAATGTCGCACGGCTGGTCCGCGGCTGCGGGAGAGATGAAGATGTTTCTAATTAGGCAGAGGTTTGAAATATCCTTCTAAATATGTCTGCCCTGATGGGTTTTGCTGCAGCTGCTGACAGGCCTGGAGGCATTTCAACACACCCCGATCGCTCAGCTCCGAAGTGGCTTTGTAAACAGGGCAGGAGCTTCGTGCTGTGTTCATCTGACCTAAGTGATCCTTGGGCTCCTTCTGAGAGCCTGAGCAGGAGCTGGAGGGTGGAGGTGGAATGCTTGGTGTTTCCTGGATATCCCACGCCTGGGTTATCCAACCCACAGGAGGTGAAGGCAAGGAAGCAGTGGTGCCCTCCTGGAGGAGGGAGGCACAGACCCCATGGGATGCGAGGTGGTCCCATACAGCTTTTGGAGTGGGTGGCTGAATAAAGCCCGAGTGCCTCCCTGGTAGGGGAGAGACCTTTGGCTGGTGTCAGGAGCCCCAGTGCAATTGCTGTGACGCGCGGGCAGAGCCCTGGTGACAAATCATTAACTTGCTCCGACAGGCCGGGTGCTGACGGGTGTTGGTGATAATTTCTTGTGAAGCGTCTGAACTTTACAGATGTAATGCAACTGGATGGAGAAATTAAGCCAGGGCTCAGCAGCCTTGTGTCCCTCCCCTGCCTCTGCTCCTCTGGCAGCATCAGGGCCAGGTAGCAAAATCCTGTGTTTCTGGAGCTGGGAACAGCCTGTGAGCCTCAAAGCCCAAATTTAAAGCCTGCAATTATCATGTTCTTAAAGGACAACTTGTTCTTTGTGCTCTTTAAAAACAAAATAATGATTTTATTTGTTGTTATCCAGATGGAGTTATTGTGATTAATTGCATCATGCCAGTTCTCCTTTCCACGGACAAGTGGCGAGTTCCCATCTTTCCCAGCTGCATTTCTAATGAGATGAGCAAACTTGTATTGAGGAGGAGATGTGCCCACATCGGCCCTCCCCATCCTGCTGCCTCCATGGATAGTGGTGTCTTTGTGAGCAAGTGGGGATGTTGTGGAGCAGAGATGCTCTGCCAGGGACCTCATGATGGGTCTTTGGCATGTGAGTGTCCCTGGGAAACCCCTCCCAGGGCTGGGTCCAGCAGTGAGCTGCGGGAGGGTGAGGTTTGTGCCTGGCATCCTGTGTGCTTTCGCAATGGGAAGGCACTGGTGGATAATACCTTGTCATGTTCGGATCTGAAGTGCCAAGATGTGCCAGCCCGGACTTGGCATGTGCTGGAGCTGTCAGGAGCTGTTAGTTCAGGTGAAGATGAGGCACTTCCAAAGGCTGGGGGAACATGCTGGGCTCTGACAGAGAACATCAGCAGAGCAGGGTGGGTTGTGACAGAGACTGGAGCTGCCAGTGCCACCAGGAGCCTGGGCTGGCCACGCTCGGGGGGATGTGGCACCCCCTGAACAGCTGGAGCAGGAGCTTTGTGTGGGGCTTTTGGCAGCTTAAATTTCACCTGGTCAGGAGCAGCTGGAAGATGAAAGGTGTCTGAAGGTGCCTGGGTCTGAAGAGTGGCTCTTGCATCCCGCTACCCTCCCTGAGGGACCTGAAGTTGCTGGAGCTGGTGGGGTGGCCAGGAGCTGCTCTGGAGGTGTGAGTGCCTGTGAACAAAGGCCACCAGCTCCTTTGTGTGCAGGGTCAAGGCGGCCTTGTGCTGTTACAGCCTCATTGCTAACAAGGAGCTGGTTGCCTGTCTCCTCCTCATTAAACTTCAAGCTGCTCTCGTTCCCCTTTGAATTCTTCCACTTATCTTCACTGTAAAGCTCCATTGAAAGGGCTTGTGGTAGCTGGGATCTGACTCTAACACTTCCCATTGATGCTGGTGAGGTCTTGAAAAGATCCTTTCTCTGCCTCCTCCTGCTTCGTGTTCCTGCAAGGGACCATCTTCAAAGCCACGGCAGCTTTTGTGCAGTGCTGGGGCTGTTGCAGCATCTGCAGGAGCTTCGTTAGCTGCTGCCCGGCTTCATTAGCTGTCGGTGCAGTGCTGTCATTCCTGGGGGTCTCAGGCAGGGGTTGCAGGTGATGGGAAACCTCAGGGTGCAGCTCTCTGGGGTGCCCTTGCTCCAGGAGGGCTCTGGGGCTGTGGCTGTGGAGGCTGCTCACCCCAGCCTTGCTGAGCAAGTGGTCACTGATCTCCTGGCTTTTGCAGCCGGGGGGAGGACCGGAGATGGCTTGTGTGTAGCGTAAGTGCTTCTAAAATAGTCTTTTCTCCTGTTGCACTTGCTGAATTGCTTTAACTGCCTCTTTCCTTTTCTGAAAAGCCCAAGTGACTGTAATTGCAATCGCTCACATGCTCCCTGGAGCCGAGCTCACCCCTTGGATGATGAGCTCCTGAGTGGGGGCCCCTCCAGGAGCTGATCCCTGTATCCAGCAGGGCTGGGGGGATGTGTGTGAGGAAGGGGTTGCAGCCCCTCGGCCGGCACCCCCTGCTGCTCCAGCTGGGCACAGTGCTGCAGGGCAGGCTGGGCTCAGTCTGCCCCTCATCTCCACCAGCCCTTGTCCTGGTGTTTCCCCCTTTGCAGCCCCTGCCTGGCACTGGGGGTGTGGGTGTGCTCTGTGCTCCCAGCCTGCTCACTTAGAGGTGACCCCCCATTGAGGGTGATGGCTGCTCACCCCCTGCACCCTCCCCAGGATCCCGGCTCCCAGGAAGCCCCTGGGTAGTAGCTATTTCTGCCTGAAGCAGCATTCATAGGTTCCCTGCTGCTGTTCTGGGCAGCTCAGCTGTGTCTGCGTGAGGCCGAAGGTTTCTCCCTGCAGCCAGAGGGAAGGGCTGGTCAGGCCGGGGGCTGCATGTTTGCTGCAGACTTCCTCTGCAGCCGCTGTCCCGGGGGGGCCGGTGCTGCCTGGACACCGATCAAATGGCTCTGGGGGCGGATGAGCTGCTGGCCGGAGCCTCACAGCCGGGAGCTTCCTCTGCCTTTGCTGTCGTTCCTGCCTGCAGGAAGTGGTGGGAGAGGGATTAACCTTCTCTTGGCTCTCCCCTGTGTGGGGGTGGCCGCACCCCCTGTGTGCCCCATAGCTGAAGCTGAGCCTGTTCCCCATTGTGATGCTGGGGACAGGCTCCAGGTCCTGCCCCAGACCTGCTGTCCCTTCTCTGGGGTCCCCTACATCTGCCCTTCCTGTGTTCCCAGTCTGGTTGGTAATGGCTGGTGGAAGGCAGATGGGAGCTGGGCTCTGCAGCAGCCATCATACTGCCAGGCCTGGTTGTGGGGGGCTGGAGGCCCCCTGGGCATCCCTGTGCTTGTCTGACCCCTCCAGGGCAGGTATTTTTACATGTGACCCAAATACCCCCTGCATATGAATTACTGCCCTCCCTTGGCTGCTGGGGGGTGCTGCCCTGCTGGAGCTGTTCACCACCAGAAGCATTGCTGGGGAACAGCTCCTGGTGCAGGTGTAACCAGCATCCCCTGCCTGGGCACTGCCTGTGTCCCTCTGATCCTGCTGAGCAGGAGGGGGGGCATCTGAGGACAGAGTCAAGGTGTGGGGGAAGCTCGTGCCAGGTGTCTGGCCCTTGCTGAGTGATGGGCAGAGGATGCTTGACACAGGGTTCGGAAAATGTCACTGCTGGCTGCTAGTGTGTCTGCCATGAGCTCTGCTGGCCTTGGCACCTCGGGTGCCACCGGCCTTGCTGGCTGCCTGTGGTTGTCAACAGACCCCAGAGGCTGCTGTGGGGGGTGATGCTTCAGGGAAAGGCTGGGTACTCTGCTCAATGAGGTGCCCATGGTCCCTTCTGGGGGCTGCTGGAGAGGGAGAGTCCCCTGAGCCATGTAACATCTGTTTCTGGGGGCCCCTGTCCCCTGCTGCAGGGTGCTGCTCTCATGAGCTTGAACCCGCTCGCAGCTTGTCTGGGGCCGATTGCCTGAGCTGCTGTCTGGGCTCCAAGGAGCTGTGCTGGGCTTTGATGTCCCTGGGGTGCAGATGGGGGTGGTGCTGGGGGGTTGGCTCGTGCATAATGCAGGGCTCTGGAAGAAGCTGGGGTCTGAGATGAACTCACAGAGGTTTGAAAAATTAAGTGCCTGTCAAAATGCCTGTAAACTGTAGAGCAGCTGTTACCAGTCAACTGGCAGTGTGGGCAGCACCAGCCCCTCCTGCCAGCTGCTGCCTGGGGGTCCCTGCCCTGGCTGGGGTGGGTACTTGGGGTCTTTATCTCCCTTCGTGGGGCAGGGATCTTTCCTGCCCCTTGCCCAGCCCATCCTGGGCAGCTTTTCTGTGTTGGCCCTGGGGCTGCCATGGTTTGGCAATGCTGTTCTTGGGCTTCCTGACACAATTTGGAGGCTGTGCTGCCACGGGTGACCCAGCTGGGAGGACTTGCTCTCCCAAACACTAATGCAACAGCTCATGAGTACACGTGGGGGGTGTGTGGCAGTGCTGGCGTGGCACAGGGGCTGTCCTGGCCAAACCCTGCTCTGGCACGGGGTGGGGAGCAGGGCTGGGCTGATTCCTGATCCCTGCATCACCCACCGCACCGAACGGAAGCCGGGTCCCTGCTGTGGGACCGATCTGCCCCTGCTGCTTCCCATTAGCGGGTCCCTCTCTTGCTGCCTTAGGAACATGCATAATGCACAACCATTAAAGCCGGAGCAGCGCTTAGTCTGCGATTGATGCTTAACAGAAAAAAACAACCCAAAACCCAACAAATGGGCAGGAGCAGCGCGTGCAGTGACTCTGGGAAGGTGTGGGGGGTACATGAGGGACGTGGTGGGATGCGGGATCCATCCACCCAGAGGGACAGGGGTGGGGAAGCTCCTGCCTCTCACCCA
>NW_009952705.1:790399-793052 GCF_000747805.2 Chaetura pelagica
GTTGCCTGCCCCGATGAGCTCAGGGGCTGAGCTGTGAACCATCCTCCCTCCTTCCCTCCCCCTGTGTCCCCAAATTAAAGACAAGGGAACCCAGCCCTGCTTGGAGCAACCTCGGATGGTTTGTCCTGGGTGCTGGGAGGTGCTAGGCTGCCCTTTCCTGGCACCGTGTAGCCCTGGTGCAGTGCTTGGCACAGCACGGGGAGCACCCAGTGCTGCACTGTGCCATGGGCTCTTGTTGTGCTGAGCACCCGTAGGAAAGCCAAGCTGGTGGCTTTGCCTGGTTATTTTTAGGTGCTTTAGGGCTGTTCCAGAGGGCTTCTAAATAGTTTTATTATGTGAGCTCCTGCCCTGTGCCTCTTCCCAGCTCTGCCTGGTCCCATCTCTGCAAACTGGTCTTTAAAAATCTGGTGGGTGGCTGTGGGGGGGCTGTCTGCAGGGGCCCCCGTGCTGGGCAGAACCTGCTCACAACTGCCATGGTGAGAGGTGGCTGAGGGCTCGGCTGGTCTGCACCCTCTGCTTGTCTGAACAGGAGCAGCAAAGTGCTGAGCTGTGGGTTCCTCACCGGGTGCCTTTCATCTCGCGTGGGGGGGAGGGCAGGAGCCATCGGCTCCCTCTGCTGTGGGCTGTGTGGGATTGGTGCTGAGCTGGGGTCTGCCGTGCTGTTCGGCGCAGGAGGGTGCTGTGGTGACCTGCCCTCTGCCAGAGAGGTGACTTCTCCCCTCCCTGCCCTGCAGAGCAGCCATGGAGGTGATGAACATGATGGAGCAGCCAATCAAGGTGACAGAGTGGCAGGAAACCTACACCTACGACTCAGGCATCCACTCCGGCGTCAACACCCAGGTGCCCTCTGTCAGCAGCAAGTGCCTTGCGGATGATGACGAGGTCTATGGGAAGCAGTACACCATCAAGAAGACGACCACGACGAGCTACTGCCAGGGAGGAAGCCAGGGCCAGAACCAAGCACAAGGTAGGGCCTGTAGGGCTGGGCACATCTGTGAGCTTGGCTGCTCAGCTCCTGCCTTCCTCTGCCTCCCCCATGAGCCGTGCTCCCTCTGGGCACTGCTCCACACCATCTTTCACACCCTGGGAGTCGTTGCTGCCTAAAATACGCTCCCTTCTGTCCTCCTTCCCTGCGCCCAGGGGCTCTCGCCTAGGGGCGGCGCGCAGCCAGCTCACCCTGGTGCTGTGCACACACATCCCAGCGTGCTGGTGGGTTGGATCGAGAAAGGAACAGCTGATCCCAGCCCACAGATTGGCCGTCTGCCCTGCCTGCCTGTCTGCCTGCTTGAGAAGCCTGTCAGCATGGCTGGCAGCTGCCAGCGTGTGCCTGAAAGCCTGGCTGGCTGGCCTTCTCTTCTGCTGCTGCTGGGAGGGCAAAGCAGGTGGAGACACAGCCCCTAAAGCCAAAGGAGGTGGATGCCTCCCCCTGGCTTGATCCCTTCAAGAGGAGTGGTTTGTTCCTTAGCTGCTGCTGCAGCATCTCTGCCCCTCAGGTTGTGCTGGTCCCGGCGTCCTGGACAGGGAAAGCCTCCGCGTCCCTCTAATCCCCTGTGTCAGCTGATTCCAAATTGCAAATATCCTTAATTTTTTAATTAATAGGCCTTGTGTGACAACTGCCTGATCATGCTGCCTAATTGAGTGTTGTCTTATCTCTCTGCTGCCATATCTGCTCACACTTTGAAGTGCCGGCTCCTTGCAGCGTGTGCTGGGGCTGCTGACGCTGCCGGCGCCGCGGTGCTGAGCTCTGGCTCAGCTGATCCACCCGGGAAGCGGGGCTGGGGGTGCTCCTTGGGGGCACCCAAAGTCTCACGCTGCCTTGTCTCCCCCCGCAGCTGACATGGAGGCCCAGCTGGCCATGACCCGGGCCCAGCGTGTCCGGGCTGCCATGTACCCTGAGACGGTGGAGGACCGGTCCCTGCTCATCAGCACCCAGCTGGAGGGGCAGCAGACCAACGTGCAGCGCCTGGCAGAGCCCTCCCAGATGCTGAAATCAGCCATTGTGCACCTCATCAACTACCAGGACGATGCTGAGCTGGCCACCCGTGCCATCCCTGAGCTCACCAAGCTGCTCAACGATGAGGACCCGGTAAGGAACTGTGGTTTGCTTGCGAGTATCTCTGGGTGTTCAACTTCCAGGCTTGTGGGACACACTTCCACAGCTCCTGCTGCATGACCAGGCTCCTGTCCTTGGGCTCTGTGGCCACCATCCTGTGCCACGATGTGTGGCAGCCTCTGCCTGGCTCTCACCCAGCAGAGTGGGATCCCTCCTGTCCCTGCTGCGATGGCAGCAGTGGGACTCCCTCCCACCCGCCGGCTCATCTCCCCGCAGGTGGTTGTCAGCAAGGCGGCCATGATTGTGAACCAGCTCTCCAAGAAGGAGGCCTCGCGCCGCGCCCTGATGCAGTCACCGCAGATCGTGGCGGCCGTGGTGCGCACCATGCAGAGCACCAGCGACCTGGACACAGCCCGCTGCACCACCAGCATCCTGCACAACCTCTCGCACCACCGCGAGGGCCTGCTCTCCATCTTCAAGTCCGGTGGCATCCCGGCCCTGGTCAGGATGCTGAGGTACAGGGGTGCTGCCGGGGGTCCCAAGAGGCTGGCAGAGCTGAGTGGTCCCCCCAGCCAGGCAGCTGCCCAGGGGCAGAGCAGG
>NW_009952705.1:793293-800325 GCF_000747805.2 Chaetura pelagica
AACAAGAACAACCCCAAGTTCTTGGCTATCACCACCGACTGCCTTCAGCTCCTTGCCTATGGAAACCAGGAGAGCAAGGTGGGCCCAGTGCTGTCTGCAGTGCTGCCACCTCCAACCTCTCACAGGTGCAGCGTCCCCAAAGCACAGACTGTCCCAGTCTGGCCGGTAGTTCAGCTTGGCTGGGTTTCTCCTCCTGCTGCTCTGGGCAATGCCACTGTCTTTGTTCTTTGGCTGCTCCTCTCCTCCTACGCACTGGTTGTCCCAGCCTCACTCAGGTTCATCTCCTGGACCTGCTTGGATGTTGGCTGGGCAGGGGGCTGCCACCTGTCCTGCATGGGGTGAGAGTCCCCAGTGCACAGGGCTGGGGTGGCCAGAGGGATGGATGGGGTGACTGAAGCCCTCTTGTGTGCTGAGGGGTTGGACTTCCTGCTGGACCTGTATCCTGGCACGAGCTGGAGAAACCAGTAGTGGTCCCGGCAGCCCAGAGCTGCCACACATCCTGACCCTGGCCCTTCTGTCTTGCAGCTGATTATTTTGGCCAATGGAGGCCCCCAGGCCCTGGTGCAGATCATGCGCAGCTACAACTATGAGAAGCTGCTCTGGACCACCAGCCGGGTGCTCAAGGTGCTGTCAGTGTGTCCCAGCAACAAACCTGCTATCGTCGAGGCTGGTAAGAGGGCTGGGGGCTGTGGCAGAGCTGGGTCAAACTGGAGGGTGGTGGGGTCAGGATGATGCAGCCAAGGGTGTCATTGCACGGCCGGTGTGTGAGCCAGGCCCAGCAGGTGGAACTCCCTGCCTGTGGCTCCCCCCCCCCCCCCCCCGGCCAGCCTTGGGTCAAACGGGTGGTGGGGTCAGGATGATGCAGCCAAGGGTGTAATTGCACGGCCGGTGTGTGAGCCAGGCCCAGCAGGTGGAACTCCCTGCCTGTGGCTCGTTCCCTGCTCTGCAGGGCTGCTGAGGTGCTTTCCTGGCACTGTGCATGGCCAGGATCTGGCCTGGCTGGCTGGGAGCTGTCTTCCTGTGCCACATTAACTCCCCTAAGCCATGAGGTGCTGGAGACACCACTTGGGTGCTGCTGAGCCCACGCAGACCTGCTATTGCTCCCCTCTCCTCTCTGCTGGGGCAGCTTTGGGTGTCCAGGTGTTTATCTGAGCTGGTGTCATCTTCCTCTGCAGGTGGCATGCAGGCCTTGGGCAAGCACCTGACCAGCTCCAGCCCCAGGCTGGTCCAGAACTGTCTCTGGACCCTGCGAAACCTCTCTGACGTGGCTACCAAACAGGTGGGTCTGTGGGACCCCAAGTCCTGCTTCAGTGCAGCATTTTGGAGCGTGCTCTGTGCCAGCTCCCAGGCTGCCCCTCACCCTCTGTTTGGGCCAGACTGAATCCAAAGCACTGCCCTTGTGCCCTTTCCAGTCCCTGTGGGATGTGGCAGCACGTGTGCCTGGCATTGCAGGGGGCCTCTTCCTGCCCTTCCCATGCCAGGCAGCTGCCAGTGATCCTGCCGTGTCCCCAGTGGGCACTGAGGCCATCGTTGGTCACTCAGCACTCAGGGACCCCCAGATCCTGCCCTGGTGCTGGCTGCGTGTTTGGCAGCTTCCCCAGCACGGAGCTGCTGTTGGAGCTGCCATCAGAGCTGCCATCAGAGCTGCCATCGAGATGGTGGTGCCCGTGGGGCTGGTGGCAGCCGGAGCAAGGCTGACTCGGGGTTGCTCCCCAAGCCCTTTGCTACCTTCTGATGCCTTCCCCATCTGCCGGGACCGCCTCTCCCTGCAGATTAGCGCCTGATGCAGCCTGGAAACTATTTGGGCTGGCGTGGAACCCTGCCTGGCTCTGCGGATTGAGGGGGGGACGTGGCCATGGTGCCTTTAACTCCTTCCTGCCCTGCTGCTGGCTGCCGGCACAGCTGGGCCCAGGGTCACCCTGGGACCACTCAGGGAGCACTGGCCAGTGCATTGTTTGTACTTCCCAGCAGAGAAAAGCTGCTGGAGACTTTAAACTCTTAAGTAAAGCTGCACATGTTGGGAGAGCCTGTTGCTCACACTGTGCCAGCATCATGGACAAGCAGCCCTGGCTGGAGGGGACAGTGTGGGAGGCTGAGGGCTGCAGCCCAGCTGCAGGCTGAGCCCAGATCTGGCTGCAGGGAAGATGGTCCAACCTCCTGTCCTCTCTCTTGCAGGAGGGCCTGGATGGTGTCCTCAAGATATTGGTGAACCAGCTGAGCTCTGATGACGTGAATGTGCTGACCTGTGCCACCGGCACCCTCTCCAACCTGACCTGCAACAACAGCAAGAACAAGACCCTGGTGACACAGTCGAATGGGGTGGAAGCCCTGATCCACACCATCCTGCGGGCGGGTGACAAGGAGGACATCACCGAGCCAGCTGTCTGCGCTCTCCGGCACCTCACCAGCCGGCACCCCGAGGCTGAGATGGCACAGAACTCAGTGCGGCTCAACTACGGCATCCCTGCCATTGTCAAGCTCCTCAACCAGCCCAACCAGTGGCCACTGGTCAAGGTAAGGGGCTGGGGGGATGCTGGGGGCTAAAGGAAGCTGGTGGCTGGGCTCAAATGAGCTGGGTGCTGGCCCATGGTGGGACACGCTGATGCCATGCATGGAGCGATGGTGGGCTGCTGTTGCTGCAGCACTGCTCCCCCTGGGCCCTGTCCTTGATGGTGGCTAATGGAGGAAATGGCTCGTGCCAGCTGCTCGATGGAATCGATACTTGCCCCAGCCTCCCCGCAGGGGAGGGGGCTGGATCTGGTGTGGGAGGAAGCTGGAGGGGGACAGGCAGGGGGAAGGGGCCCAGCTGGTTGCTCCCATGGGAGCACATGCTGCTCCAGTTCATGGTCAAGACAAATCTCTCCTTCCCCTTCTCCTCTCCAGGCTACCATAGGCCTGATCCGCAACCTGGCCCTGTGCCCGGCCAACCATGCCCCGCTGCAGGAAGCTGCCGTCATCCCCCGCCTGGTGCAGCTGCTGGTCAAGGCTCACCAGGACGCCCAGCGGCACGTAGCAGCTGGCACACAGCAGCCCTACACGGTGAGTCCCGGCAACAGGGACTGCCAGGGCTGCCCCTCTGCCCTGCTCCTGGCACAGCCTGGCACCCCAAAAGGTGACCTGTCCCTGGGGGGTGGCCTGTGCCTACACTCAGGGTGGTTTTGCCCTGGTGTGGGGTGCCCTGCTTGAGTGCTTGTCCCTTGGCAGGATGGCGTGAAGATGGAGGAGATCGTGGAGGGGTGCACGGGGGCACTGCACATCCTGGCCCGGGACCCTATGAACCGCATGGAGATCTTCCGTCTCAACACCATCCCTCTCTTCGTGCAGGTCAGGGGCTGGGGGACGTGGGGGCACAGCCCTGCTCTGCTGGGGCCAGCGGTGCCAGCTGGTGGCATCCGGGCGTGTCAGAACACATCAGCAGCACAACAGCTCCTCGCTGGCTGCTTCACGTCCCTGCTGGTCTCTCCTGACAGCTCCTCTACTCGCCGGTGGAGAACATCCAGCGCGTGGCGGCCGGCGTGCTGTGCGAGCTGGCCCAGGACAAGGAGGCGGCCGATGCCATCGATGCCGAGGGGGCCTCAGCTCCGCTGATGGAGCTGCTGCACTCCAGGAATGAGGGAACAGGTGAGTGCCACTGCGCTGGGCCCTGTGCTGAGGCCTCCGCACCGCCTGGCATTGCGGCCCCTGCAGCCAGCCTGGGGCCGTCAGTGCCGCACGGCCCCGGGGGCTGAGGCTGCTGCCCTGCCCCTGCAGCCACCTACGCGGCCGCCGTGCTCTTCCGGATCTCGGAGGACAAGAACCCCGACTACAGGAAACGTGTCTCCGTGGAGCTCACCAACTCCCTCTTCAAGCACGACCCGGCAGCCTGGGAGGCGGTGAGCATCCTTCTGGGCATGGAGATGAGTTCTTTTCACCAGGGAGACTTGGGCCCCATCCTGTCTGCAGAAGCTGCTGCTGTCTCCAGGCAGAGCTCAGACAGGAGTGACCAGCAAACCAGGGGAGGTGGGGGTGGGTGGGCTGTGGTCTTGGCTCTCTGGTAGCCCTGGGACCCTGGACAGGTCTTGGCACCCTGCAGCCCCTGAGCATTGTGCACATGTGAGCTTGAATCCTCTCGTCAATTGTGTCACTTTCTTCCCTAGGCTCAGAGCATGATCCCCATCAACGAGCCCTACTCAGATGGTGAGTACAGCACCAGCTCTTCTGCGGGGTCCCCCCATGGGCACTGCTCTGGTGAGGCAGAGGCCTCATCCCACCAAACCAGGCTGGTTTAAATCCTTTCTTGGGTGGCTGCAGCGAAGTGCCAGCCTGGCCTGCCGGGGGATGCTCAGTGGGTTGCTCAGCTCCCCAGGGAGCACAGGCAGCTGCTCCCTTGTCTGCTTGGGCCGGGTGGGTGGGTGGGTGGTCCTCGTGCACTGCCCTGGCTAGGGGGACCAGGAGGGTGGCTGAGGTCTGGAGAAGTCTCTGACTGGTGAGAGCTTAGGTTGCCATGTCATTTCCCTGCAGAGCTGGACCCCGGCTACCGCCCCATGTACTCTGGTGACATCCCCCTGGACCCCATGGACATGGATGGGGACTACCCCATGGACACCTACAGCGACGGCATCCGAGCGCCCTTCGCTGACCACATGCTGGCCTAACCCGCCCGCAGCCCCGCGCAGGTGAGCGGCCCGGGAACGGGGCTGGGGGGGCAGCTGGGGGGCAGGGCTGGCCAGGGGGTCCCTGCTGCTGCCCAGGGTCTGCATCCCCATCACCCCTTGGGCAGGGGAGGCCTGGGCTCCAGTCTCCTCCACTCCCTGGAGCAGTAACTGGAGCTCTCCCTGGCCACGTGCAGGTGTTTTCTCCGTACAGAAGAGGGTGGCCCCAGAGCTGAGTATTGTCAAGAAGGACTTGGGAGACAGAAGTGCCTGAGAAGACAAACTTCCATTCCCACAAAAGGTTTTATTCTTCAATTTATTTTCTTCACTGTGGGTCTGTGGAGAAGGTCCTTCCTCCTGGGACTGCTTCAAGCACCTACTGCCGTATCCAGCATCCAAGATACTGTTTCTGAAGCTTTAAAACACACAAACCCTGCACCGTTAGCGACCTTTCATTGGCAAAATAGTCTTTTCTATGAATATATATTACTTTTTTATTTTTAATATGGTGCCAATGGCTTTTGCCGTCTTTAAGTTTGTGCTTTCTAACTTCCCCACTATTTGTTCTGCGTGTTAGTGTTCTAGGAAAGGAATCTAACATGGGAAAACCCTTTGCTTTCTGCAAACTTGAACTTAATCAGGCCAATCCAGAGTCTGCTGAAACCAAAGGGTGTCGTGTCCCAGGACCTTTGGTTTAGCCATGGGAATGTCTGCGGTTTAACTCTTTCTGATCAGCCGCTGGGGAGCTGACTTTGTGTACTTGCTTGTCCTACCAGTACCCATAGAGGAGTGACTCCAGCATTAGGAACCGTGTCCTTGTACTGATCTCTGTTGCACATTTTAACCCATTTCCCTTCTTTTTGGTGAGTGGTGTGTTTCTGTCCCCTCCTCCCTTATCTAACACATTTTTTAAAGTGGCTCTAGAGCTGATGGTGGTTTAATGCTTCCATCAGAAAAGGGATGGGCAGTTACTGGATTGTGGTTCAGGAATGGAAGATTTTATTATTTCTGTAAGTTGTTTTTGTATAGACCAAAGCAAAGAATAAAATAACCCCCCCAGCCCCGTGCTGCCCTGAGCCTGTTCATCTGTTGGCTGGGGTGAAGGTGGCCGTGGCCCTCCTCGGGCCAAGTGTTGGTGCTTCCCTCCCATGGGGCAGGGTGGCCTCAGATGGGCTTGTTCCTGTGCTCTGCACCCACTGTGCCTGGCTGAGGGGGTGTCTGGGGGGGACAGCAGGCTGGGCCCTTCCCTGCACCTCTGAGATGATGGTTGGCAAGCCCAGCCACGGGCTCCTGGCCCTGCGGCACCGGCAGCTCCTGCCCATCCTGTGCCCCTCACCGTGCAGGGCTGTTAACGTGCTGGCTCTCTCCAGGCTTCTGTCTGCTCTGTCAGGAGGTAAAAACTGCCCGTTCTTATGATGTGTGTTCATTAGGCATCGTCACCACCATCTCTTTGCTTGCTTTAACGAGCTCTGGGAGATAAATGCAGTGGCTGAAAGCAAGCTCTGCTGATGGATGGATGGAGCCTGGATGGAGCTGTGAGAGGCCAGGTTAAAAAAAGTGATTTACTCAGTTAAACCAGGTTTGACTCCTTCCTCAGCCTGGCTTCATAGTGGGAACAGATGGCAGGAGGAAAAATTCTCCACTGAAACGGTAACTCTGACAGCTGAGCCCAGGGAGGGTGATGGGAAGTGGTGCTGGGCACCAGGAGGTGGAAACTCTCTGTTCACAAAGTTACCCACCAACTTCAGGGCTGCCCATCTGCTCCTCAGCCTCTTCAGCATGGAGATGAGGCCTGGGACAGCCACTGCTGGCAGCTGGTTGCTCCAGGCTTTCCCATGGCACCTCTTTGGGCAAGAAGGCACAGGCTGAGCCCAGGGGCAGGAGATGGCCTGCAGCAGTTCCATGCAGGGCAGGGGCTGGGCTGTGGGTTTTGCCCCACAGTCGATGTCAGGGAAGGCAACAGGCCCAGCCCATCTGCTACCAGCATGGGGACTTGGGGGGAACATGGTTAAAGGGAGCTGAGACCAAAGTTGCAGCCATTCCTGCGCACTTTCAGCATCAAACACCTCAGCTGTGCTGCGGAGGGGCAGGATGGAGCAAGGTGGGAGGTGGGTGGTCACCATGCACCAGCCCTGGCAGGACAAGGTTTGTGTGTCCATCATGGTGTGCCAGGGTCGGCCCTGAATGGTCCCAGTAGCAGCCTGGGCTGGGGCAGGAGTGAGCCAGGGTTGCTCCAGTGCTGTCCCTCCTGGGGACTGTCCTGCACTGAGCTCAGCCCCGTGGCCAGGCCCCGGTGTGTCAGGGACACAGCCACAGGGACACAGCCACGCTTCCTGCCAGGATCAGCAACGAGCAAAACAACAGCTGCTTTCCGGGCAGCCCTGGCAGGGCCGAGCGCCCT
>NW_009952705.1:801717-804709 GCF_000747805.2 Chaetura pelagica
TCGGCATTGCGAGGGGCTGGCCCGGGGCCCCTTCCCCTGCCCCACCACCACTGGCTGGACCCACCGTCCTCCTGCTCTCTCCCGCGTCCCTGCCAGCACCAACGGGACTGGTCCCCAGGTCATCCGACAGCTGAATGCTGCTGGCCGTGGGGACAGCAGGGTCCAGAGCAATGGGAGCTGCTCACACGTGTCTGAACAAGGTCCCCCTGGGAGGAAATACTGTACGTGCAGGAGCTGGGCCAGAGGGAGACGCAGGGCTCTGGCAGCCCCAGTGCTGACTCAAGGGCTGGGCTCCCTGGAGGCAGCGCGGTGCGGGGAGCGGGGCACCTCGGCACGGTGGGTCTCTGGGGAGAAGTGTGGGGGGGAGGGTCTGGGGATGTGGGGCTGGGGGCTGTGCTCTGGGCAGTGAGGTGCAGGATTGTGCCACCTGGGTCTGGTGGTCCCGGTGCCATGGGGCAGAGAGCTGTGGGGCTGCGGGTGTGCTTTGGAGTGTCCCTGCTGCCTCGTGCCTGTCCCATGTGCTGGGGAAGATCAGGTGTCACTGGAGGGAGGTGCAGAGTGGCTTCACCTGGGTGCTGTGGACATGCCAGGAGACATGAGCGTGTGTGAGGTGCAGGATTGTGCCACCTGGGTCTGGTGGTCCCGGTGCCATGGGGCAGAGAGCTGTGGGGCTGCGGGTGTGCTTTGGAGTGTCCCTGCTGCCTCGTGCCTGTCCCATGTGCTGGGGAAGATCAGGTGTCACTGGAGGGAGGTGCAGAGTGGCTTCACCTGGGTGCTGTGGACATGCCAGGAGACATGAGCGTGTGCCGGGAGGGAGGGCAGCTCTGCCCAGGCAGGGACCTGCTCCTGGGGTGAGGGGCTGCTGGTGCTGCAGCCCCCACTGCTGAGGAGGTGGGGACATGGGGCTTGTGCAGGAGACTTCTGCCCCGTAGGGCAGAGGGACAGCAGGGACAGCGGTGGCTGCAGCCCAAACAAGGGCCACTGGAGCTGGCAGGAGAGCAGGAACGAGCTGGTTTTATGGCCTGTTGTGTTATGTGTTTATGGCTGGGATTGGAAGGCTGTGCATGCTGCCCAGCCCTGCTCTGGGCAACATGGCAGGTCCCTGCTCTGCATCCTGGTGCTGACGGGGTGGAGGATCACAACTGAACTTTGCTCTCTGAGGTGGGGCTCCCAAGGGCTCCTGTGAGAGCTGCTGGCACCACAGCTGTTTCCACCCACTGCAGAGTGGCTCTGCAGCTGGTTCTCTTGCCCCCCTCCCCCACCTGGCCACCAGCCTGGAAGCAGCAGGGGCCTGACTGGTCCTTTGGGAGCATCCTGTACCCGTTCTGGCACTGGAGCTGATCCGGACATCACCAAGTGTTTGCTCTGCTGCTGAGCTTCCTGCACCACACAGCAGCTGCCGCTGAGCAGGTATGCTGACCCACTGCCACCCCCAAAACTTCTCCGTGTTCAGCAGCAGGTGGAGGCTGAACTGGGGCCTGCCTGGGCACTGGCTGTCCCTGTGGTCGCCCTGTGTCCACAGCAGCCCATGGGCTGGCCAGGGAGTGGAGACACCGGAGTCCTTGCTGTGCTGTACAGGTCTCTGAAAGCCCCTGGGCCTGGCAGACACTGCCCCTGGGTAGGGGTTTTGGCCAGCAGAATGTGAGAGCACAACCAGATGCTTGAGCATGTGGTTGGGGTGCGGGATGTGTCCCCAGAGCATCATGTTGACAGCTCCTTCTCCCCAAACAGGGGCCAGAGAAGGGACTCTGCTCCCTGCCAGCGCTGCTGCAGGGAGCCAGGGAGGAGGGTGCTTTTCCCCATGGCAGCCACCCCTGCAATGTAACGCCGGCCAAACTGGACACCACGGTCCCACAAGAGACCCCCCGCGGCCAGCACCCACCTGCCCCACACCTCCAGCCTGGCACACCCTCACCCACTGCTGCCCTGCCCCACGCCAGCCCCGCGCCCCACGGATCAGCCTCAGGTGGGCGCCGCGATGTTGCGACTGTCACCGGTGGGTGGGGCCGGGCAGTGCCGGTGGGGACCGGGGTCGGGGGAGGTGCAGAACTTGGGCAGCTCCGGGCTGGTCCTTCGTCCTGTCCGCATGGCGTGGCTGGAGCTGAGCTGCGTCAGGCATCCCTCACACGCTGCTGTCCCGCCTGCTGATCCCAGCGCCGCTCGGGGGGCAGAGCGTGGCCAGGAGATGGCAGCAGGACCCTGCCCGCAGAACGCGGGGGGACGAGGGGGGAGCAGAGCAGAGCTGGGTCAGGGGTCCCTGTGTGCCAACCTGCGGGAGGGACCCCAGTGCCTACAGGAGTGGCTGTGGGGACAGACCCAGCTGGTGACATTAGCCCCAAACCCTGAGGGGACAGACTGGGCTGAAGGGTGCGGGATCGCTCTCCTCCCATGGACCCCCCGCAAACCCCTCCTCCCGGGTGCCCCCACCCCCAGTGATGCTGTGCCCCTCTGTCCCCAGACCTGTGCAGCGGCGATGTCCCCGAGGTGGAGATCATCAGCCTGCTGGGGGAGCCGCTGCCCCGCTACACGCTGCGGGCTGACACCGTCTTCGGCTACGACCACGACGACTGGCTGCGCGTTCCCCTCAGCCCCCTGGAGCCCCCGGCCCCCCTCACTCCCCAGCAGATCGAGGAGACCCTGCAATACTTCCGTGAGTACCTCGTCCTGCGCCGTGGGGCTGGCGAGGGCCCAGCCCGGACTCTAATCCCTAACACAACCCTTAACGGGATTGACGGGCTGCACTTCCTTTCCCGGAACATCCCAAGCTAATTCTGGGAGCAGCTACTGCTGAGCTGAGCCAGATGCTTGGAGAGAGCCACTGTCATCTCCAGGGACCCTCTGCATGTCCCCACTCCCCCAGTGCTGTGTTACAGTTCTCCAGGGTGTAACACCAGTGGGTGGGCCACAGAAGGTGCCCTGGTGGCCCCCAGTGCCCCCACCCCACCGAACATGATCGCTCGGAGCAGCCAAGGGGCCACTTGCTGCCAGGGGC
>NW_009952705.1:805033-806604 GCF_000747805.2 Chaetura pelagica
AGTGGGGTGCAATCCCCCCAGCCACCTGCAGACATAGTGCAAGGGATTGAGCCCCAAACCCCACTTGTGTGGCACAGGGCAGAGAGCCCCTGGCTCAGCAGGACTCCAGGCACCCCCATCCCCTCTCCATAGGGACAGCCCTGCCCAGCCTCTGGGTTCCCCAGGTCACGTTTCTTGGTGCCACCTGCGTGTGCCAGAGTGGAAGGGGCATGAACTGCCTCATCCCTTCATCCAAACCTTTAAGCTGCCATCAGAAATAGCCCCCCTTAATCTGCTTGTGCAGAGACACAGGAGACCTGCCCAGAGGAGCAAATCCTTGGGCAGGGGATTAGGAAGAAGTGGCTCTTGCCCATCCATGCCAAGACACTCATTTGTGTCCTTGGGGTCCCTCGGGGGTGCCCAGATGGGCTGGCAGAGTTCTGCCCTCATACTCTGCCTGCCCCAGTAGGGGCAAGGAGGATGGAGAGGCTGGGACTGAGGGTGCCTGGCTCCAGCCCTGGCTCTGGGAGGGTCCCAGTGGTTACGGCAGGACTGGGTTTGGGGTCAGGATCCCAGCAGGCACATAATTGCATCGAGCGTTGCCGAGGGGCAGCTCCAGCCCCAGCCTTGTTGATTAATTGATTAGCTTGGTACTAATGAGGAACGGTTTTGGAGCAGGCAGTGGGGGCTGGCAGTGTCTGTTGGTGTTACCAGCATGGAGCTCAGAGAGCTGTGGGGCCATGGTGTGGGGTCCTGGTGCAGCCCTGCTGCCCTCCCACCCACGAGGCTTGTGCTACGTGCCAGCCAGCTCCTCCATAATTCAGCACTGGATGATTCATTCAGCTCTCCTGCTTCAGCACTGCCTCTGCACAGTGTGGTTGTGGGGGAGCCCAGGAGTGTGGGGCAGCCTGGGTGGGACACAGCAGGGCCAGGCTCGTGCCACCCCATGCTCAAGAGTAGGTGGGTGCTGAGTGGGACAGGTTGGAGATGGGTGGAAAAACCCTTTCCTGGCTCACAGACCTGGCAGGTCCCAGCACCCCACTGGGCACCTGAGTGTGCAGAATGGCAGTGATGATGTCTTGGTGACGATGGGGGGACCCAGACCTGGGGACAGGCTTGGGGTGAAAAGCAAGGCTGGCCAGGCGAAGGGCAGGGACCTTCAGCAAAGGCCATACGGTGGTGTGACATGATGTGACCATGATGGGAACCCAGCCCTGCACACAGGATTTAGGGTGAAGGACCTAAAAGCTCTCCTTGCTCTTCCTAAGGGGCAGAACGAGAGCTGCTGCTCTGTGACCAGTGGCCTCCCTGGTATCACCATCCAGCAGCTGGTGCTCAGCATCACCCTTAGGGGACCCATATGCCCAGCCCCCGCTTTGTCCATGGGCTGGAGGCTGGGAGGCTGGACACACAGCCCAGTTGCTCCAGCACCACAGGGCTGAGCAGGATTAGGCTGGTGGGTCCCCAGGGTGCCCCAACGGAGAACCTGGTCCTGGGGTCTGTGATGGGGAGCGTGTCCATAGGGTGCCCTAAGGGATCCTGGTCCCTGATGTCCCCAAGACGCCTGGCAGAGTGTGCAGCCGCAATGAGCC
>NW_009952705.1:807898-809370 GCF_000747805.2 Chaetura pelagica
GGGGTGTGGTGGGCGGGGCAGCCCGCTGCCTGTTACTGAGGCAACCTGCCTGCACCTGCCTTGGGCCCTGGTGCTCCAAGCGTGGGTCACTGCAGCTGGAGGGGCTTCGGGGGGGGGGAGGTGCGGGGTGCAGCAACCCGAGAGGGCAGGTTTTGGTTCTGCCTCAGCCAGCATCTCTGGGGAGAAACTAGGGCAGGGCTGGCTTCTCGGGGGGAGATCTGGGGGAGGGGGCTGAGGACAGATTGGAGGGGACGCTGCCTGTGAGCCTGGCTCTGCATGGTGCCACCCACTGCTATTTATGTTGGCGCTCCAGCCTGCTTTTTGCCAGACGCGTCACCTCCAATCCTGTCTCTGCCGCCTGCTTCTCCCCTCCCCTCCTTCCTCTCCTTGCGTCGTGCGATGGGGCTGGCACCCCCCTGGGCCAGGATGCAACCTAGGGGGCTTGATGTCTCCTGCAGCCCTGAGACACGGGCAGGTCAGGAGGTGGGGTGGGAGCATCCCATTCCTGTGGTGCTGTCCTGGCCACAGCTAGTGCTGCCAAGCAGATGAAGGTCCTTTTTGGTCACCAGTGTGCAGCAGCTTTGTGCCACCTGCAGCAGCCACCTTCCATTACCTCTGCCACGCCAGTCTGGAGGGTGTCAATAGGAAGCAGTAACATGGGGCAGGAGGTGGGGGGGATGAGGCTGAGCCCCTGGGCTGGTGCTCCTGCAGTGTGGGGATTCACCTTTTGCCCTTTCCCCCAGTCCTGTGTGCTGAGCGGGTGGTCAGGATCACGAAGACCTACCACGACATCGATGCCGTCACCAACCTGCTGGATGAGGTACAGCTCTGCTTGCCATGTGCACAGGCTGGGGCTGGTGTGAGGGGTGGGGCTGGTGGGATCCCAGGGACTCAGGTGGGTGAGGGCTGGAACAGAGCAGGGAACAGGCCCTGCCCCTTGCAGAAGGAGCGGGACCTGGAGCTGGCGGCGCGCATCGGGCAGTCCCTGCTGAAGCAGAACCGGAGCCTGACTGAGCGCAACGAGCTCCTGGAGGAGCAGCTGGAGTTGGCCAAGGAGGAGGTAATAGCTCCTGGTGCAGGGTCCTGGCCTTGGCCCCCACACGCCTGGTCTGGGGGCTGCGGGTGGCTGCGGTCCCCTTGGCTGTGCTCTGATACCCCTTTTCCTCCCAGATTGCGCAGCTGCGCCACGAGGTCTCCATGCGGGATGACCTGCTCCACTTCTACACCACCACGACAGAGGAGAGTGAGCCCACTGCCACCACCTCCACACCGTGAGTGGGGGGTCTCTGTCCCACTGCTTGCCTGGGGCAGGGCTGCTTCTGGGGGCCGGGCTGAGGTGTTGGACAGGGTCTGTCTCCTGGGGTAGCCGCAGGACTGGTGCTCCCTTCCCTCCTATGGCAGCCGTGGTCCAGCCCCATGGAGCTGGGGTGCTGCAGATGCCTGCCTGGGAACTGTGGGGAGGGGTCAAGGGG
>NW_009952705.1:810393-811472 GCF_000747805.2 Chaetura pelagica
GCCTGAGTTGTTGGCCGGGGTCTGTCTCCTGGGTTAGCCGCAGGACTGGTGCTCCCTTCCCTCCTATGGCAGCCGTGGTCCAGCCCCATGGAGCTGGGTTGCTGCAGATGCCTGCCTGGGAACTGTGGGAAGTGGTCAAGGGGCTGGATGGGGAGACCCATCCTGCCTGCACTGTGTGGCTCAGCAGCCTCCTTGCTGTCCCTAGGTTGCGTCAGAATGAGTCCTCACTGTCCCTGCAGCAGTACCTCCAGTATGACACCTTGCAGCAGAAACTCAAGTGCCTGGAGGAGGAGAATCAGAAGCTTCGCATGGAGGTGAGCAGAGCAGCAGTGGAATACCCCTCTCTGTCCCCACCTCTGTCTCGCTCACTGCCGAGGGTCCTGAGCTGCCTCTTGGTGAGGCTGGGGGTCCTGCCTGTCAGGCTCAACCCCTCTGCTTCTCCCTAGGCCACCAACATTGCAACTGAGACCTCTCAGTATGAGGACCAGGAACAGCAGCTGATGATCGACTGTGTGGAGCAGTTCTGTACGTGGGGCTGGGCTTGTAGTGGGGCAGTTCCTCTATGCACTTGGGCTGGGGGTCCACAGGCATTGCCTATTGTCACTGCGTGGGCTGGGAGCTGTGCCCTGGTGGTGACAGACCCTGGGCCTTCCCAGCCGAGGCGAGCCAGCAGGTCGTTTACCGGTGGGAGGAGCGGGCCCGCAAGGCGGAGGACACGGCGCGGCAGCAGGAGGAGATCAGCCAGCTCCTGGCACAGGTCGTGGACCTGCAGCAGAAGTGCCGCACGGTGGGTGTCCCTGCCCGTGCCGGGGAGGCTGGGGGGGGCAGAGCACAGCTCCCTGACTGCTCCCTCCTGCCTGCAGTACGGCTCGGAGGTGGAGGAGCTCCAGCAGCACCTGGCCCTGGCGAAGGAGGTGCAGCAGCAGCTCCGCACAGAGGTGAGCCCTGGGAGCTCCTGGCCAGGGCTGCCGCCGGTGGGGTGGGGGTCCCCCCGCTGCCACCAGGGCCCTGCCTGAGCTGAGCCCCTGCCTGCAGTTGCGGGACCTGCAGGAGAAGTACGCGGAGTGGGGCGGGGTGCG
>NW_009952705.1:812280-813824 GCF_000747805.2 Chaetura pelagica
GAGCTCACCGCTGGCTCCGGCTTCTCCCTCAGCTCCCTCTCCTACTTGCCCGACAAGCTGCAGATCGTGAAACCCCTGGAAGGTGAGGGGAGGAGGGGGCTTCCCGGCATGTGGAGCTGCAGATGCCAGGAGGGTCCCACGACACCAGCTGAGCCCCCCTGGCTGTGTCCCTCCCCCAGGCTCTGTGACTCTGCACCACTGGCAGCAGCTGGCACGGCCCAACCTGGGTGGGATCCTGGTGCCCCGTCCCGGGGTGCTCACCAAAGACTTCAGGCAGCTGGACATCGACCTAGAGGAGGTCTACAGCCTCAATGACCTGGAGGAGGATGATGTGGATGCTGGCTCCTTCCAGCTGCTCCCTACCTCAACACCTGCCAAAGCCAAGGAGCGCCCAGGGGGTGAGCGCAGGGGGAGGGGGTGGAGGGGACCTGGCCCTCAGAACGTGCCTGCCCCCCAGCCCAGGCTGCCCCTTGCACCCCTCCGTGCTCTCCCCTCTTCCAGCCTGTCCCTGCCACCCTTCCCTTCCCGTGGGGATGCCCTGTCTGCCCCAGGGCTGTTCTCCAGCAGCTGCCCAGCCAGGGTGAGCCCTCTCTCTCGTTCTGCTGAGCACCCGCTGCAGCCCGGGTGTGTGGCAGGGACAGGCCTGGGACAATCCTCTGCTCTGCTTCCCTGTGGTGCTTGCAGACCCCTCCTCTGAGCAAGCACCAGGCCCAAATGCTGCTGGATCTGTGCCCCATGTATCAGCTTTCTGCTGGTGCTGGCAGCCCAGCTTTGGCTCTGCCCTCTGCCTGCAGCCCTGCTCTGTGGTCCCTGCCTATGTTGTGCCTCCCTCCCCCTTAATCCAGTGTCTCCTGTCCCTTCCAGTGTTCCTCTCTGTTAACAACCTCCCCCAGACCCCATCTACCTTCACCACTACCACTTGCCACATCCTCCACCCCATCACTGAGGTCACCACGGTGACACCCAGGTAAGGTGTGTGGCCCACCCACCGCCTGCACTGCCCCCCCAGCCCCCTCCATCCCTTCTCGCCCTCAAGCCCTCCCTCTCCTCCTTACCCCTGCCTGGCTGTGTGTGGCTCAAGGAAGCAGCAGCCCCTGATGCTCTGAGGCACTTGAAGTGTTCCTAAATCTGGCTGCTCAAGTAGTTGTGTGCCCAGGGCTGTGCACCCCCAGGGCGGGGCTAGGACCCCCCCTTGGCCTTCACAGTGCAGCATCTCAATGGGAAGAGGATGTCCTGGGGATGGTGGAGCAGCTCCTGGGGCCAGAGCCATGTTTGCAGACAAGGATTTCCTCCTCCCTGGGCTTGTGCATAAACCAGGACCTTTCCCTAGTCTGGGCTGGGAATGGAGCCCGCTGCTTAATTAATGAGCACTGCTGCTTAGCCCTAATGAGCCCCTCCAAGGCTTGTTGGGGGTTGGTGTGAGTGGAGTTCACTTTGCAGTTAAACAAAAACCCTGCATGTTTGGAAAACACTCATGGAACAGCAACCCTGTCCCATCCCCTCCTGCCTGGGCACTGTGGGGGGCACAGCCTGCCCTTCCCACC
>NW_009952705.1:821903-822898 GCF_000747805.2 Chaetura pelagica
CCCTGCATGTTTGAAAAACACTCATGGAACAGCAACCCTGTCCCATCCCCTCCTGCCTGGGCACTGTGGGGGGCACAGCCTGCCCTTCCCACCCCCCGGCCCCCAACCCCCACACACTGTGCCACCAGCTTGGGCACTGCTGCAACCGTGGGGGTCTCCCACACCCTGCTTTGAATGAAGGGGTAGGAGGGATGAAAGAGGCCCTGGTCTGCCTGAGGACCCCCTGCCTTCACCAGCATCCCCTGGGATGGGCTCCTCCCCCCTGACCTCTTCCTCTGCTCTCTCTTCCCCTCCAGTCTGTGTAATGCCTTCATGTCTTCTTGTGGGCCCCTTGAGGGCCTGAGCTGTGGCAGCCCCTTGCTGGAGAAGTCTTCCCCTGTGCTGACACCTGCCCCTGGACCCCTGAGCACCCCCCTGGGACTTGTCAGGCTCTTGCTGGTGCGAGGAATCTCTGCCTCAGTGCCAGGGACTGGGTCGTGGTGGGGCCCCCTGCTCCCCCTCCAGGAGCCCCAGGATGCTGGCACCTGCCCCTCCCCTGCACCCGGGGGGCAGGAAGGACCCCGGCCCACGAGCAGCACCTTCAGCTTTAACCTGGTGGAGAAGCTGCGGCGCCTGGGGCTGAACAGGGTGGTGGTTGGAGGGGGGATGTCCTACACCCCAGGGGAGCTGACGTGACCAGGCCATGAGCTGAGGACAAGATGTATCCTTCATCCTCTTCATCACCTGTCCACGGGGAAATGGAGGTAGGCTGGGCTCTCAGCTGCTGCTCCTGGTGCTGCCCCAGGAGTGGGCAAACTTCCCACCACCAGCTTGTGGTGCTCTGCCCCAGCTGCCAGGACATGACCCCACAGGGCCCAGCGTGATGCTCCCCCAGCCCTGCATCATGGAGCTGAGGGGGCCCCATGTGCAGGGAGCTGGGTGGGGGGCAGAGCTGGGCTGACCCTGGCCCCCACTCCGGGAGTACAGACACTTCCCAGCAGCCTGCTGCTGGCAAT
>NW_009952705.1:822928-823758 GCF_000747805.2 Chaetura pelagica
GGTGAGCTGGGCCCTTGGGGGCTGTTGGGGCTGCTGCAGTGCAGGGTGATGCTCAGCCTGGGTTCAGGTGGTCCTGAGGGGACTTTTAAAGGGACCAGTGGTTTTAAGCTCTTTCCTGCCCACACAATAGCTGTAGCAGCATCACCCCTGGTGTGGGGGACGCCTGTGGCAGGTGGTTCTTGGTGTAGCTGTCACTCGTGCTGCCGTGTCCCTGACTCCAGGCTCTGTCCTGTCCCGTCAAATAAACGTGAAGTCCTAGAGCTCTTGTGCCGTGTCTGCTACCAGCAGTGCCCTCATGTCTGCCCTGCACATCCTCGTGGGGCTGGGGGTGAATCCCACCCGTGTGCCCCCCCAGCCCCTGCGCTTTGCCCAGCAAAGAGGTCAGCAGCAGCTGCTGTAGAGCCAAAGCTTTATTGCAAGGCAGTGCCCGGCGCGCCGGGTGCTCGTGGGCTACGCGGCGTCGGCCGCGTCCTCAGCGCTGCGGCGGCCAAAGTCCATCCAGTCGGGGTAGTAGTGGTCGTGCAGGGCCTCCATCCCCTGGTCCCCCTGCACATAGCCCTTGGGGTCACTCAGCTCTGCTGGGGCAAGGGCAGCAGGTTAGAGCTGCCCTGGGCTGGGGCTGTGCCTTATGGACCCTGCAACAGCTGCCCACCCTGTGCCCCCCGGTACCTGTGAAGATATGGGGCAGGAATTGGGAGATGAGGTGCTTCTGCTCCTGGGACAGGGACTCAGGCCAGTCCCGCCGGACCAGGCTGGTGGGGGGATGGTGGGGGTCCCCTGCAGCACCTGGTGCCTCTGCCGCGGGCCGGCACAGCCCCCAGGTGGCCACG
>NW_009952705.1:823801-835582 GCF_000747805.2 Chaetura pelagica
GACGGAGCAGGAAGGGTCCTGGTGGCCCCTGAACAGGGGCACGTTCTCAGCCCGCAGCGAGGGGCACCCCAAGCTCCTCAGGGCTCAGCTGCTTCCCAAGTCCCCTCCATCCCTCCCAGCTGGTCCCCAAACCTTCTCCATCCATCTCTTCCAGCTGGTCCCCCCAGCCCTGCTGGGACTCACCTGCTGGCTCCGCGGGCTGGCAGGGGCTCAGTCTGGGGCACTCGGGCTCCCTCCTGCTTTTAAGGGCTCTGCCACGGGGGCCCCACCCCGGGGCGGCTCCCACTGCCCGCAGAGCCCCAGGCACCCCCAGGAGCACGTGTGACAGACACACACACAGATATGCACATGTGGTATTGCAGGGGGGGTGTCATACATACATAAATACATACATACATACATACATGTGCCTGGAGACTCTCTGAGCCACTTGGTTGCCCACGGCTGCACAGACACGTCGATGGGTTCAGCTCTTGCTGAGCAGCTGCATTTCATACATGCATATACATAGAGAGCACTGCATGTACGTGTGTGTGTACAGACATATAGATCTGTGTATCCCTCCATATACACACATACATGCTTAGACTGCACACACATGCATAGATTGAGATACATCCATATATATATATATATATATATAAAACATACATACATGTATCACAGAATCACGGCATGTCAGGGGTTGGAAGGGCCCTCTGGAGGGAGGGAAGGAAGGAAGGAAGGAAGGAAGGAAGGAAGGAAGGAAGGAAGGAAGGAAGGAAGGAAGGAAGGAAGGAAGGAGAAATAAATAGATAGATCGATTAGATAGATAGATAGACACAGACAGACAGATAGATAGATAGACAGACAGACTGATAGACAGATAGACACAGACAGAAAAGCAGACAGACAGATAGATAGACATAGATAGACAGACAGATAGACAGAAGAGAGATTTATTGATAGACAGACAGATGGACAGACACATAGATAATAGATTTATCAATAGACAGACAGATTTATAGATAGATGAGGGGGGTGCTTGTGTGAGAGAGAGAGAGTGTACACACACACACACACACACAGCCATGCACATCTACACACACAGATTTCCAGGCACCTCTACAGATACATCTACACTTATGTATGTTTATATATATTTACATACGGACAGATATAAAAATAAAACCTGGTAGCAGCAGCTCAGGGTGCTTGACCTCGGCTGCCTGTGGGGATATAGAAAAGTGCAGCTGTGGATAGACCTGCCAATGACCACCCCACCCAACACACACAGCTCTGCCACATACATTTGTACACAAATACATAGCTGGAAATAGGTACATATGGAGACCTATGGATCCATACAGATACATCCAGATATTTGTGTCAATGTATATCCAGATGTACAGACCAGCCTAATGAGACAGATGCAGCTGTGCATCTAAATGCAGACCTGGGCAGAGCTGGAACTGTGTGTGTGTGTGCGCGTGCATGCGTGCATGCATGCGTGTGTGTGTGTGTGTGTGTGTGTGTAGCTACAGCCAGATATAACTGAAGGGCGGGTTATAGATATAGATGGAGTTGACGGCCACATATATAGAGCTGCATGCATGTGCATGTGTGTGTGTGTGTGTGCATATCTAGAGCAACTGGCAATGATTATGTGCATGTGTATATAAATGTGCACCTATGTGTGTATGAGTACCCACACAAAGAGATAAAACAATGTATCAACGGAGAAATATAATTACATAATTGCATCTATATCTCTATCTTATACACACACACACACACACACACACTAAAACCACACCTGTCTGCTGCTTATACTGGTGTGTGCACTCACTCACACACTCTTTTTCTGTCCCTCTGAACATAAAAATGCATATAAGATGATCTACGTTCATACAAACTACTGGATTTAGCTATAAATGTAGTGAGAGAGAGAGAGAGTGAGCGTGTGCACGCGTGCACATAACCATGTGCTCCTGTACATCTTCATCTGGATGGTGACACTACAGAGCATATATCTTGGGTAAAAACCACTCAGGAATCAATTGCTGTAACTACATCTCTCTCCCTCTCTCTTTATCATATCTCTCTATCTCTCTATCTCTCTATCTCTCTCTCTCTATCTATCTATCTATCTATCTATCTATCTATCTATCTAATCTATCTATCCAGGGATATAAAAAGACAGCTATAAAAACTGACAGCAAGATATGAGGGGAAGAGGGGGGTGGGGGGTGTTGTGTGTGTCTGTGTATGTTTGTGTCTATGTGGATGGAGGATCCAAGGGCCAACAGGTCCCAGCAGTGTATTTGTCTCTACAAACACCCAGCAGCTTTCTGGATACCTACATGCACACCAGCATAGAGAGATATACAGAAATATAAGGGGCATTTGGTTGGCCTTAACAGTACGATATACTGTACACAGTCTAACAATGCACACACACACCTTTTATGTATGTATAATTATATTTTATGTATGTGTAATTACATTTTTATATACGTGTAATTATATTTTATAATAGTCTATGTATGCTGAGAAATTATATGCTTTGTCATATAATAAACAGCAACTATATAGTATATAATGTATCATAAAATAAAAATATAGCTAATATCTGTAATACCTGTAATTGTAATGGGTGCTATAGCACAGCTTATACATCTATCTAAACACATATGGTCATATGAATACCTATGGTTACAGACACGTGCACACAGCTGTGTCTGTATGGGGTGATTCAGTGTGTGTGTATGTGTGTGCATGTACACACGTGGAGAACATATAGGGCAACTTGTGAGCACACACGTCTGTCACTGTGTGTGTGTGTATAGAACATACAGGGCAACTTGTGAGCACACATCTGTCACTCTGTGTGTATGTATCTATACATGTGTAGAACATACAGGGCAACTTGTGAGCACTGTCTGTACATGTCACCCCCCAGGCTCAGGAAGGCCCAGGTCCCCTGCCTCACCATAACCCCCCTTCTTCCTTCAGCATCAATAATTCCTCTTGCCCATTTAGCCTCATCTTGGTGTATTTTAGAGACCATTTGTCTCCCTTGGTCAATAAAACACACGTAAGGGCCTGGCCGGGGCGGCAGGGATCGATGCTGCTGCTCCTCAGGCAGCCCAGGGGCCGGCGGCAGCAGCGCCCGCGGAACCATCGATCGCTCGCTCCGCCGAGCAGTTGGCACAAGGAACAAACAAATTGTTTTGCAATTTCTGCCTTTTAATGGCTCAATCTGGGCCAAATGAGCCGTCAGGGTGATGGGGACACGGTGGCCACTTCCTCCAGCGCCTTGACGCAGGTTTGGTCCCTTCTCCTGGCCTGGCCACGGGCTGCAGGACAGGCCTGGAAACCCGGCCAGGCCAGGCTTGCACCCCCTGGCACCCCTGGCCCTGCTGGAGGCACCAGGGCAGGCAGGGCAGCCTTCTCAGAGCAGATCATGCTGTGCTGCAGGCACTCACACCCCAGGCAGGTGCTGGCCTCACGCTGCCTGCTGCTGCCTGCGCTCCCTGCTGCTGCCTGCACTCCCTGCACTCCCTGCCCGGAGCAGGCTCAGCACCACCTGCCACCTCTGCATTCACAGGCACTTCCCGTAATTGCAGCAATTCTGTTCCACGAGCAAAGTCTCCCAGGAAAGGAAGGAAATGGCAGCGAAATGAAGAAGTGCAGCATCGTGGTGTGTGGCATGGGTGGGAAGTTGGACTGCACAGACCCCTGAGCTGCCCAAACACCAGCAGCTGCCCCGCAGCTCCGGGGGAAGTGGGAGCCCCACAGACCCAGCCCGGCCCTCCCGGGATGGGACAGGGCACCGGGGGGGACACACACTCCTGGCCTTGTGCACTTCCTTAGATTGAGCACCTTTGATGGTGCCGGTTGGAAGGGCAGACCCAGCACTGCTCCAGCAGGGCATGTTCCACCCCAGGTGCCTTCACTCATGTTGGGGGGCTTGGGCACTGGGAGGCCCCTCAGCCCACACCAGGCCCTGGGAAGGGCCTGGACATGGGGACAGAGGCCTCAGTGCCACTGCTGTGTGTCTCCGTTGGAAGCAGAAGAGCCACTGGTGCCAGGGGCTTCCTGGAACACAGCAGGGATGGGAGTGACTCAAGCCGCCCACCTGCAGGCTGCTCCCTCCAGCTGAGGCCTTTGTCTTCCCCTTCCCACAGGGGCCATGGGGCAGAGGGAGGCTCCCCCAGGCCCCCAAAGCACTGGAGCCCCTCGTGCCACTGCTGTGTGTCTCCGTTGGAAGCAGAAGAGCCACTGGTGTCAGGGGCTTCCTGGAACACAGCAGGGATGGGAGTGACTCAAGCCGCCCACCTGCAGGCTGCTCCCTCCAGCTGAGGCCTTTGTCTTCCCCTTCCCACAGGGGCCATGGGGCAGAGGGAGGCTCCCCCAGGCCCCCAAAGCACTGGAGCCCCTCTCACTGCTTACCAGAAAGCAACTGGAACCACCCTGAAAATGCTTCTCAAAGCCATTTTTATTTAAATAAAACTTTAAATACATTACACAAAATGTTAAAAATGAAACAAAACCCCCCGTTACCCCCCAGGGCCCCAGCAGCTGTTGCTAGTGCCACTGCAGCTAGTGACAGCTCCTTAGGTTATTCCAGAATCCATCCCTTGTCACAAGTCTAACCCAGCTCCTCAGGCTCCACCTGCCCAGTGTCCCGTGGGGGCCACACTGATCTCTGTTACTCTCCTCATTCACACCAAGCATCCCCACATCCCCAGGCCCCCAGGAGCCAGCAGTGCCCTGTGGGACAGCACCACCTCCCCAGGCCTGGGCACGGGCACGCTGGAGCCCCCGTCCCTGGGGAGGGAAGAGCAGCTGGACTGAGAAGCCATCTGGGCAGTCTCTGGACTGACAGGCTGAGTCCCTCGGCTTAACTTCGAACATCTGTTGACTTTTGGCTTCAGACTGGACCATGCCAAAGGCCCGAGTTACCTCTGTGAAATGAGGGACAGCCAGACGGGGTAGCATGGGGCTCGTGTCAGTTTATTACATCACAGAATTACACTAGTCCAGACTGAGCAGTGGACCCGAGATCATTACATTACACAAACCGGCTGGTTTTAAACTTATGACAAGGGACAGATGGGAATTTCATGGTAAGGAAATCTTCTTGCATAAAGCTTCAGTGACCCACAGGCACTTAAAACCCATGGACTTTCAGCTGGTCGTCTTTAGCCAGTCCAATCTGCAAGAAAGAAAAGGCAGCCTGCAGCAGCCCGAGGCCCCACACCCCCACCAGGCCCTGCTCCCCCTGAGGCACAGAGTGAAGATTAGGCCACAACTGCAAATCCAGGCTGGATGACATGTGCCTCAAGCAAGAATTTCAAGAACAGACAGAGCTTCCTCCCTTAGCCTGCTCTGCTAATGTTACAAACATCACAACCCGCTTGGTTATTAAAACGGAGACTTAACATTCCCCCAGCACACGCAGCAGTGCACACAACTCCTACCTCCACGAGGAACTGGCAAATGTTCTTGCGCTGGTCACCCTGCAGCTGAATCACTTCTCCATATTCGGGGTGTTCAATTACAGTACCATTGCAGGCAAATTTCTACAACAAAGAGAACAGCCTGCTTAGCACGATACCAACCGCAAACGCCCCCCGCAGGTGCTGCCGCAGCATGAAAGCAGATATATTTTGGTTTGCCCTTCTGGAAAGCCACTGTGACACCTTTTTTAGAATGCTCACATTAGCACCTTGTATCTACTCAGAGTAAATGATGTCAAGGTTTTTGCTGCACTTCACACAATCTTCCCCTCCACCTCAGGTCTCCTAAAAAATTGGAATTTATGTTTGCAAAAGACGAAGTCAAAGCACAACTCGTGCAGGTGCAGGTTTGCAGTTTCCCCACTGAGTGCAGCAGGGCAGGTTTGCTTCATTTCTAAAGCCTAGCTCAGGTTCTTCTGCCTGCAATCATCTCCCATCACCTAGGAGCCCCATATCTGCTTTATTATTAGACATCAATCATGAAATTTCTCTTAAGATTTTCTCTTCATCCTTCTCCTCCACTGTCTAACCTCTTCTTTGAACCCAGACTGCTGGGTTCTGCCTTCTAGCTCTTTTCCTGACAAAAGCTGATCCCAAATGAATCCCTCAGGGTAGACAGAGTGAAGGAGAAGCAGGTCCTGCAGGTGAAGAGTCTTGCTCCAGGAGATGTGTGAAGCTGGGAGGGCAGCTGCTGGACACCATCTCCTCTCTTCCACTTTCTTGTGCCCTTGCAGTGAAGCATTTTCTCCTGGTGAAGGGAAACACAACCGGGCAATCTTCACATGCAAAAAACCCAAGTTGGGGCTCATTTGTTGCCTCTGCAGATTGGGAGTTCTCTTGCTTATCTCTGCTCTCATCCTATTTATTGACACTTTGAATTTGGGCTGTCCTGCAGCCTATGGTGAGTGGACAGAAAGTTGCTCCTCCTTACGTCCGGGTAGCCCCATCGCTTGGCTTGAATGATTCACCAGCCCTGTGCAAAACACTTAACAAGGCACTTTCACAGTCCTTACTCTTCTTTACTGTGAGCTACATTAAAGAAAGCTCAGCAAAATTGCTGGACCTCCTCTTGGTTTTTTCCCCATCAGAGCCTGATGAAAAACTAATGCCCTGCTGCAAAATCCAAAGTCAGAATTAAGTCTCATGCCTCCATGGGTGGGTCTTTCCAGCCGGGCCTGGCACAGCCCGGTTTCCCAGCCCAGCGCTGCTCTGTGGCTGGGAAGGCTCCGAGCGCAGGGCCTGCCCGTGCCAGCACAGCAGCCACACAGCAGAACTGCACATGCGGACAGAAATCCTGATTTCCAAGGCTGTCAGGGAGGTGCTCTGAGAACACCGAGGTGCTGCAGAGAGAGTGTTCTTGAGAGCCTGGGGGCTCCTGGGTGCCAGCGGGAAAAGCTTGAGGCATCGCCCAAATCTGCTTGGAAAGGAAGGTCTTTTTCTCTGTAAACATGTGAAATGAGACCCCTTGCACCTCCTGCAGTGCAGCTCGGTCAGTCAGACCGCGGCAAACTCAGCTGCCCTCACAGGGTGACCCGGTCCCTCGTCACTGCCTGTGGCTCAGCACGAGGCAGGGCTGCTGGCAGATCAACATCCCATCCAGCTCCAAGATGTGCTACGTGTTCTAAAAATGCACTGAAACCCCAGATAGGATGAATACTGAATCTGCTACACAATTAATGGGGTCAAAAGCCATATAGATCCAGACGGAGTGTAAACTCTCCTTTGGGAACTAGGGCTGCACATGGAGCCCCCAGGGAGACGTGGGCCTATGGAATTGCAGCTGCTGGGCTGTGGATCGTTCATCCCACAGTTTATCACCTGCTTTTAGATCTCCTGGGGCCTCAGCTCCTGCCTGTGTAGGTGTTCCCACCCTGCTTCCAAAACCATCTCTGAAATACTCTGTATTTGTGACAGATTATTGGCTTCTGGGTGTGCTGCCATCTGTGGGTCCTGGCAGCCATTACATGGTTTGGATGTTGCATCATTCTTGAGGGTTCCATTTAAGATAAAGGCAAATTGTTTATCTTGCACTATGTAGAAGGAATAATTTTCATTGCTGGATTTCAGTGTCTCTCTGGTGTTTCTGAAGCATCTGTCACTGTTGCCTGTCCGTATGTGACAACTCAGCTGGAGAACTGGCTTAAATTTTCATTAAAATGTGAATTTGCTCCATGACCATCATGAACAAGCAGATGGCTCTTCTCTCCCCTCTTATTCCGATCAGATTTTCCTTCTCTCCCAGAAAAGGAGCCATCTCTCAGCCACATGGTGCTGTATCCCACAGCAGAGCAGCAATTACACATTTCTGCTGCATCTTTCTGCTGGAGGCAGCTGAAGGCCCTCACTCCAGCACAGGGATGTGTGTCAGGCTGGGCCAGGATGCCCCATGGAGCCCATTTATCAGCGTCGCTGCAGATTCCCGGGGTCCATAGGATACGTTGGGGTCTTTGTCCCCACCACGGGACCCCCAGGGCCTTTGGTAGAATTCCAAGAGAGGAAAGTGTGTGTCAGACATGGCGCTGGTGACGGGCTGAGCGGGGAAACCCTAACATCCATTTTTCGTCCTTCAGAGCAGGATTCAGAGCAGGGACCTGCAGCTCCGGCTGAGCCCCCTGCACCCCCCTCACCTCTGCCCACCTTGGTGCTCGGTCCCGCCCTGCTCCTGCCCGAGGAGCTGCTTCCTCCCGGGCTCCCCACGAGGTGGCAATGCTGGTCTCCTTTGCGAGATGCAATGCTGGTCTCCTTTGCGAGATGCAATGCTGGTCTCCTTTGCGAGATGCAATGCTGGTCTCCTTTTCCTGCCCAGTGCCGGGAAATAACCCCATCCCTCCGTCTCCCCCCGCCCCGCCGGGCGCTGCTCCGTGCACAGAAGCCCCGGTGCGCGGGGCCGTGGAGGTGCCTGGGTTTGCTGTGGGGTCAGCAGGAGCAGGGAGGGCTCGGGGCAGATTGTCCTCTGACACCCATGTTATTGTCCCCTCAGTCACTTGGCTCTGCAGTCTTGCTTTGGGCTGGGGGTGGCTTCTGGAAACCATCATGTCCAGTGAGGGGCACACAGGGACCACGAGGGTCCTCATGATGAGGACACACACGGACAGTGTGGGCAGGGGCTGCCCAGCCCCCTGCTCCTGCAGCCCCCAGTGTGGGGAGAAACGCTCCCACCAGCACCCGTGTGCGTGTGGCACAACAGGCCCCGTGGGCAGGGGCCTGGGGGGTGTCCAGCTGCTCACGGGTGCTCTTGGGTGGGTGATGAGCCCTGGGGTACTGCAAGTCTCTCCCTTTTGAGCTCAGCCCTTTTGCCCTGTGCTCTGAGCTGGAGGGTCTTGGTGCCCCTCTGATACACCTGGGAAGTGTAGCAGAAAGGAAGGAATCATCCCAGCTTTGGCTTTGCAGCATCTCCTGCAGCTCAGAAATGCCTTCCGGGTTGGGATGTTCCTGGAAACCAGCTCTTCCCTGACATCCTTCCTGCAGCCTCGGTGTGACTGCACAGACTTGGATTCAGGATGAGCTGGATTTTTGATGTACAGTGTTTGATCCCATTAATCAGTGAAGGCTGCACCAGCAGACGTTCACCCCGGTGATTAACCTGCTCCTGGAAAGAGCAGAGGCCCGGGCAGGGTGAGCAGCTGTCACAGGGCCAGAGGCAGGCAGGGAATCCCAGACTATTTGCTCAAGTACCATATTTATTTACACAGCTGTTCTGGCAATTCACATCCCAGTTTGCAAACCCTGGAAATGGTCACTTGATGAGCCTGTGAGCTGATCTCTGCTCACCCACTGCCAGGGCCATGGCCTGTCCAGTGCTCCCTATGGTCCCCGTCCTGGAGCAGCATCCCCTGTGACCCACAGTGAGGGCTCTGTGGGCACGTCCCCTCTCCTGTCCAACCCAGTGACCCCCACTCACCAGCTTGGCTCCCAGTGCATTACAATTAATGCTTTCTCATGGTGTTTACCCACCCCTACACCCTCCCCCTGCCCCTCTCCCCCTTCCCCTGGCAGGACCCTTCCTCCCCTCTGCTCAGCCTTTGCCTTTCCCAGCCCTGCTGTGAAACCTCTGCTCTCCGCGAGGTGCCAGGAGAGGTCTGAGCACCAGGGCTCAGCCCAGCCAAGCTGGCAAGCAGGCACAAGCCTCTGCTCACAGCCCAGCCCTGCTCACAGCCCAGCCCTGCTCACAGTCCTGCTCACAGCCCAGCTCTGCTCACAGCCCTGCTCAGTCCCTCCCTGCCTGCCTCATGTCGTGCCCTCTGGGGACCCCCAGCAGGATGGGGGGCTGCAGCTTGAGCTGTTCCATCCCTCTGGCTGTGAGCCATCCCAGCCCTGCATGCCTGTGCAGGGGTGCTGGGGCTTGTCCAGGGGCTGGGGGATCCCCTGGGACTCCCACAGAGGAGTGCTGAACCCTCTCTGGCAGCCCTGGCTGGTTCCTCTGTCTTTCCCACAGGGCCAGGCGTGTCCTGCACCCACAGGGATTCAGGCCCCCATGCACACACTGCTCAGAGCTCACATGGCAGGGAAGGCATAAAATGAACTGTGTTGGGGTAACCAGGGCCTGGACAGCCCCAGCTCTCACCTGGGGACTTGGCATCAGCCTGGAATGCAAACCTGACAGGAGAGCAGGGACTGAAGGGCCTGGGAAGGGTGGGAGCAGCCCCTGGCCAGTGCCGTGCCTGCCCCCCTGCCCAGCTCTCCTGCCCTGGCTGAGCCCCGGGCTGCAGGAGGTGGCACTGAAGCAGAGTCCTGCTCCAGGCCAGGCTGTTCTGGGAGCACCCCAGATGGGGAGCAAGTCCAGAGGGTTTTCTGCAGCGGAGGGGCCCAAAGCAGGCAGCAAGGGCAGATGGAGGAGCCAGCACAGGTTTTGCATCCAGTCCCTCGGGTTGGAAGGGAGCACAGGGCTGACTCAGAGCCCCGGCACCGCCTGTTTGCACACGCCAGCAAACCTGCTCTTGCCAGGCACGTCCTGCTTCCCTGCAGGGTCTCACAGTTGGGCCACGCAGGCTCCAGGAGCCATGGGAAGGGGCAAAGGCTCCAGGCTCAGCTCCCACTGGCTCCTTTGCCAGGACGCAGCTGGGCCGGCCTGTGTGGCAGCCAAACATCCCGGGACACGGGGCGTCCAGCCGGGGGTGAATTCATCTCCTGCTGCTTCTGCCCTGCTCAGCTCCAGCCCTGCTGCCCTCCTTCCACTGGGTTGGGGACATGTGGCAGCCTTGCCTTGCTGCCCCCCCTACTCATCTCTTCCCCCTCCACTCTGGTTGTGCCAGGCAGCTTCACCCAAGACCCGAGGGAGCTCCCTGCTCTTTGCCAGGGAGAGAATTTGGGCCACAGGGAGACCCTGGGAAGAGCCTTTGTCAGAGGACTCGTGATGGGCTGTGATGGGCTTGCCCGGCTCCTGGCATGCAGGAGCTCACCACAAGCAGCAGCACAAGCATGGGGCACTTTTCTCCTGTGTTGGGTGCCTGGGTATGGCAATATCCCAAATGCACTGGGAAGCAAGACCCTCCTCCCAGGTGCCCCCACACACGTGCCTGCCCTGCTGACGCACAGCAGGGACCAAAGTAGAGTGCCCTGTTATGGCACAGGAAGGGCAGAGGGGAAGAGCCTTGCTGTGCCCCATGTGTCTGAGGGGCTCCAAGGCCCAGGAGAAGAGCAGCCCCTTCTCTCCCCAGAGCATTGCTGCCTGCTTTGCCCTGCCCCTCACATCACAGTCTGGAATGGGGGTTACTCTCCTGCTCCTGCCCAGGGAGGAACCAGCCCTGCTGTGCAACCAGCCCAGCTTCCAAAGAGCTCAGGCATTGTATCCTGCCCCTGGGTGACAAGGAGAGGACATGGGGATGAATCCACCTCTCACTGACCCAGGGGTAAAGGGACAGGAGACTTTTGGGGTAACAGCAGCAGAAATGGTGAGCACAGGGCTGTCCTCACTCTGCTGACTCGAGCAGAAAGGGCAGGTCAGGCCAAACACCTTGGTCAGCATCTGCCTTTCTCCAGTTCGTATTTCACTTAGCAGGCAAAACCCGGGAGGGTGTGAGCACGTCCCCGCACCTCCAGCCTCAGCCCAGCCCCTTCCCTGCCCCACGGCCGGGAACACTCATCCCTGCCTACGCACAGCAACTCCCCGAGGGCCAAACACGGGCAGCCGGCCAGAGCTCCCCCCGCACGGGCAGAGCCCAGCCTGCCCAGCCCCGCGCCCAGCGCTGCCAGATTTGCCTCTTACAAAACACTTGGCCCTGGCACCCGCCGGGCCCAGCCAAGGCAGGAGCTGCAGCAGGGCCAGCCACGCTCTGGG
>NW_009952705.1:835632-838596 GCF_000747805.2 Chaetura pelagica
TGGGGCCCCCAGGCCTGGGGTGCCTGAGGCTCTTTGTGGCCTCGTGGCTTCAAAGCCCAGAGCCACAGCTCATGTTTGTTGCCGTCTTCTGTGGCTCCTGCTGCCTGGGGCTCTCCTGGCACCCCCGGGGTGCAGGAGCAGTGTGTTTAGCTTTGTGCCATGGTGCCAGGCAGCACAGAGCTGCTCAGGCCCCTTTTCTTAGCACGCCAGCGTGTGCTGGGCTGGCAGGGGGAAGGGGAAGCCTCGGCAGGTCCCTCCATGGAGGCATCTGCAGGCAGTGCTGCAGGCTGGGGCCTCCTGGCTGCACCATCCCTATTTGCCCCCAAAGCCCCCTCTCTGCAGGGTGTTTGCTGCAGCCCCCAAGCACAGGCACTGCTGTAACACTGCTGCTCAGCTGCCATGTGCTCAGCCTTCCCTCCGACCACCATGCTCACCTTGTGGCGTGGGGCTTCCCTGGCCAACCAGGTCAAGATGGAGCCATTGCCTTTCTTGATGTGGTTCTTCTGCTGCAGTTTTTGCTGTTTGTGCCACAGGGCTCAGCCTCCTCCTTGCTGGGAGGTAGAACCGTGGCAGATGGTCAGGGGGCCAATGGTGTAGGGCAAGAAGGGCTGGTGGATTGAGCAGGTTTCAGGGGCACAGGGAAGCCCACGGTCCAGGTACTAGGGCTGGTGTTGACCCTGAGGCTGTGGCACCCTGGCCCAGCAGCAGGTTCTTGCCAGGCTGGGGCTGGTGAAATTTTGGGGGGCTGAGGGTGAAAATTTGTGATGCTGCCCTAATGCCCAGTCCCCCATCACCCTTCTTCTCCAGGACAGGCTCTGGCTGAATTTCAGACTTTGCTCCTTAACCAGGAGCAGGAATAAACACCCCTTGCAGTCTGCCCCACCCGGGGGCTCTTTCTGAGCTCTCGGGAAGCAAACACAACCCGGGGGCAGGGCTGCCCGGTGCCCCCCGCACCAGTCCCGGCGAGGAGCCCCCCGGCCGGCAGGGGATGGGGCAATGGCAGGTGTGTCAGGGCGGCGGGGTTTGAGCTGACACGGCTGCGTCCCTGCCGCGGCTTGTCCCCCGCCCAGTGCCGGGCTGTCATTAGCGAGGCGGGGACCTGCCCGCGTTCCCACCGCCCGTGTCAGCGTCGGTTCCACCCGCCGCCGCTCCCCCCGGGCGCGCCGCTGCTGCGCTGCCTAATAAGGGCATCACCCGCTCCCACCTGCTTGCAAAACACCTTGGACTTGGTGCTCTGCTGACACCGCCCTTTCCCAGCAGCTCCCAGGAGGTGGCTGAGGCCAAAACGCCTCTGTTACCCCCGGCCCTGGGACCCTGCTGAGCCGATGCTCCAAACCCCAGCGGGGTCAGTCGTTGAGATCCTAACAACCCCGTCTGCAGAGTGGGGGGCACGGGGAGGGGATACGGGCAGGGAGCTGCCGTCTGAGTGCCGGGAGCCTCGTGCCGTGGGACCCACACGCCGGTGTTTGGAGCCCCAGCTCCCAGCCCTGTGCTGCGCTGGCCTGGCCGGGTGAACCGTGTCCCTGCTTTGGCCAGTGTGTCATCAACATGCTGGGCACAGTCTCACTGTGGTAATGTTCACATTCCCAAAACACATCGTGCTCAGCTCAGGCTGCTGCAGAACACACCAGACAGAGCCTGTGGCAGGACAGCAGTCCTGGTGTCCCCCCGATCCCATGGTGGGCTCAACGCTGGGTCACTGGCACGGGGTGGGAAACAGAGCAGTGGCTGAAGGACAAAGCAGGCAGCTCTGGCAAGAGCTATAAAGCAAAGCTGGCTCAGGGAACCAGCTGCCTGCGTCTCTCCATGTTCATGGTGGACAGAGAAAGGCACAGGGGACAGTAGGGTTTGGGTTCTTCCCCACTGGGGAAGCAGCTGTGAAGGACGAGATTTTCCTGGTGAGTCCCACAAGTCCCTCTGTCTCCCCAACAGCCCTGGGTCCAAGCCCTGGGCAGTCAATGGGGATCTGTCCTCAGTCAAAGCAGAGGTGAAGGGCCTGGCTCATGAGGCTCCAATGTCCTGGGGTCTCCTGTGCAACCCCGTTAGCTTCCAGTCACCACAACCCACAGGCTCTGACCTCCAGAAGGCATGGTCAGACCCCAGCCATGTTGGGGCACTGAGCTGCACTGCAGCACCAGGACAAACCTGAGATGGGGCTGACAGGACCCCCCCCAGTCCCCTGAGCCTCCCAGGCTCCCTGGGCAGGGCTGTGGCTGGGCCACGCAGGTGGAAAGTCATTTCTCAGGAACTGGCTGATGGTGAAAGTTGTTTCCCAGGTGTGGGAGGGGAGGAATGTAAATCCTCTTAAGTCCTCGCCTCCCCTGTAATTAGTCAGGCAAGTTTCAGCTTGGAGCTGGGCCGCCCCAGCCCCAGGTGTGGGAGCGAGCAGGGGTGACGCAGCCGGGCTGTCCCTGCAGCACATGTCCCCTCCTGCCCAGGAACGTGTGCGCTGACTCACGGGGGCGGCACGGAGGGGGGGAGTGGAGGGAGCTGGGGGGTGCACCCCGGTGGGCTCGGGAAGGTGTGGCCTTGTGTTCTCCAGCCCAGATATCCCATGGGGTGACCCACCCAGTGCTCTCTCTGCCCTCTCCCAGGGGATGGAGCCTTCTCCATGCCAGAGTGGGCAGCATCCCGGCCCCGGGGTCTCAGCAGAGCCAGGAGAAAGGCACCTCACTGGCTGCATGGGATGGGTCTGGCCATGCAGGACACAGGCTGATGGGCACCTCTTGCCCCACACATCCCTTACCCAGGTCTGCAGACACCATCCCTGGGAAGTTGCCACTGGGCGGTGGATGTTTTTCTGGCAGTTGTGAGCCAGCAGATGCCAATGTGTCTCAGCTGTAGCAAAAGGGCCATTGCATGGGGCTGACAATGTCTGATCCCATCATGGGGAGGCCTGTGCAGCTGGAGCAGAGTGTGGGGGCCAAGCTGCCTCAAGCCTCTGCCACCGTGGCTCAGGGTGAG
>NW_009952705.1:839477-841820 GCF_000747805.2 Chaetura pelagica
CGCCCTTTCCGCGCCTTGCCCCCCGCCCAGTGCCGGGCTGTCATTAGCGAGGCGGGGACCTGCCCGCGTTCCCACCGCCCGTGTCAGCGCCGGTTCCACCCGCCGCCGCTCCCCCGGGACGCGCCGCTGCTGCGCTGCCTAATAAGGGCATCACCCGCTCCCACCTGCTTGCAAAACACCTTGGACTTGGTGCTCTGCTGACACCGCCCTTTCCCAGCAGCTCCCAGGAGGTGGCTGAGGCCAAAACGCCTCTGTTACCCCCGGCCCTGGGACCCTGCTGAGCCGATGCTCCAAACCCCAGCGGGGTCAGTCGTTGAGATCCTAACAACCCCGTCTGCAGAGTGGGGGGCACGGGGAGGGGATACGGGCAGGGAGCTGCCGTCTGAGTGCCGGGAGCCTCGTGCCGTGGGACCCACACGCCGGTGTTTGGAGCCCCAGCTCCCAGCCCTGTGCTGCGCTGGCCTGGCCGGGTGAACCGTGTCCCTGCTTTGGCCAGTGTGTCATCAACATGCTGGGCACAGTCTCACTGTGGTAATGTTCACATTCCCAAAACACATCGTGCTCAGCTCAGGCTGCTGCAGAACACACCAGACAGAGCCTGTGGCAGGACAGCAGTCCTGGTGTCCCCCCGATCCCATGGTGGGCTCAACGCTGGGTCACTGGCACGGGGTGGGAAACAGAGCAGTGGCTGAAGGACAAAGCAGGCAGCTCTGGCAAGAGCTATAAAGCAAAGCTGGCTCAGGGAACCAGCTGCCTGCGTCTCTCCATGTTCATGGTGGACAGAGAAAGGCACAGGGGACAGTAGGGTTTGGGTTCTTCCCCACTGGGGAAGCAGCTGTGAAGGACGAGATTTTCCTGGTGAGTCCCACAAGTCCCTCTGTCTCCCCAACAGCCCTGGGTCCAAGCCCTGGGCAGTCAATGGGGATCTGTCCTCAGTCAAAGCAGAGGTGAAGGGCCTGGCTCATGAGGCTCCAATGTCCTGGGGTCTCCTGTGCAACCCCGTCAGCTTCCAGTCACCACAACCCACAGGCTCTGACCTCCAGAAAGCATGGTCAGACCCCAGCCATGTTGGGGCACTGAGCTGCACTGCAGCACCAGGACAAACCTGAGATGGGGCTGACAGGACCCCCCCCAGTCCCCTGAGCCTCCCAGGCTCCCTGGGCAGGGCTGTGGCTGGGCCACGCAGGTGGAAAGTCATTTCTCAGGAACTGGCTGATGGTGAAAGTTGTTTCCCAGGTGTGGCTGGGGAGGAATGTAAATCCTCTTAAGTCCTCGCCTCCCCTGTAATTAGTCAGGCAAGTTTCAGCTTGGAGCTGGGCCGCCCCAGCCCCAGGTGTGGGAGCGAGCAGGGGTGACGCAGCCGGGCTGTCCCTGCAGCACATGTCCCCTCCTGCCCAGGAACGTGTGCGCTGACTCACGGGGGCGGCACGGAGGGGGGGAGTGGAGGGAGCTGGGGGGTGCACCCCGGTGGGCTTGGGAAGGTGTGGCCTTGTGTTCTCCAGCCCAGATATCCCATGGGGTGACCCACCCAGTGCTCTCTCTGCCCTCTCCCAGGGGATGGAGCCTTCTCCATGCCAGAGTGGGCAGCATCCCGGCCCCGGGGTCTCAGCAGAGCCAGGAGAAAGGCACCTCACTGGCTGCATGGGATGGGTCTGGCCATGCAGGACACAGGCTGATGGGCACCTCTTGCCCCACACATCCCTTACCCAGGTCTGCAGACACCATCCCTGGGAAGTTGCCACTGGGCGGTGGATGTTTTTCTGGCAGTTGTGAGCCAGCAGATGCCAATGTGTCTCAGCTGTAGCAAAAGGGCCATTGCATGGGGCTGACAATGTCTGATCCCATCATGGGGAGGCCTGTGCAGCTGGAGCAGAGTGTGGGGGCCAAGCTGCCTCAAGCCTCTGCCACGGTGGCTCAGGGTGAGCACACTGAAGGCAGCCCCAGAGGGGGATCCCTGGGGAAGGGGCCCTGCTGCTCTGGCACACGAGGGCTGGTCTCTTCCTGTGCCCTGCAGCTGGGGGTGGGTCGCAGGCTGTGCCCGGGGTGCCAGCCGAGCAGCCCCCCAGGCCCACGTCCTCCCCGCAGTGCAGGGCTGCACGTTGCAGCCAGGGACCCTTCCCAGTGGTGAGCAGCCAGTGGTGCCATCTGTGGCAAAGTCAGAAGCACATACAGATATGCACACACACGAGTGTGCACACCCTTACACACCTGTTCACACTCGCCTGCTCCCCTACTCCCCCAGAAGAGCGAGGGCCCAGCTCAGCACCAGGCCCGGCGATGTGGCAGCTCTAACCCAGGGCCTGGCTCTGGCTGCACCGGGAGCAGGATCTGGCACGACCTGCC
>NW_009952705.1:842584-844381 GCF_000747805.2 Chaetura pelagica
GGAGCCCCCGAGCGGCACAGCCCGGGCTGTGGCTGCGCGATGCGGCGCCGTGAGACAGGGATGAGGGTTAATGAGGAGCGTTTGCTCTGCCCTGCAGTGACTGGCTGAGCGCACTGATTTGGATTAAGAGGAAAAAATAATAACAGAGGCAGAAGAACTGATTCTAAAGCTGCAGCTGATAATTACTGTTGCTTATCAGGAGGATCAGCTGTGCTCCAGGCGAGGGCAGAGCCGAGCCCCGTGCCAAGCCCGGGCAGGTCGCTGCCTCTCGCCAGACACCAGCTGACACCGGCTCTGCCTTCTCTCTTTGAACTCACGCACAGAAAATCATTAACGCTCCAAGGTGGAGCTCTGGACTTCAGCCAGGAGACCTGCCGGGCACAGTGCAGGGAAGAGAGGAGAGGGAGTGTGGTCCTCGGGGCTGCTGGGGTGGTTGGGGGCTCTGGTCCTTGAGGGGAGGTTGGGGCCTGTTTCAGGCCTGGTAACGACCCCAGACCCCTGCCTGCTCAGTGCAGATGAATGAGTGGCCAAGTCACTACCCTTCCCCAAGTGAGAAGTGATGGTGCAGCCTGGAAACAGGGGATGCTCTGGGGCAGCATGGCCCCAGCTCTTCCCAGCCCTTCCCAGCAGCCGTGCTGGTCTCCTGGGAGCACTACCCACTGTTACCCACATGCACAAGGTGACCAGACCCTGCTGCTCCTGGGCCATGGTGGGACTCTCACTGCCTTCCTTAAGGCAACAGCCTCCACAGCCATCAGCCCTTGAGACGCAACAGGAAGGGAGGGCGGGGAGGACCAGAACACATGGCAAATCCTTCAGAGGAGACCAAACCAAGAGCCAGGGTCCCACAGGGGAGAGGGGCTTTCCCTCACAGACTGTGAGGACTGTTTCCATCACTTGTGACCATCCTCCCATGTCATCAGGGCTATGTGCATGGGGTGGGAATGTACAGAGGCCAGGACAAGCCCTGGGAGCAGATGGACACTAAATCCTGGCAGAGGCTATGGAGGAGTCCTGGGGCTGGTCACCTTCAGCCACATCCCAAACGTGATTCCTGCCCTTCTGTGAGTGATTTGTCTCCAGGCTACAATGAGCATCTGCCTCACCCCACTGCCAGTGTCACAGGTGTCCCCAAGCTGGGATTCCCATGTGTGGCTTGGAGACCTAGCCTGGAGTCACTGTAGGTGTAGCAAGTGTGGGCACAGAACAACTGTGGGAGCTGCTGCTTGTTTCCTATAGTGAGCATGGGAAAGTACGGGTGCAGCTCCCTGCCTGCCCTGCCGTGCTCAGTGAGGGCAGAGGAATGAACAGACAGGGTGTGATCGTATTTCCACACCAGCAGAATGAGACATGAGGAAATGAAAGAGCTGCTAGCTATCTGGAGAACAGACACCGAACAAATAACGTGGGAAACTCCAAAGCTTTGAGTTTGCTTTGGAGATAGAGCTAAAGCAATTTGTGATAGCTTGGGAGTTTGGCTTTGCTCAGGCACAAAAAATGTTATTTTGTCTCGAGTAAAACAAGCACCGATTTGCTGTCCATTGGTCCTCCCTTTGCTGTCCATCGGTCCTCCCTTTGCTGTCCATCTGTCCTCCCTTTGCCATCCAGCATGACTCTGGTTGTGCCCCTGACTACGCAGGTTGAAGAAAAGCACAGGGGAAGAGCCTGGGCCCTGCACTTGCTGTGGGATGCCTCTGGAATTCCCATCCCTGGTCTGTGGCTCTCTGTATTTTACTGGCCAGAGCCCTGGAGCCTTTGGGCTGGGATGTCACTGCAGAGCCCTTCCTTGAGGGAAAG
>NW_009952705.1:844412-857883 GCF_000747805.2 Chaetura pelagica
GTCCCCAGGAAGGGGCAAAAGAGCTGAGCCAGTCCCTGAAGACAAGACTGGTTGTGATCAAAAGCCCTTCAATGTCTTTACTGCTACAACATGCCAGCAGAAGAGCAGAGCTCAGCCAGCCTTCGGTTGGGTGATCTGGCAGCACGGTGGGCGGTCACAGCACTTGGGTGGCTGTGAGGATGACTAACTGCAGAAGGATGGGGGAAGAGCCTGAACCATCTGTTGGAAGAAGGCCTAGTGCCTGGCAGGTCTGTGCCCCCCCGAGCAGAGCTCACTGGTGGCAGTGGCTTGGTGAGAACCAATGACATGGGGCCAGGACCTCACCTGACGCTCAGCCAACAGCCTGGGGCACAGGCCCACACTGATGAGCATCACCGACCTCCACCTTCATTGGGAGGACAGACAGGCTGTGGAGAGCCCAGCACAGGGTGCCAGTGGAGGCTTCTGCAGGGTTCCACAGGCAGAGCAAGGTCTGGCCTCACCTTTGGCATGTAGGACCCAGTCTGGAGCCCAGAGAAGGACAGTGCAGTCTCTTGTTTCTCCCGCCAGCCCTTTGCTGGGTCCACTGCTGCCTCCTCCCCCTCTACAGCAAAAGGGGTCGAGGCCATGCTGCCCATCTCCCTGCCAGCAGCACAGCAGGCAAGAGGGGAGCACAGGGGCTGAGCATCACCCTGCAGCTTGGGCCAGCCTGGCGCGCCTCGCTGGCTGATGGCGAAGTGCCCTGAGTCTGCCCAGGAGGGAGTTTCCATTGCACACATACTATGAAGTTCCCTTTCACAGTAACAGACCTGGGATCGCTTTTTTTCCAGATAATGTCAAGGAGGCTGTCAGGACAAGTCCTCACAGATGATAGAGAATTAGCAGCTGAGATAGAGACACCATCTTTCACTCCACACCTTGATATTTTGTTGCCGATTTTGGTGTTGTTCAAACTTACAGATCAAACCCATTGGCAAGGGTAAAGCCTGTGCCTGCCATTCCTTACACGCAGGAGACATCTTTCCCATGCTTGCATCCTTCACCTGGTTTCTACTGAGCTGTGAATCGCTGTGAAAGGCACTCAGGAGAAGCGGGCCCACAGGGGAAGTCCAATGACTCCTAATTAGCTCTTATTATGACATTAAAAGCACAATTAAGTGTTAATGTTTGAGGCAAATGCCACGTGCTGACCCTGGCCTTTTCACACCAGCCCTCTCCACACTGGGTTACTGTATGCACAGCTTGTCCACTCCTAAGGTGTAATTTCTCCTTCTTCCTCTGCAAACGAGAGAAGTTCAGCTCCTTCTTTCCCCCTGCAGCTCACCTGAGATAGCATCTATCGTGTGCTTCTTGCTGGAACAGACTGATACAATCTCCTGAAATTATGATGTGTTGGTGTTTGTTTTTTTTTATCTCAAGGGAATTTATTGTGGGTGAGTGTTTCAGAAGAGCCTGGGAGACTGAATTCCTCTGTTAATATGAAATAGCTGAAGCAGTTTATGCTCCTCTGTATAATCGCACCCTGTTGACAGAGCTGGTGCAAGGAGAACTTTGTGCTGAGGTGTAAGAGTGGAGGCAGTCTGGGATTACTGTTTAGGAGTCCAGCTGGAGGTCAGGGCAGCAGCTGATTGGCAAGAACATTGATCAGAGAAGACCAGAAAAAGCTGATACTGCAGGGCAATCTGCACATCTCCTCTCTGGCTCCTGTGCCAGCTTCACTAAAAGAACTTAAAAATGGGCTGAGGTAATGATAGTACAGAATGAAGACCCCTCAACCCAGGTACTTCCTGCCTGTGGAGCTGTGGCCTGACCTAAAATGTGGGGATGACCTGAGTGGGGCGACAGAACTCACAGCACAGTTTTTGGCCCATGTGGGGGGCTCACGGCCAACACGGGAATTGCCTGGAGCAGGAGGGTGTTTGCTGGAGCAAACATGAGCAGAGTGAGCGCATCTGGAAGGACTCAGAGCAAGGGTGGCCAAGGAACAGCACTTGTGCAGAGCTCCCACATGACAGCTGTTGGGTAATCCTGTACCCCCCACCATGGAGGGCAGCAGGCCAGCAGGAGCACGGATCTTCACCCTGCCAGGTTGCCTCAGGACTGCTCTACAAGCTGAGCACCACCATCTGCAGGCTCTGCCATTTGGCAGCAGTGGGTTGTCCCCAAGTCCCCTCCTTTCCCCTACCTCTCCAAAGTATGGGGCATGTGTGCATCCCAAATCTCCAGATTTTGCAACCTGGGGAGTCAAAAATCCAAACCTGAAGCCCATCAGTTCTGAGGCGATGCTGCCCAGAGACCACAGCCCTCAGGGAACAGTCTGGCGTCTGTTTCTGGCTAAGCTTCCTTGGTGGCCGCCCAGAAAAATCACACCACCTCTCCTGGAGCTGCTAAAGAAAGAGAACGTGACTCCCTGTTAAGGCCTTGGGATCTAGCAGCAGTGCAGATAAAGCGTTGTTGTTATTGTGTCCTTCAGGGAACAGATGAAAGAAAAGAGGCTCTATGAATTACCAAGGGTGAGGCTCTGGGAACATCTTAGCAACTCCAAAATCAGTTAAGTGCTTTAGAATGTGAAAACAGCCAGAGGGGCCCTGGGAAGGAAGGAGATCACCACAGGAGGGAAAGCACAAAAGGGTTCCTAATCCCTATAACCCTCTTTCACTACCTCACAGGCACCTCTGCTCAAAGAAAAAATTACGTCTCTTATCCAAGATCGACATGGCTGGAGCCAGGCAGGCCAGCCCTGGGTGTGCATTTTCCACTCTCTACTGAAAGACCTGGTGCCACATCAGCAAAGAGATATTTTCCCCAACAAAGAATAAAACAGTGCAGTGTCTCCCTTCCTGGTTCTCTGCTGCTTTTTTTTTCATGCTAATACCTGTCCAGCTGCATTATTGAACCACTGTGCTCAGCCCCTCAGCAGCACAATGCAGGTGTGGCTGTCGGGGTGGCTGCAGGGCCTTGTCTCTGCTCACCCCTGCTCCTACTGGAACCCTCTGCCTTGCTGGGGTCATGGTGCTTGTGCCCCTCACTGCTACCTGTGCTATGTGCTGCCCGCCACAGCTTTTGCCACAGGTGCTGCTGCTCCTGTTGGGTTCTGTCAGTGTCGTGTCTTGCAGCTGCAAATGTGTAGGAAAAAGCCTGTTCTGCACGCGGGCACAAGCCCTGAGAAGAACTGATCATGCTCTTCCCATCAGAAGTCACACACAGTGTGTCCTGGCAGCGTGTATCTAAAGTGGCTTCAAATTGTTTTTCTCTGAGTTAGACTATTTGAACATTAAAACCTGTCTCAGCAATGAGAGAAAAAATTGTGGGACACAAGCTCTTAGCTTCTACAGGTCTTTTAGAAGTCACAGGCTGCTTCTGTGGAGTTTGGGAAAGGTGATGCAAAGCAGGTGCCTCTGGGAAGCACCGGGCATCTGCCTCCTAAACTGACTGAAAAACACTGCTGGGGACTTTCCAGTGTCTGTAGACCAGAAATTACTGGAGTTTCTTCTCTTTTGAGCTGTAAGATTTCTGCCAAACACAGTATCAGTACACACATTCCACCAGGTCTGTGCTTGTCCTGGGGCAGAGGTCCTGACGGGAAAATTTCCATCTGGCTCTGGGCTGGCCCATATAAGGATTATGGATGTGCAGAGCTCTTAAGTCGGCAGCTTTCATTTGCTTTAGACTCTTCAAAAAAGCAAATAAATAGATTTGTAGATTTTTAATGATATAAGACACTTGTGGGCGACTTGGCAAATCACAGAGGATTCACTTGTGTTACTTGATGAAGGAGCAGCGGGTGGAGCTGGAGGGAGCAGCTCCGGGGCTCCAGTGTGGCTGAAGTGTACCCAGGAGCCAGGAACCTCTGGTCTGAATCATGCCAGGTGCTGGGAACCAAAGCGGAAGGAGAAGATCCTCTGAAAGCCTCAGTGCTTCTAGTGGGATGTGACAAAAGACATGAAATCAGGGAGAGAAAAATGATGATTCTGGAATTTGGCTCTGGCCGTCAGGGGTGACGACAGGCACCGGCAACGCCTCCCGCCCGGGCTATAAAGGGCTCCAGGGCAGGGGAGCCAGCACTCGCTGCCTGCGCTGCAGAGCCGCTGCCTCTCTCCACCCTCCAGCCTCCAGCAGCCTTCGCCATGAGCACCACTGTCAGGCAATACTCCTCCTCCACCTCCCTCAAGGGACTCGGTGGCCTGGGGGGAGGCTCCAGCAGGATTTCCTCCGTGCGGGTTGGGGGCGGAGGGTACCGAGCCCCCAGTGTCCATGGAGGCTCTAGCAGCTACTCGGTCTCTTCCCGCGTTGTCTCGGGGCTCGGAAGTGGCTACGGGGGCAGCTACTGCAGCAGCATAGGAGGGGGCCTCGGCGGTGGCTTTGGGGGTAGCTATGGGGCTGGCTTTGGGGCTGGCTTTGGAGCTGGCTTTGGGGCTGGCTTTGGAGGTGGCGATGGCATCCTCCCAGCTGGCGAAAAGGAGACGATGCAGAACCTCAACGACCGCCTGGCTGCCTACCTGGACAAAGTGCGTGCCCTGGAGGAGGCCAACACCGACCTGGAGGTCAAGATCAGGGAGTGGTACAAGAAGCAGGGACCTGGTCCAGACCGTGACTACAGCCCCTATTACAGGACGATCGAGGAGCTCAGGAACAAGGTAGGATGTGCTGAATAATACTGTGGGATGTCTTCTTATCAGAGAGGAAGCAGAAACACTGGCTGCTCCCTCTGTCATTAGTCAGAGCCAACTGTGTCAATAAACTGTGTCTCATGCCCATGCAAAGCACTGGGCTGGAAATTCAGAGAGTATCAGTGTCAGCTTTCTATGGAACAGATGGTGGTTTTCACTGGAAGAAGCAGATGTAAAAGAATATAATGCAAAAATGAAGAATGAGAGCCAAGTCTGCACTGCTACTGAGCTGTTTTCGGGAGCTTTAAAGGAGTGTGCAGGGAAAGTTTTAGGTGTGCAAAAACTGGGAAACATTGATGTCATATTTGTAAACACCCAGGCCAAAGAATTTGCAAACTTGTTTCAGCTCCTCTGTGTTGATGTCATTTAGATGCAAAACAGACAAAAATGGAACTGGCCACTAATGAGTTTTTTGCATCCTTTTGGCAGCCACTGCCCCAGGGCCAGGCTTGGTGCAAACCCACCCAGCCAGGCAGCTTTGGTGGGATCTCTCCTGGTTCTGTTCTGATTCCCAACACCCCATTTTGGAGGAAATACTCAGGACTTGACTTTCTTCTTCTCTATTACTTTTCTGTATGAATTGCCCCCAGTAAACACAATGGAAGGCTATGTGCAGTGGAGCTGCAGGGCTGGCAAGTGATGCAGGGAATTAATTTTCCCTCGCTCTTCTTGGCCTCGTGACTGATGTCTACTCTGACTTGAATCTTCTCCCATTCTGGATTATTTGCTCCTGGCTTTGTAACATAAAAATCAGAAGCTGCATTCTGCTCCATTTTTGCAGTCAAGATATTAAATCCATTCCAGAATGAAGTGGCACAAGGGTTGCCAAGCACAAGTGCCTGCTGGTCCACCTGCCAAAGGAGCTGCATGGTGTGTGGGATGGGAGAGCAGAAGGGTCATTTCTGACCCTTCATAATCATGCCCTGAGGCATGGGAACAAAGGACATCATCAGATCTCACGCATCTTATGTGGCTTCCTGCTCCCTTCTGAAGCACTTCCTGAGGGTTTTTGGAAGGGAAGGTCCCAGATTGGTCACCCCCTCCCTGCAGTCAATCTCAGCTGTGTCTCCTTGTTCTGGTTCAATACATATTTCTGCTACAGAAACCCCAAACTTCCCCAAAACTATTCCTGTCCTGATCCTCTCACTCGTGCTCCTGTCCCTTGGTGGGTCAGGAGTTCGTGACATTCATTCAGTGCTTTTTCTTTATCCTCCACACTCCAGGTCCTGGGGGCCACAGTTGACAATGCCAACCTCCTCCTGCAGATTGACAATGCCAGGCTGACTGCTGATGACTTCAGGACCAAGTAAGCCACATTTCCTGGAAAAATTGAACTGAAATCAGGAGAAAATCCCACCCAAAACCCAAAAAGGCAACATGGAAACAAAGCCTTCAAACTGAAGGTGTAATTTCCAAAGCAGCTGGTTATCTAAGTCTATAGGCCCTTGGGGATTGTTTCGGTTCCTTCAAAACCTTCACTGTTTTATTCCTGTTCCCTGTTCCTCTGTGGTGTGAGCTCTCCTGCACAGAACTTGCACTGTGCCTCTGCTGTGCATTTAACTTGTGTGTATAGCTCAACAAAGCCCAGACCCAGTAACATCAGGGTCAAGGTGATGTTATGGACTCAGATGGACACTCTTTGGTCAGTTGTTCCCCTGCATTTACCATTAGAAGGTTGTCCATGCACCATCAGGGTCATGCAGGACTGACACGATGCTTGCAGCAGCATGGAGGAAGTGAACAACAAACCAAGGTGCTTTGTCCCTGGCTGGGCAAGATCTCCTGTAACTTTGGTGACTGTTCTTGTCCCCTCAGGTTTGAGACAGAGCAGGCTCTGCGCCTGAGCGTGGAGGCCGACATCAACGGCCTGCGCAGGGTCCTGGATGAGCTGACCCTGGCCAGGGCTGACCTGGAGATGCAGATTGAGAACCTGAAGGAGGAGCTGGCCTACCTCAAGAAGAACCATGAGGAGGTGAGCACAGAGCCAGGCTCAAACTGGAACCTATGGAATGTACCTTGTGCACAAGAGAAAGTGGTCAGGTTGAATGTGCAGGACTGTGTGAAATGAGGGCTGTCAAGAGACTCTGGACTGAGTAAAGGAGAGGGAAACAATCCTTTCTGCCAGGGCCTCCAGGAGGTCTGTGGGGGTCACGTGCTGGGTGCAGATAAGAAATTTGTCATGATGGGAATATACTGATTTCACTTTGACGTGCATCATGTGTCTCTTTCCTGCAGGAAATGCATGTCCTGCGCGGGCAGGTGGGTGGAGAGATCAGCGTGGAGATGGACGCAGCTCCTGGAGTCGACCTCACCAAGATCCTGGCTGAGATGAGGGAGCAGTACGAGAGCCTGGCGGACAAGAACCGCCGGGATGCCGAGCAGTGGTTCTTCAGCAAGGTGAGCCGGGCGGGCAGCGCAGGGGGCGGGGGGGCCCGGCTGTGCCCACCGTCCCGCTGGAACCGCGCGGTCTTGCCTCGCTGCAGACGGAAGAGCTGAACCGGGAGGTGGCCATCAACACCGAGCAGCTGCAGAGCGGCAAGACGGAGATCACCGAGCTGCGCCGCACCATCCAGAGCCTGGAGATCGACCTGCAGTCCCAGCTCAGCACGGTACGAGGGGCCGGCTCCCTGCGGGCTGGGGGACGCGGGGCTGATCCACCCCTGCCCCCCTGAGCGCGCCCCTCTCCTCTGCCCGCAGAAAGCGGCGCTGGAGGGCACCTTGGCCGACACAGAAGCGCGCTATGGCACCCAGCTGGCCCAGCTGCAGGCGCTGATCAGCAGCGTGGAGGAGCAGCTGGCCGAGCTGCGCTGCGACATGGAGCGCCAGAACCATGAGTACAGGGTCCTGCTGGACGTCAAGTGCCGCCTGGAGCAGGAGATCGCCACGTACCGCCGGCTCCTGGAGGGAGAGGACGCCCAGTAGGCAGCGGGGCTTGGCTTGGGGGGGCACAGCGGGAGGAGTCGGGTCATACAGAAGGAAAAAATGAACAACCTGTGTTCCCTGGAGGCTCCTGCGAACCCGTTTCCTGGCTCATGGCATGAAACAGGGTCTCCCTTTTCAGTCCAGGACAGTCCAGTGGTTATCCCAGTGCTGCAGCATTCCTGGGATCCACTTGCCACCCCTCAAGTGGCTGTGTGATCCTGGAGAAGGTGCATCTGCTGCTCGGTGCAGGTGGGATGTGGTGTCCTTATGCCTGCATCCCCATGGCACACACATCCTTACCATTTTCTTCCTTTAAATTTTGACACTAGGCAGTTTCCAGAAGACATTTTACTCACATGCTGGTACAAGAGGAAAAGACGGGGTTTGAAATAGTGATTTTGTCTTAGTGCTGACTTTTTTCTGTTTCTGATGACCATTCTTTGTGTTTTCTCCTCTAGCATGTCTTCCCATTATGTCTCACAGCCTGTGAAAGAAGGTAAGAACATATCTTGGCAGAAGCACTGATCACACACAGCTCTATCACAGCCTTTGCCGCTTTCTTAGCACAGACTCCTTTTACTCATTTACTCAAATTACTATTTTACTGTACTTTCAAAACCACTCATATGACACAGCAAAACATGCTTCAGAAGATAATATCTGCAGTCTGAAACAATATAATAAAGTATTTAGGAGTAGAAGTGTGGCAGTTATATTTGGTTTCTGAGGCAGCTGTTGGTCATAACCAATCTAGCCATGAAAACCTTGAAGACATCTTCTCCTTGCCTCCCTGTGAATAACGGTTCCTCTTCCTCCGTTGCAGGACCTGTGACTACCCGTCAAATCCGCACAATCTTTGAGGAAGTCCAGGATGGGAAGGTGATTTCCTCCCGTGAGCAGATCACCCAGGCTGCCCACTAAGGCTCTGATGCAACTCCCCACAGCAAAGCAAAAAGAGATCCCAACCTATGTGCTCCAGCCCTGCAGGTTACAAAACCCATCTGCTCTTTTTATCACACCCCTGCTGCCCTCAGCCTCTCTCCAAGTGCTGCCATGCTCAGAAATCAAATAAAGCTTTTCTTCAAATGGTGCAAACTGGGGCCCTGTCTCGTTGCTCTGAGGAGCCAGGCTGTCCCGGAGCTGCTGGACAAAGCTCCTCTCTGGAGGAGTGGTGTTGTCCGTCGCTGGTACCCGGATGGGGGCACTTCTGTAAGACCTGAGGCCTGGCTGCTTCCCAACAGGGAGCTGGTGTGGGGGAGCCTGGAAAGGAACGGGTTGGACGGTCATGGGAGGGGAAACATGTGAAGGTCTTTGCATTTCATCTCAGCTTTGGCACTGGGACTTGGGGTTGGGACAAAGTGCTGCCTCCCTGGCTGCAACATACAGCAATAGCAGAGCTGAAGCTTTTAACTCAGTGAGTTCAGCAAGAAAGTGAACAAAACCCAGGTCATGCAGCCAGGACCTGCAAGCGACCCTGTCCCCGCTCTGCCCCAGCAGTTGCTGTGCAGCCCAGAGCACAAGCTTTGGAGTGGAATGAAATAAAGCCATGAATGTGGCAGGGATACACAGGCTGAGGCCCCTCCAGAAATACAAACTCAGCTTTGTTTGATTCTTGCTTCCAAAAGCACTGCTAAAGGGTGAGGAAAACAAGTGATAGTAAGTGGGTATGGTCTAGACAAGTAAAAAGATGAAAAGTCTCCTGGGAGTTATTCCTGGCACTCCCGGCCGTCGGTGGCTCTCCCTGACACAGCAGTTCTTGCTGTCATCACCTGACCCAGCTGTTCCTGGAAAGCCAGTTCAGACACATTCTTGGCTGGATTCTGCCACATTTACTACTTCCTAAATCCACCTTCTAAATCAATGGGATGATTCAGAGAAGTGCTACTTAATGTGTGTCAGAACAGAGCGGGCCACACAGTTTAAAGACCCCTTTCCAGAAAATCTGCCTGGATTTTATATGAAGATAAGAGAGAACTCAGCTTTTCCTTCAAAACACTGACAGGGTCCCTGCAGTGTGTCAACTAGAGCACCAGCCGTGGTGGCAGGGGCAGGGATGCTCTAGAGGCAGCTGGTGCTGCAGCCCTGCAGCTCTGCCCGCTGTGGGCTGGGGCTGTGTCCCCCTGTCACCCCAACAGACCCTCTGTGACCTGGCAGGGCAGCAGCTGCCCCCTGCACTGGCTGGCTCAGTGTGCTCCCCGCATCCCCTGGCTTGTGGCAGATACAGCTCTGGGTTTCAAGGTTACCACTGGCCAACAGTGATCTCATTTGCACCCAGATTCCACCACAGGACACGCAACCATGACCCAGGAAGGAGCACTATGGTCAGGAGAATGGCTCCCATGTGCCTGTGTCCTGGGCACTCTGGACGAGCAAGTAACAGGGCACAATCCCTGCCCGAGACTCTTCCATCCACAATATCCCTGCAGTCCTCTGGACCATACCACGCTCCCTCTGCTCCCACGCTCTTGGAGGAGCCTGAGGGGTGTCCCCTAGGGGAGCTACATGCTCCAGGGCTGGGTGAGGGCAGGGGTTGAGCCCTGATCCCTGAGAAGGGCAGGGACAGGCCCAGCCTGTGGTTAACTCTTGGGGCTTCCCAGGTCACCTCTTGGACCCCCCTTGCTCTCCCCATGGACGGTGGAGGGACCAGCAACACCTCCCACAGCTCCCTTTAGCCCCCCACACTGGTCGGGCCCCTCCAGCTGCCACCCTTGCGACACCCGGCGCGGGGATGCTGAAGGTGCCTCACTGGAATTCATCCTTGCGTTCTATTATTTTCCAGGAAAAATCTGGGCACACCTGTGTTGCAACAGAAAGAACAAATAACACTTACCTAATAAAATTCCCTATTTTAATTACTCCTACTACAGCAAATTGTGAGGGAGGTGTGGAAAACTGATGCTGATTCTCTCCTGCCTTGAGCACTAATAATTAGTCCTGACCTCAAGGAACCCGCTGAGGAGGCAGCTGCAGGTGGTGGCTCCTACCGACAGGCAGCAGCAGCTCGGGGCAGGTTTCAGAAAGTCATGTTTTATTCCAGAAAGATGGTTTGGCTTCTCAGGCTACACTGAGTTAAGTTAAGTTAAAAGACCACTTTAGAAAGTCACACTAAGGTGTGGCTTTGCAGCTCATTTTAGGGAACCTTCCTATGATGATTTGATATTGGGGCAAACTTTATAAGCACATGAAATAAAGAAAAGTTTTTTTGTCCAAGTAGTTTCATCTTCCAGGTCTACTGATATGAACGTGTGGAGCCAGAGCTTCACCTCTGTGTTTTTCCTGAAGTAAGGCATAATTGCATGTTTAATCACCAACATGCTACCATGAAATTACTGTTAAGCCACAGGACTGGCATTCTGGTTTTGAAATGTATAAAAAACAGCTTAATAATGTGCATGTGCTTATAAAACTGAGGCAGAATCTGATTTATTAATAGTCAGCCTTGTATTTTAAAGAGAGCACGACACAAATGATAAGTAGTCATTTGTGGTTGTGTTCAATGGGAGGTCATGTAAATAGCATCTTAGAAATTTTAGTATGTTGTTTTAAGTCTTAATTAACATATCATTATTTTAATTGCTGCCTTGTGGTATTATCAAAGTCCCACAGATATTTTGAGCAATGTGCATTTTTATGACATAGTGGTTAAATAGGAAACAAAAGATGAAAGAAAAGGCAAGTTCATGTAACGAGGGAACATGCTGTTCACCTGGTATTGTTGGGACAGTTACTCATCCCACAGCCCGCCCGTGGGAAGTGGGTTGTTGCTGCTGGCTGACCAGCCCCTTGCTCGTGTCAAGGCTGAGGGGCTGGACTTGCCCTGTGGCTCTGCATGGGTTTTGTCACTGACACAGAGTTATCGAGTGGTGGGGGTTGGAAGGGACCTCGGGAGATAATCTAGTCCAACCTCCTGCTAGAGCAGGATCACCTCCAGCTGATCCCAGAGGAACATGTCCAGACGGGTTTGGAATGTCTCTAGGGATGGAGACTCCACAACCTCTGCCACCGCTGCACTCAGCAAGGACAACCCACAGGTTCTGCCGTTCGGTATCCCCCTGGTGAAGGTGAGGAAATGCAGCCAGGAGCGGGCACGTTCCCGGGCCCTGCCCATCGCCGCCCCCGCGCTGCCGCTGCTGCCTGCACCTGGGGAGGACAAGCGCCCAGTGGGTGTCCCCTGGCTCCGCACCAGCTCCTGGTGCTCACGCGACAAGACGCTGCCACCAAGAGCCTGAACTGTCCTCTGGCCAGAGCACACAGGGTGGAGATTCCAGTCCTCCAGTTCTCCAAGTCCTGCAGACTTGACTCCATTCACCAGGGGCAAATGAGAACATTGCAAGCTGTGCTCCCCTGCAGCAGCCAGCTCCTGATATTCCAAGGACACATCCCACTCCTGTATCGTTTCCAGCTTTCTCCAGATGAAGGGGGAGTCATGCCCTTTAGACCTACTTAGGGATGTACCTTTGTTGCTGATTTCCATACTCCTTCCCCTCTCCTCTGGCAAATGATCTAAGGAAGAACTTGGCTGTTGGGAAGGGGCTGTTTGGGCCTGTCTGTGAAGACAGTGAAGCAACTCACCATGCACACACATGAAATACCTTCTCCTCCACACCCTGCATTATTGGTGAGTGACACTCAGATTTGTGGTTTCTGCCCGTGACGCAGGTCAGCACAGAGAACAGGCAGCAGAGCTGGACAATGCCTGCTGCCCTCCTCCTACAACCCATCGTGCTCTTCAGAGGTAACTGAAGCTCCATTTACACAGAAGCTGTAAACTACAAAGTCACGCTGAAGTTGTCCCTGCTGGTCACAACTGACTGAGATGTTCACCACAGAAAACATAGTTAGCATTGGCTGCTGAGCTGTTACTGCCAGCTCTGCGCTCATGGTCCCAGTGCCTAGAGAACAGGAGCTTTTTTCCTTACATCCTTCATCTACTTTATGCTATTGCACATTTTTTCCTGGAGCATCTAAAACATTTTCAGTTATCCCAGCTAGCAGCCATCCCCTGCCCCTTCTGAATGCTTTGCTAGATCTTGTTAACAAAGAACAGCATAAACCATCCACTGCTTATTGCCTGTTCATATTCCCCTCTCTCGGGTGGTCTTGAAGCAAAGGGAGCCCTGGAGCATGAACTCTCTTTTCATTGCTTTTTCATTACAGAACATCCTGCTCTCTGTGGATAAAAGAGTGGACCTGTATTTCCAGGATTGGCAGCCAAGTTTCTTCTCATGCTGCTTGGCTCCCAGGACTGTAGATGTACATTGAGCACTTCATGACAGGGATGTTGTCCCTGCCATGTGCGGGGTGTGCAGTGTCTGTACAGAGAGGAAAATGTGGTATCTGGGGCAAGGCACAGCCAAAGAGGCAGTGACTTGCTCCACCAAAATGCTGCCTGAATTGCTCAGGCTCAGAACTAACAGTGCAATGCAAAATTAAAATGTAGCCCTGAGCAAGGAGCCTCCTACTTTGAATCACACCTGACTATTTACTTGGAAACGGAAGAATAAGCCACCCTTTGTGAGAGAAAAGGTTTCTAGTGGAATATGACAAAAAGCATCAATAGAACAAAGGCAAAAATGACGATTCTGGAAGTTGGCTCAGATTTTAGGAGTGATGAAAATCATGGGGAATGCAACAGAAAAAAAAAAAAAAGTACTGGCATAAGCCACCCTTTGTGAGAGAAAAGGTTTCTAGTGGAATATGACAAAAAGCATCAATAGAACAAAGGCAAAAATGACGATTCTGGAAGTTGGCTCAGATTTTAGGAGTGATGAAAATCATGGGGAATGCAACAGAAAAAAAAAAAGTACTGGCAACGCCTCCTGCCCGGGCTATAAAGGGCTCCAGGGCAGGGGAGCCAGCACTCGCTGCCTGCGCTGCAGAGCCGCTGCCTCTCTCCGCCC
>NW_009952705.1:863462-878572 GCF_000747805.2 Chaetura pelagica
CTGCCCCCGTGAGCGCGCCGCTCTCCTCTGCCCGCAGAAAGCGGCGCTGGAGGGCACCTTGGCCGACACAGAAGCGCGCTACGGCACCCAGCTGGCCCAGCTGCAGGCGCTGATCAGCAGCGTGGAGGAGCAGCTGGCCGAGCTGCGCTGCGACATGGAGCGCCAGAACCATGAGTACAGGGTCCTGCTGGACGTCAAGTGCCGCCTGGAGCAGGAGATCGCCACGTACCGCCGGCTCCTGGAGGGAGAGGACGCCCAGTAGGCAGCGGGGCTTGGCTTGGGGGGGCACAGCGGGAGGAGGCAGGTCATGGACACAAATGTGCTGTCTGGGAACTCAGTCCAATCACAGCTTTCAGGGTCTGTCTTTATGCTCACACCAGCCATGGACGCCAGTGGTTCCATCCCTGGTTTGTGCCTGCAGCGAGATGCTGCAATGGGCACCTGCCTCTGCTGGGAGGAGCAGGCAGGTCATGGACACAAATGTGCTGTCTGGGAACTCAGTCCAATCACAGCTTTCAGGGTCTGTCTTTATGCTCACACCAGCCATGGACGCCAGTGGTTCCATCCCTGGTTTGTGCCTGCAGCGAGATGCTGCAATGGGCACCTGCCTCTGCTGGGAGGAGCAGCACTGTCCCTCTGCCTCCCAGGAGACACTGAGCAGAACAGTGGCTTTAGCAACCACTCTGAGGCTTTTCTGTCTTTCTCCTGCCTCAAAACAGAGGCTGTGTAAGAACAAAAATTCATTGTGTCCCTAACTTCTCTTTGTTTTTCTCCCTCTCTTGTAGCATCTCTTCTCAGTACTCCTCTGCCATGTCCTCACACTCCGGCAGAGATGGTAAGAACCAACCCTGCCTCCCACACTCATACCAACAGCTTTGAGACCCACTTTGGGAGCAGCTGCCCAAAGAGTGGAAATCCCTCCTGGGCCATCCTGTGCTGTGACAGCTGCTGACCCCAGGACACAGCTGTCTGGAAAGGAAACACCCCACTCTCCTTTACTGCTGGAATGATTTGTCCTAAATGGGCCTCGTGACTGAGCAGATGCTGTTCCAAACTTACACAGACTGGAAAAGTCACACAACAGGGCATGTTTAAGGAGTGTGCCTTAGGCCTGCTGGAGCTTTCCCACCAGCCTGGCCCTTCCCTCTCCCTAGCCAATGGGGGAATGTTTAAAACATCCATTATTTTCCAGTAACTTGTGGATTTCCCACATCTTTGTTAAGAACATGCAACAGCTGATAATGCATTAAGAAATTTCTTTTGTTCCTGTCCCCTGAATAATCTCCCTCTGCTTTCCTTTTGCAGTCATGACATCTTCCCGTCAAGTCCGCACCATCGTTGAGGAGGTGCAGGATGGGAAGGTGGTCTCCTCCCGGGAGCAGGTTGCCCTCACCACTCGCTAGGAAGCCAAGCTGCTCTGCAGACCCTGACCTTGGCCTCCAGAGAGCAGCGAGATGAACCAAGTGTTGTCTGAGGCCACACGTGCTGGAGGCTCCAGCCATCTGCTCCTCCTTCCTGTTTCACCCTAACTCCATGCAGGTGCCAGTGTGCACTCTGTACACATTTAATAAAGCTTTTTCCTTGTTCATGCAACTGACAACTTGTCTGTCACTGATACATGATCTCTTAAAGCCTCAGGCTTATGTGCCTGTGCCAGGGAAAGTCCCTAGAAACCACAAGAAGAAGGCAGCAAGAGGAGGGGAAAGGAGGGATATGGACTCCACTTGACGAAAAATAATTTGAGACAGCTTTTACTACTGAACTCATTATTCATAAATACATGGGACTGTCTGAGACATAAACCAGGTAATTTTGATACAAAATGATGGCAGTGATGGAAGGATGATGCTTGAGGTCAGTGTGCCACATGACTGATACTTAAAGCCAACAAAATAAAGCTCAGTTCTCTAACCCTTGGTATCCTGAAGAATCACTTTATTCTGTAAATTGAACTTAAATGACTCCAGCAAGACCACTGCTGTCATGTGTACTGTTCTGGGACACAAGCACACCACCAAACTGGCTGGCAAGTCTCACACATACATGAGTTCTGTCCTGTTTGTCTGTAAATACCATGACAGGGCACATTGTACCAAAACTCTACACAGGTCTTTTCATGCTGCCTGAGGTCTGCACTTAACAGGTTCTAAAATAATCATTGCTTAATCCGCAGAGGGCAAGTAGCAGTAACTTTTTATCACTGTGGCATCTAGTAGATCACTGCTGAAATCCTCTGGTAGCGCACGAGCCAGTGATGGGATGCCAACACCGCCCGCAGCCAAGCTGCCACTCAGGATTAGCTGCTGGAGCTCCTGCTGGGCAGCCAGGTACAGGTTTGTCTGAGGAGGGATGCAGGAGGGTTGCACATCCACCCAGCGTGTCTTGTGGGCTGGGTAGGAGAGGAAATAATTTCAGACCCAAAAGCCTCTTGGAGCCACTTAGATCCAAGGTAATGCTTTCTAGCCAGTGGCTCTTGGGAGCTCTGTCTGGTCCTGGATTGTGGCCTCATGTTCATCACCCACCTCAGGAATGTGGGCCTGAGACAAAAGGAGAATGTGATAATTTGCAGTAAAGGAAGCTTCTCTTTGCTCTTAATGATCTACAGGAGGCTTCTGCAGCCAAGTTAAGTGCTCTTGTCTCTTGGTTACTACTGATGATTCATTCTCCCACAACCTCCACAAGGCATCCTGGTCCCTGCTGGACAACTGCCAAGGCCTGTTCCATCACCACTGAGGGTGTCATGCTGGGCATGACAAGACAAGCAAAGGAGAGGAAGGTGATCGAAGAAACGGGGAACCTGCCAGGTCTTTCCAGAAAAGGAAGTGTGAAGAGATGTTATCATTCTGAATTACTGCTCACCAATTACAGAAAAGGGTGGGAAATGCAACACAGAGCAGGGTGCAGAGTTCACGGGCTGCATCCTGCATTTCTCTTATTTCTCCAACCCAAGTAAGATGCAGTAATCTCAAAAAAACTTCAAAAACTAGATGAAGCAAAAAGTCCTCAGAGAATAATGGTGAAACTTTAATGGACATAAAAACAAAACCCAGGAGAACCAAGAGTGTCCTTGAAATGTATCTCATCAGCTGAGACACGGAGATACATGCAGGATGTGCCAGTGTCAAACTTAACTTACAATAGCAGGAATACTTACAATGAATAATGCCCCAAATGTGTATCATGTTTCAGATCTTTAAGACTCCATGTTCACATCAGACAGTTGTTTTCACAGTGCCCTTGAGAAGGAGGATCACTGTTATTACTGTTTCCATCCTGCAGAGCCTGAAACTGAGACATGGAGAAGCTGTCCGATTTGCCTAGAGTGATTTGCAAGGCTGGGATCACAGCCCTGGAGCAGCTGGTGTCATCAGCGAGATGGAGATCAGCCCTGGTGCAGCCAAGAGCAGGCAGAATAAGAGGGCAATGACAATGACACCACCTGGTAGACAGGCAAATGTTGTAAAGAGCAAACACAAGAATCTCCCCTAGGTGAAACACTGAAATTTAGCTGAGAATGAGCAGACAGGAGCTGGGGCAGCTTGGAGCTCTCCCTGCAGTATCAGGCCCCTGAGGAGGCTGTTGGGCCCTCCTTGGACTGCAGGGACAGGCCCAGGCCCACGCTGGGTCGTTGGGTGCCAGCTGGGGCCTGGCTCCAGAACCTCTGCCCTGGCACCTCCTGGGCTGCGTCCAGCCTGAAGTGGAGGCGGGGCTGGCAGTGCTGGAGGTGATGGACAGCAGCTCAGGCTGCCAGGGCTCGGGGTTTGGAGTCACCGCATCTCCAGGGAAGTTCTCTTGGACATGGGAAATGCTGGTGACTCAGGGAATGTTGATAACAACGTGAAATGCTGGATCTCCTTCCTGGGGGCACATGACACTTCCTGTACTTTACATGCAATAACTTAAGGAACAGTCTTAAGCCTTAAAATATCACAAGACTACCAAAGGACTTCCCACTGGGGAAACCTGGTTTTCATTGCTCTTTGAACCTGATCATTTTGTAGAGCAGAAAAACCCCTGAGGACAACTCCACAGTGCTCATCCTGTATCACCATCCAGCACTCCCCTAGAAGGCAAAGCACCAGACACAAAACTAAGGCTGAAGTATAATTCCATTCCTTCTGTTTTTCACAAAAGCTGATTAAATGGGAACAGCAGCTTTGCCTAGGGCAGGGTTTTCTGCTCATTTGTTACTTGAAGTAGTAACTTTTCCCTGCCAGGCCAGCACGGCTGTTCCTGGAACTCCCACTGGGAAACCCTTGCGCGCCATCGCCCCCCGCCCCGTGTCAGCCCAGGACAGCTCATCAGAGGCATCGCCTGTGGCTCAGGGCTGTGCTGAGCACATTCCTCTCTGTAGACTCCAGTCTGGAAGTTGGTAAAAGTTAATTCTGGAAAGAACCTTCCATTATGCATGTAGATACTGTCATTAACAGATGTGCTCATAAAAAAATGAAAATCTATTTTAATAAAAGGAGGACTGTAACTGCTGGCTGGTCTTGAGGGGGGCTCTGGTGTAAAAGCAAGAGCTGCTTTTAATAAAAATTTCAAATTATGGAAAGGAAAACAGCTACTGTGAAGAACACAAATCCAGTAAAATCAAGAGTGAAATGATGGTCCTGCTTTACAAAAGCTGCAGAAAGTCTCATCACCTTTGGCTACAGAGACCTATAGCCAGGGCTGAAGTTCAAAAAGTAAGAAAGAAACCGGGACATTTCTACTTGCTTTTCAATAACTGGAAAAAACACCACTCATTACAATTCTAATTCTTCTTACTGAAAAATGAAGGACTATGTATTTTAAATGTCACCTTGGCATTAATTTTATTATTCTATGAAAAAAAGACAGATTCTGACCAGTCCTGCAGCCCTGACCAAGAGCAGCCACAGGGCTGTGGCCGAGCTCTGCGGCAGAGACGCCTGATCCTGGCCATGCCGCAGCCTCTGAGCAGGCACCCCTGGCACCATGGCACAGGCTGCACTTGCTAATTATGGATGTAACAAAGGATGGACATGCACAGAACCCACACCACATTTAAGGTGTTGTGGATTTGCAGTGTCAAGATAAAATCAAGACTAATGAACTTACCCAAATGGCATAAACAATATTGCTGAAACAGGCAGCACCTGATGCATCCTTATATGATGTGTCCAGGTGACTTGGATGCCAAACCCAAAGCTGAACAACCCACAGGGGAAAGGCAGCCAATATTAGCCTGGCTGTATTAGTAGTATTAATAAAGTGAAATATTCAGATGAAAAAACATTTCAATTATTTTAATTATTTCCTTTCTTTCTCAGTTCAGCATTTTGCGACCAAAAAATAGGTTTAATATCTTTTTTACATGATTTTTTCTTATGCCTTTTCTAAATTTAACACATCTAAATTTCCCTTAGATTATATCTGGAGAATGTTCACGGTGCTGGCTGGAACCGGGTCAGAACCATGCAAGATGAACCAGGCTGCTCCTGAAATTCTCCATGTTACTGTTTTAGAAATCTCATTAAACATCTTCTGTAGCTGCCCTGTCTTGGCAGTGAATATTCACATGTAACTGCAACATTTCATACTCAGGAAATATCCTTTTCTCTTTTATCTTGGATAAATACTTGAATATTTTTACTACCCTCAAAAGCAGCAAAGTAAATAGGAGGGAATCTCCCCTCTGAAAGAAGACACTTTTGATGCATACAGGAGATAGAGGAGTAACAAGCAATCCCTGGTAGCTCCACTGCAAGGTTTTCCTGTGCTCCCCAAGAGCCTTGCCAGGTCTAATGATGCAGCCCTGGCAGGTTCCTGCTCACACAGAATGTGACCCCCTCCCTGCACAGAGGGGCAGCAGGGGCCAGGAGGGTTCCTGGGGTCCCCAGGGCAGCTGAATGAGGGACACCCTCCCTTCTGGTCACAAAGGGGTCGAGCAGGCTCTGTCAGATAGGATGGCTTTCCCACAGCTTTCACTTTCCGGATAGACTCGCCCACATCAGGATGGATAATTGCTGAGATGTTTCATTCCCCAGGCGCTCTCGGGTATCGTCGTTTTTTGTGTCACTGGTGTTTAGTTGTCATCACAAGTCAGACCTGATGATTCAGGAAGTAACATTTTTGATGTAGTTTTGAAACACGCTTCTGTTAACCAAAGCATCTTTCTGTTGTGGGATTTCTGGAGACAAAAGCCTTTAGGGAAATATTTCCAGCTGAAAAAAAACAACAGTGCTAGCCAGGTCACAAGGAGGAAGAATAAACAGCCCTTCTCCGGTGGCAACATCCACAAGGAGTGGTATAAATAGAGGACTGTGGGGACAGGGCTCACAAGCGGATCCTGCAGCGATCCGTGCAGCTTCCCTTGGGCTCCGTGTTGGCTCCTGGTGTTCAGCATGAGCTGTGTTGTCAGGCAGGTGGTCCCTGCCTGTGCCCAGGGCAGGGGCAGCACGGGCAGCTCTGCAGCGGGCAGTGCAAGGAAGGTCTCCTCTGCCTCCTCAGGAAGACATGCTGCCTATGACTTTGTTGGTGTGGCTGGCAATTTTTCTGGTGGCAGTTTAAGTGAGGGATTACTTGGGAAGCAGCTGAGCACTGGCAGTGCCACTGGTGGGAGCTTTGGAGCTGCACAGAGGGCTTGCTCTGCCCTTGGATTCAGCGGTGGAGGCATCTGTCCCCGAGGTGTCAGTGGGGGTTTCACCAGGGCTGGTGCTGGCTGTGGCGATGGGATCTTATTTGCCAACAATGAGAAGGCGACGATGCAGAACCTCAACGACCGCCTGGCCTCCTACCTGGAAAAGGTGCGGCTCCTGGAGGGAGACAATGCTGATCTGGAGTGTAAGATCAGGGAGTGGTATGCCAAGGTGGGGCCCAGCTGCGAACCCCGGGACTACTCCTGTTTTCATAAGGAAATAGAAGACCTTCAAAACCAGGTAAATAATTGATTTTCCAGAAATTCTGATACCTCTTTGGGCTTTGCTTTCACCTGGGGATAGATCAATGTCAAATGGCAGAGGCAATATCAACGCCTCTGGTGTTGCCCATGAAGAAATAATTTACATGGAAGGGATGCTTTGAGGGAGGAGGACACTGCATTTACAGAGAACTAGAGTTGCAGCCCAGCCTGCTCCACCATTTGGCACACGGGTTTCCTCACTGCAATGCCATCCAACTGACTAATAATCCCAATATATGGAATCATTCTAAAATAAGTGGGTTGCATTACCCCAGGAAGGTGTTTCCTCCAGGGCTTTCAATAACCAGAGGAAGCCACCAGCCCAAATCTCTCTCCATATTGTCTTTCCCAGATCCTGTGTGCAGCCATGGAGACTAACAAGATCCTTCTGAATATTGATAACAACAGGATGACTGCCGACGACTTCAGAGTGAAGTGAGTAGGGGGGTTTTGGGCTGAGGGGTTCACCTGCCCGTGGTGGGGTGGGTGAGCAGGGGTGATGGGGAAACCTTCACACTCAGCTGGCCGTGCTGCTGTGTGAGCGCAGACCCCTGGGACAGGCATGGATGCCATGGACAATGGTCAGAGCTCTGAGTGCCTGAAGCAAAGAAATTGGTCCTAAGCCCCCACAAACTCAACTCCAGGCTTGCCATGGTCACTGACATGCTGATCTTTTTTTGTTGCCTGTGGCTCAAGGTACGAGACTGAATGTGGTCTCCGGCAAAACGTGGACACAGACATCTGCAACCTACGGCCCGTTCTGGATCAGCTGGCCAGCTGCAAGACCGACCTGCAGCTGCAGTGTGAGGCTCTGACCGAAGAGATATGTTGTCTCAAGACAAACCATGAGGAGGTTAGATTGCCCCTTACTCAGAAAAATATGAAGAAAGAAGGAAAGTCCCCCTGAGTGTCAATTTTACTGATATGGTGCCCGTGTTCTTGCAGGAAATGAACTGTCTGAGGAAACAGGCAACTGGAGATGTGAGTGTGGAGGTCAATGCCTGTCCTGGCCCAGACCTGAGGAAGATCCTGGAGGATTTGAGGTGCCAGTATGAAACACTGATGGAGCGCAACCGCAAAGAGACTGAGCAGTGGTATGCCTGCAAGGTACGAGAGGTGTGCAGAGCTGGGCCCTGCTCTGCCTGTTGGGGAGAGGGAGAAATGAGAGACCAAGAACACACACTAAATATCAGCAATTCTGATATGGATGTGCTGAGCATCTAATTGTACTGCCCACTCTCAGGGCTTCTCTGCTCATGGCAGAGGGGCCACCACACGGTGGTGCAGGGTCACAACAGAGTCAGTGGGGAGGCTCTGGACACTTAAGTGTGCTGCAGGGTGGGCACAGGCTGTGGGCAGCCCCTGCAGATGCCATGGGCAGGTGAAAAAAGGGATGCTCTCTTCTGACTTCACAGGTGGAGGAGGTGAATATGGAGGTTGTCACGAGCAGCCAGGAGATCGAGTCAAGCAACAAACAGGTCACGGAGCTGAGACGTCAGCTGCAGGCCTTGGAAATCAATGTACAAGCTCAACTCACCATGGTAGGTGATGCCACGAGGACTCACACCTCAACCTACCCACCTCTTTTTAAAAAGCCACACGACCAGAGTCGCGCCTGTAACCAGAGGGGCTGAGCTTGCCACAAAAGGTACCTTTGTGTTGTTTCCATTCTCAGAAGGAAAACCTGGAATCCTCTTTGACGGAAACCGAATGTCGCTACAACAAGTACCTGGCTGAGCTCCAGAGCCAGATCTCCTGCGTGGAGCAGCGGCTGGCTGAAATACGAGCAGAAATGGAGTGCCAGAACCAGGAATACAAGACCCTTCTGGATGTCAAATGCCGCTTGGAGCAGGAGATCCAGACCTACCACTGCCTGCTGGAGGGGGGGCAGCACGACATCGTGTACGCAGCCCAGAGACAGACCCGGGCGCAGTAAAACCTCTGAGCTTTCACTTACAGAGTTATGAAAGTTGGCAATACCAGTGGTAAAATCCATGCTGTGGGGAGGAACCAGTACTGACCTGTTACCAGACAGAGCCTGTTAGCAAACCACAAGTCGTTTGAGGATCTGGCTCTGATAAATGTCCAGAGTGGAAGCCAGAGCCCATTCCCCACTCTTGGCCCAGCACAGGTGGCTGGGAAGGTCCCCAGAGCTGTCCCAGCCACCTGGGCAAGGTGTAGCACCACAGCTCTGTGCAGGGCAGCTTCACTGCGAGCTGGGCAAGGTCTCTTATGAACACTGTCATTTAATGGAGTTTTATTGGGTTTGCCACAGCTAGACAGGATTAGGGACTGGCAGTCAAATTAACAGACATAATAAATTATCTAAACATTCTCAGATTCACACAACAATTTTAATTAAAGTTTTGGGGAATTTAATTTGCATGCAAAGCAGCTGGCTCTTCCCTGCCTCCCATCGCCTGAGATTTTGAGACAGTGAGGCATGCTATTAATCTAAATGGCTGCACACACATAACCAGCCTGAGCACCTACCTGCTCCATTAGTTTAGAAGAAGTGTTTAATGGTTGTGCCCTGAGGTGGGCTGTCTAGACCCTCCAGTCCTAAATTAGTTACAAGAAAAATACTTGTACTTGTTCCCAAATGCCATTTGCAATGGATGAAGTGGCACTGCCAGAGCTTGTCTCAGAGCCTCGGGTAACCCTAAGCATGTCAAGCTGGAAAAGCACCAGCTGTCAACAGCCAGGATGGAGGATGTGCTAATCACTCCTCTTAATGATCCTCCTGGTTCAAAGGGGAAATGGCCAATAGTGACCGAAGAGACACAGCAGCCAGTGCTGCAGGTCAGGGGGCAGATCTCCAGGGTGGGAATGTTGAGGGCTGTTGTTACCAGAGTTGTCTCCTTTCCACAGAGGGCCAGTGGGAAGAGGAGTCCCTGCAACATCAGCTGGAAGAAGCTGTGGGCTTAAAGCCAACTTGTGCCAGCCCTGCCTGCCCTGAGCCTCCAGGAGAGGACCTGTAAGGTGAGCTGGCCAGAGTGACCATGAGCTGCTGCTTTAGTCCTGTGGTGTACCTGGGAAGAGGAGGCTGAGTGATCTCAGGCTTTTCTGGATGGTGAAGAGGGGCTGGAGACAGTTTCTTTTTCCCAGAGAGAAGCAGTGCTGGGAGTCAGAACAGCAGGAGCTGTGGGGGTGGGTATAGGGCATGGGGACTAACTAGACCATGGTAGAAAGGGATGCAGCTATGGGGCATTTGTAAACTTATGCATAGAAAATACGTTTGACACTGGGGGGTTGCTAGTAGTAAATGTGTTTAAATGAGACTTTCAGCACAACATGAAAATAAGGAATTGGCAGAGGGAATCAGTCAGTCATAAGTCTTTCAACAAGTATGTAAAATTAAACAAGGGAGAAGAGGGGTAAGAAAAGTCAGCACAAGAGCAAGGGGGATGTAAGAGAAAGGCAAAGGGGTTTGTGAAGGAAACCCCTGAAAATGTAATGCTTCCTGCCCTCCTTTGGCAGGTCTCTGCAGACCAGAGCTTCCCCGCCAGCCCTGCTGCACATTCCCCTGAGGAGAAAGAACAAACCATTTGGAAAATGCAAGTCAAAAAGAACCTGACAGTACTCAGTTCTGCTCACAGCACCAGTCAGAAGGGGCTTTGCAGAACGGCTGCCTTCCTCCCTGCTGCCTTCATCCTCTGCTGCTGCTGGCACCCAATCACTGCTCTTCCCTTGGGCTAATCTGTTTTGTGGTCACTTGTCTAACAGCTACCAAAGCTTATCGCTAATAAAACTTTGCTACTACTGACACAGCCTCGAACCTGACAAATAATTTCTATAAGTAGATGAACATACAAGTATTTAAAAAATGTCAGACAGTTCTATTTGTCATACACCTTTGGTTAGAAATCCACCCTTGACCTATATCCTCAAAGTAATCATCACAAGGGGAAAACAAAAATAAGCAAAGCTCCCAAGGCTTCAGCTCCTGCTGGATGCAATGGCTGCAGGAGGATGGAGGGAAGGGACATTTGCTGCCAGATGAGGAAGCATGAGCCAAGCTAAGAAGCAGAAGAGGATGAGGAAAGAAACATTCAGGGAGGCTGGACAGAGTGCAAGGAAGGAGTTTCAAGGCAGTCTGACTGACAAGCTTCTATTGAAAGAGATTTCTAAGCAAAAATGGAGTTTTCATTAAGGTAGGTGTGTGCTAATGTAGTAATGTAATATAATGTAATACACACCACCTCTGAGTTATTACAAATGTGCAGCAACAGGATAAAATCAAGAACAACAAGTTTTCCTGAATACTACTGAAGCAGTAATTTGAAAGCAAAGCTCTGCTGGACTTGACACACCCTTCTGGTGGCGGGAAACAATTCCCAGAGAAAATGCTAAATAAAGAACCTGTGAATGGATTTTTTAAAAAAGGTAAACAGGAAAAACCAGCTGGCAACATGTGGGAAGATAAAAGGGTGAGACAAATTAATAAGCAGGAGAGAATATTTTAAAGGTAAGATACAATAAACAGACAGAAAAAAAAAGATGCTCCTATTTTATTAGCATAGAGAAAGGAATTACACAGACAGGAACACTTTGTGCAAGCAAAGACTCAAGATCCAGCAGCAGTGACTGCAAACGTGTCAAGCTGCAAAAGGTGCTCACAGCCTCTGCTCCACAAGCTGGGCCTCAGTTGGCCTTTTTCTGTAAGGAAACACTGGATGTGTTTGACAGCTCATCCCCCCCAGAGGTCAAATGTGAAGGCAGCTAACGGGAAGACTTCAGGGCATACAACAGGTGTGAATTAGCGTCCACGTGTGAAGAAAGAAATGGCTGAGATGTTTTGAGAATGACAATATGGGAAAAGACAAAGCTTGACCACACAGAGCTACTCTCTTGGCAAAACGGGACTCTTCCTGCTCTGGGTCTTTTCTCTGCAGAAAGTCTTGTCTGCTCATGCATCACCTCTCATGCTCTAAGCTCTCAACCCCAGGTCACACGTCATGTCACTGTGACTGCACCAGCACCTAAGGCTGGGGCCAAGTGCCCATGGTCCCATCAGGGGTGGCCTCTCCCCAGTGTCTGTCCAAGGGAGAGACAGTTGTTAGCTCTGCAGGAGCTCTAATGAGCTTCTGGATGAGATTCTGTGTTAAATACTTTTCTACTCAGTTCTGTATCTCCAGTTCCTGCAACACTAATTATAATGTGCATTTCAGTATTATTTATCCTGCCTCAGTGTTTACACAGCACCTCTAAGGTCACTGCATTAAATGCTGTGCAGAAATAAAAAGATGCCTTCCCTGCCCAAGGAGTTATAACCTGGACAGGGATGGGAAATGATGACTGTGGAAACAGCATAGGAAAAGACGGGGAAGGGAAGATAAATAAAATGCAGAGCACACAGTGCATGGGACAACAGGACAAGAGGTGACCTGCTACCAGCATCACAAGCAGTGGCTGTAGGTGGAATGTGCTGAGATTGCTCTAGCAGATACAGCCTCTGTCTTATGGAGAGAGCAGACACATGGGAATTACACCACCACCACAAAAAATCCCTGAGGAATGAACATACCAGAGGTTTAAAACATCAGTGAAGAAGCAGAAACAAAACAACTGGTTTTGCAAATTATCAATGCTGAAAATCAGCCATGAGTTAAGGGCTGCACTGCACAAGAAATTGTACCTGATTACAGGCACTACTCTTTTTAATAGTAGTCCATACTCTGGTGTGATGTATGAACTATAATTTCTGTCTAATATTCTACCTTATAAAGTAGGCAGACAGGTACATTCTCTCTCATGCCCATAGTAACTATCTGTGGGGTCTGTATTTTTGTTTACTGGTGCTGGAAGGAAACGAAAACCCTTCACAAAAAGAATCAGGGAAGACTGTGAGGTTCAGTAGGAAGAAATCCAGTTCTGTCCACTGAACCTCCACTTCATCACTAACAAATGTTCAGAGGCAATCAGAGGATGTGAACAGTCAGCATGAAAGAAACTTAAATAGAGTAATCACCTTGGTCTCTGAGGCATATTTAAGACCTAGGATGGTGCTGTTACCAAACTCCCTGTGGTAATTCACTTGCCTTACAGGAATTTTGCTAAATGTGGTGGTATAAACCAGTGAGTCATTAGCCAGGAAAAACTCATGGTCTGCATTTGAAAGATGGGAGCATAAGGTCTGGAGCCGGCTCAGTATCACATCAAAGAACTGTTTAATAAGTGATGCCTAATGGCTATTATGCAAATCATTAATGATAATTACAAGTGACAAGATAAAATCATATTCCAGTGTGGTTGCACAAACATCACTGAAGCAATGCTTATGAAAGCAGAGTTCTGTCAAATTATACACACCCCTCTTGTAGTTGACACAAGAAAACATTATCAGCTGTGATAAGCAAAGCGAGCAGCGCAGGGAAGGGACGGGCTGACACTGCAGCCGGGCTGTGCACCGGGACAGGGGCACTTCCCACGGGACCATCCTGCACTGCCCACAACAACACTGAAAACGGAACATCTCCCTGCCTCCTCCCGAGCTGCCCATCCCTATATGGCAATATTTACACCCATTATCTCTTTGTCCACTTTCAGATGTCTATTTTCCATAATGCCAGAAGACTTGGCAGGGCTGGCACTGGCTGTGCTGACCACGTGCCACCGCTTCCCGCACCGCTGCCTCACCAAACCATCCCCTTCCTCCACTCACATTCTGGCTGTAAACTCTTCTGGGACATTTTTATGCCTTAGACTTGCACAGTCTTTTCCTACACGTTGTTCTGCCCCAAGGCTCTGCCCCTGGGCTACAGGAATACAAATAATAACAAAAGTGGAAATAAAGGAATCAGGTCAGTGGGGAAAACTGCCAGTACTGATGGATGTATCAGGACAAAGAGGTGGCTCATTAGTGCAGAAAGGCGAGAGCCAGCCAGCCAGCACACACACACACACCTCTGCCCCATCCCTGGTGAGGTCCCAGTGCCCCCAAGCCTTATCATGCCTGCAGGGAGCAGGGCAGTGCCATACTGCTTGGCCAAGCAACCTGCCAATGGGCAGCAAACAGCTGCAGCCACCCTGCACATGGCAAGGAGAAAGCCTCACTGGTTTTAAAACACAGCCTTGTTACTCAGGGACTGGCTTTTGGATGCATTTGTTTCATGTTCCGTGTCCCATTGAGACTGGAAGGAGGCCAGTAAAGCTCTGAAGAATGTAATTATATCCCAAGTGAGAGCAAGACCTTCTTCCTGTCAGGTAACTGCTGAAAGGAGCAGGTGTAGGTGCTCCTTGTCCACCCATAGAGAAAAGTCCAAGATCTGCAACATCTCCTCCTAAACCTAAGACTCCAAAAGGGGAAGAAAAGCAATCTCAGCCCACTTGCTGTTAGGTAACTTTTGAAAACCTACACAGCAGAAGAGAAGCTCCAAGCCATCCAGACATTATATTAATTTCTGTTGGCTCTTACAGCCACACCCTGCCTTCAATTATATTCCTCAAAATGTCGGATGAAAGCCAGATTTACTCCCTGTCCTCCTTTTGCTCATAATTTTCACTTCTGTGAGTCTAGGCTGTGTGGGGAGCACAGAGGATGTGTGTCTAGAGGGAAGATGGACTTGTATTTCAGGCACTGCAGTCTGCAGGAATCTGAGCTTTACCAGACCCTGGCTCTGTCCTTGAGCAAGTTATTTCACTGCATATGAATAATGAATATTCTAGGATGCTGCCAGCCTTGGGTAGGCGTCTTCTTATCATTTCTGATCTAAGTAAAGAAATAATTTATCTCACTGGAAAGTGGAGACTCCTAGCTTACGCTGGTGAGAAGATGATCACATCTATGTATGGTTGGGGACACTATCCTACCATGGTGACAGAAGCCACCAAGCTGCACACACAGGACACCTTCCCCCAGTACAGGGGTGGTGGCTGTGCCTGTGAGCCTGGGTTTTCCCTGCCTGGAGGTGGTGGCTGCTCTCAGGGCTCCCTCTCAGGTCGCACACTTTCCGCCACAGAGGATTTATCACAACTGCTCCTTTAAAGGTGGACAAACTTGAGCCAAAGGTTACTTGTGAGTAAGAGTTGGTTGGAAATTCCACCCTGTAGGGAACAGAAGGCTCCATTCCCTGGAGAGCAGAACATCCTCTCATTGTGGCAGTCTGCTCCATACAGACACTTGCCCTGGTGGAGCCAGTTCTCCCGCCACTCCGCTGGGCATGGCTCCCCCCCCCCGGGGGGG
>NW_009952705.1:878652-885664 GCF_000747805.2 Chaetura pelagica
CTGGGGGGGCCCGTGCCCCCCCGCCACTCCGCTGGGCATGGCTCGCCTGGTCTGGGGGATTGTGCTCCCACAGCACCAGGCTGGGCCAATACCTGAGACCACACTGACACACTTGGTTAGGAGATGTGGAAAGCTTTTCTCCAGTTTATTTTGTGCTCTGCACAATCTTGGTAATGGCAAAGGCCTGTGGAATCACATCTCAGTCCCTCCAGGGAACAGGATTTATGGCCCATGGTTACTCCTTTCCCTGTCACCTCCCTATCTACGATCATCACAAACTGAGGCACCATGGACAGCAATTAAAGTAATTGAAAAATAACTTCAGAAAGGTACCTCTTACACTGCAGCTTACACCAAGTCTGTGTAACATCAGGACACAGAGGACATCCAGCATTTAACAGGCCTGATCAGTGGAGCCTGTGAGCATGTTGACTTCTCCTGTTTGTGGGACCTGAGACATACAAACCACAAACAGGGAACTAAACCCATGAGGGAACTGCTGTCTGTCTGTGCCTGGTGCCAGACACCTACACCACCATATCCCTGCTTTTTTCACTACTACAGTCGCTATTATTCACACTTCCCAGAAGTGAGAATTTATATTAATATCCCATTTTTGTTCCACGTACTTTACCAGAGCATGTTATATAAAAATGTTTATTGGACTAAGAATAAAATAAATACAAATGAATAAAAGATAAAAGGCACTTTGATGTTATAAATACCAATGTTTCTTCTTTGTACATAATCTAGGGCAACTTTTTTTCTTGACTTGTTGTAAAGTTTGCATCATACAAAAGCTGATGACTCATAAAACATTATTTTACTTTTTGGAATAAGCTGCTGACATGTAAAGTATCTTCCTTGTGAACTGGGATTTCTAGAGGGAAACTGCCTATGGGCTATTTATTCTTGGCATAAACAGCAAGACTAGCCAGCCCCGTGGGAAGAAGAAACACCCTATAGGTGACACCCCCTTTGGAAGGTATAAATAGAGATCTGCGGCAACCACCACCCTGCAGTCTGATTCAATATCAAGCTGTGCATCTTGCTTTGGGCTTTGGGTTGGATCTGCAGCTGTCCTCAAAATGAGTTGTAGTATTAAGCAGACAACTGGCTCTTTCAGAGGCAGGACCAGTGGTGGCAGCTGTGTTATTGGTGGTGGTGGTGGTGGTGGAGGAGCACGGATCTCCTCAGTCTCTTCTGGAAGATACACGACTTGCGGGATAGGTGGTAGCCGAGGGTTTTCTGGTAGAAGCTACTGTGGTGGTGTGAATTACGGAGGAGGACTGAGCACTGGCAGTTTGGTTGGTGGCAACTACGGAGGCGGCTTAGGAGCCGCTGTCCTCGGAGGATGCTCAGGCATTGGATTCAGTGGTGGCAGTGCTCGCTTTGGCGGTGGCATTGGTGGTGGCCTTGGTATTGGTCTTGGTGGAGGGGTAGTTGGAGGTGGTTTTGCTGGTGATGGCATTCTTCTTTCTGGTGACGAAAAGGTCACCATGCAGAACCTTAATGACCGCTTGGCTTCTTACCTGGACAAGGTGAGGTGCCTGGAACAAGAAAACGCTGACCTGGAGTGCAGAATCAGGGAGTGGTATGCCAAGCAGGGCCCTTTTTGTGAGCCACGGGACTACAGCTGCTATTATAAAGAAATAGAAGATCTTCAAAATCAGGTAACATAATTTCTCAGCTGCTTTTTCTTTTATAAGCTTCTCCCATGGTGCTGGTTCACAACTTTATGCAGTTACCACAAGTATCGTTTCATTGCTGGAAAATGCTTTTTGTAAACAGCCATTAAAGACCAACTGCCTGGGGAAAGCCCCAGTGTAAAAACCCTGAGTGTTTGGACTATTTCCACTGCTTTTATTCATCAGATAAATTTGAAGGAGAAAATGTTACTTTCATGGAATACATCTGGCTTGGCTCCGTTGTCTTTCTGAATTAGGTTTATGCCAAGGCATTCAAACAGATACATGCCCAGAAAGCAACTAAAAGAGAAATAATGGATCTCATTTATTTGCCTGAATATGTATTATTCGATCTTGTGGAATTCGATCTTGTGGAATTACAGTTAAACATTGTTTCCTTTTTTTACTAGTTTACTCTTTCATGCAGAATTGGGAAACATCAGACATCTAATTAAAAACAAGAACAAAGAGAGTATTGCCATAACACATTTGGAGCATGTAATTTAAAATTAAAAACACTTGCAAAGTGTGTTTGGCAAAAATTCTAGAATGCCAATGCAGAATAAAGTGAAAAGAATCTGGGAAACAGACAGAACGAGACAGACTTATACTTAAGTCTTGAAACAAAGCTTTTAAATCTCTTATCCATGAAAGGAAGATTTAGATTTAAAAGATTAGGTGGATTGTGCTGGACAGCACTAGTTAAACGTCCCTGACTGTCTGCATCTGAACCACAGGTTTTATCATTTTAATGCCTTCACCCTGCTCCCCTGGACACTCCCTCCTGCAGGCCTCAACTCCCCAGGGCTGTAACCCAATATAAAAAAAAGAGAGAGAAAGAGGCTGGGTCTGGTAGCAGCACTCCATGGGTACACCTGAGCCTGAGGATGTAGGGGAAAGACTTCAGGAGTCAGATTGTCTGTGCAACCATAGACAACAACAAGATCATTCTGAACATTGATAACAGCAGGATGACAGCCGATGACTTCCGAGTGAAGTGAGTACCCCTCAGCTGTCCCTTCCTCTGTCACTGCGCTCCTGCTCACAGAGCTGGTGAGAGGGGGCTCCCAGGCAGGTCTCCTATGATCCTCTGGTTAGGACAGGCTGGAGATTATGCAGAAAAGCTCTTTGATCCATCCCCTCTGGAGCTGCCTTAATGAGTGGTAGTTCAAGGATGAGAACAACAAGATGGTTTTGATGGATATTAGAATTCTTCAGAAAGCAGAAGGGATCTGCAGACAGGGTGTGGTGTAGGTTCACCTGAGCTGCCATTCCAGCACGTGGTGCCTTTCAAAGGGGAAGCTTTTGTTCTTCCTGCTGCAGACAGGCAGTGAGGGACACCTCTGCCCCAGCAATGAAGCTCCCAGGAAGGCAGAGGGAGAGCAGCGGTGACGGAGCCTCTGACTGCTGTTCTGAGCATCCTGCTGGGCAAGCTGGGAAAGTGCTATAGGAAAGATGGAAAGAAGAGCAAAGGGTGGTGTAAGACACTGACTGCTCTTTCTCGCTTGCTTTCTTCCACACAGGTACGAGACGGAGCTGGCCCTGCGCCAGAGTGTGGAGGCTGACATCAACGGGCTGCGCCAGGTCCTGGACCAGCTGACGCTCTGCAGGTCTGACCTGGAGGCACAGCTGGAGTCGCTGCGGGAGGAGCTCTGCTGCCTGAAGAAGAACCACGAGGAGGTAGGGTCCTGCCCCTCCTGGGTCAAAGGCCTGAATTCATGCAGGGTCCACCACCCTCCCTCCCTGGGGTCCCCACCCCTGGGGTGCTGGCTGTGAGGGGCTGATGAAGACAATACACATGAAGTAGGAGCCGTGCATGTCCAGCAGACAGGGGCTCTGCTGAGGCAATTGCTCATCCCTACAGGGGAACTGAACTCCCTCAGGTTTTTCCTTCTTTTTAAAAAATGACATGATCTGGGTGCTGTTTCCAGGAAATGAACTGTCTGAGGAAACAATCGACTGGAGATGTGAGTGTGGAGGTCAATGCCTGCCCAGGCCCAGACCTCAGGAAGATCCTGGAGGAGATGAGGTGCCAGTATGAAACACTGATTGAACGCAATCGCAAAGAAGTTGAGGATTGGTATGAGTGCAAGGTAGGTAAATTCACACAGTTCTGACCTTCCTTAGCTAACACCCAAGCAATGGTTTCACAGGGATTTATTACACTTTAAAACTACACAACATAATTCTGCGACAGTGTTTAGCATGGGTTTAAATTGACCAAGTGACACTGGGGATACTGTCACTCTGTCCTGTTCATGGTGTGATGGGAATTGCTGTGATAGTGAGACTTGAGGCAGAAACCCTGTACAAAGCAGTAAGTAGTGAGAACAACTGGACAGCAGAACTACAAGTGAAGTTTACACTTCATTAGGAAGAGAGACCTGTCTCATTACATGCTTTGTGTTAGCTCCTCTGCACTTTCCTTAATATTTAATCTGCCTTACTTTAAACATTCCCTGAAGAACTTTATTGTGGATTATTGATTTTCAGATTGAGGAGGTGAATCGGGAGGTTATTACAAGTGGGCAGGAGGTAGAGACGTGCAACAATCAAGTCACTGAACTGAGACGCCAATTGCAAGCCCTGGAGATCGATCTCCAGGCCCAGCTCAGCCAGGTGGGTGCTGAGCTGCTGCAGACATCAGCTCTCTCACAGTTACACTTTGGTGAAAGAACTGATAGTGTCAAGGAAATGTTTTTCATGCCTGTATTTGTATTGTGCCACACTTCACTCCTCAGAGGGACAACCTGGAATCCTCACTGGCTGAGACAGAATGTCGCTACAACAACCACCTTGCTGAGCTCCAGAGCCAGATCACATGCGTGGAGCAGCAGCTGGCTGACCTACGTGCAGAAATGGAGTGCCAGAACCAGGAGTACAAGATCCTGCTGGATGTCAAATGCCGTCTGGAGCAGGAGATCCACACGTACCGCTGCCTGCTGGAGGGCGGGCAGCAGGACCTGATGTGAGTAGCCTTGAGAGGCACGGAACGATACACTAGGATACGAGTGTCCTGGGTATTCTAACATAAAAGCAAAGTGAGCAATAGCTGGAGGCCTTACAAGGCTCCTTCACCTGCACTGACCTGTTCTGGCTGCCTGGTAATCCATGGGGATAATCTGCCCCCCTATCCCGTGCCACCCGTCACCACCAGAGGAAAGGTCACTGCAACATTCTGCCCATTTTATGCCAAGAAAGGAAACAGATTGAAAGCAGCAGGGACAAGGAACAAACTGTACTTCTAGTTTATGTGTAATTTTGTTCACTAAAATGTTCTTTTCCTGTTCCCATAGTCAGCAAGGAGGAATTGGTCAGTCATCGGGTCTAGGAGGAGGAGTTGCAAGAACAAGTGGGATAGGAGGAGGAGGTATTATTAGAACAAGCCACACTTACACATCATCTTCCCAGATGCCAACCTGTGCAGCTGCGGAGATACAAGGTAAGATGCAACACTCCACCAGATCTCCACAGGCTTCTCTGTTCCACTGCAGTAAGAACAGGCAGCAACAAAGACCTTTCCCATGTTGCTTACAGGTGCTATTTGAAAGTTTTCCTGTGAGGCTGCTGGGAAATACAGGAAGGGAGGCCACAATGAATGGCTACAGAGAGTGCTCCTAGGGAGCTGTGATGCTGCTGGGAAGCATAAGACCAGCAAAAAGGAAGGACAGGGAGAGGGATAAAAGGAGGAAGAGAGTGTCAGCAGGCAGGGAAGTCACAGAGAACATGGAGAAAGGATTGACATGAAATCTGGGACAAAGGAAAGAGAAGGAGAAAGTGGAGTGGCCAGAAGTGAGGGAAAAAAAAAGAAGCAGGAAGCCTGGGAATACTGGCAGACAACTACCAGTACTATTTCAGGGGAAACATCCAGCCAAACTAAAAAAGAAAGGAATATGGTGACAGTTGGTCCAGAAGAATGAGTGTGAGCAGGGGCATTATTCTGTCAAGGACCCTGATGCTGTTCCCTTACCCAGACTGTTGCTGGTGCAGTGTTTGCAGCCTCCCCCATTTGGCTACAAATCCCAACTGCCCGACTGGCAGGCAACAGTCAGAGCTTTCCAGGAAAGGACAGTATTTATGTGAAATTCTAACTGAACTGGCTTGTGAAATGATCACGTGTATAGAATGACAGTGTGGGAAAGAATATGTATTTGCTATAAACAAAGTAATGTTTCCTTTGATCTCTCCAGTGCCTTGCAGAAGGATTTGTGATTAAGCAGAGAAATGAGAATACTCAACAAGAAAACCATGAAGCAGAGCCATGGATAAAGAGAGAATATTTACTGTATGCCCCTGCAAAGGGCAAGGAGGTGCTTTTTTATATTACTCAGCAATGCTAAGCAATGTGTCAGAGGGATGAGCAGAGCGTTGGGCCACATTCTGCTTGTTTTGCTATTTGCTTTTTCCAGTCTGTATTGCTGTGTGTGCCCAACCACCATGACTAGTGCTGGAGTAAGCCAGTAGAATGATCACTAATGTACCTGCTGGGGAAAACATTTCTCTAATAAAACTTTACTTCTGCCTGATGCAATCAAGAAACCTGTGTCTGGAAACTGAGTTCCTTTAGCAAACCAAGTGCTGAGCCATACACAAGGGTCACCTAAAGTGCTCAGGGTCATACTCCACTGGGAACAAAGCTGCTCTGCCAGTGGGAGCCAGAGAATGGCCTCACTGACCTTGCAGACCTTGTCCACCTCCTCCCTGCCAAAGCCTGTAGCACACACTGCCTGTTCCTGCATCACATCTCCCAGGATCTACATGAACATGCACTTTGGGCAATGCCCAGGTGCTTCCCACAGAACATTGTGCTAAAAAGCAATTTTAGAAACTTTTTGAAAGTCAGTAATGGAACATCTGGAGCCAGACTGCCTCTGCCCCATCTGCTCACACTTCATCATCCAGCCTGAGGACTCTGATGAGGCTGAAGAGGAAAGCTCAGTCTCCACAATTGCTTCCATTTCTGATGACATGTTATATATTCTGACCTTCCCATTGGGAAAAGGACCGGGGGCAAAAAGTTTCTTTCCTATCTATTTCCACACAGTGACTGAGCCATTTACTGCTCATCCTTCTATTTCAAAGTTTCAACCTGAACATTAGCAACTGTTAAAAGATCACACACTGAACATACCTTGTTGGGGAAATGGAGAGGGCAGGATGGGAGCTGAAAAAGTGCAGCTCAGCAGAGAATACAGATAATAAATAATCTGTTGGTCCAGATCACCAAGCAATGATGGTTTTACAGGTCCCTTCCACCCTACAGGGTCACAGCTACAAGGGCAGCACTGGCTGGGGGGGTGCCACTTCTGGCTCCCTGTGATGGG
>NW_009952705.1:885762-891220 GCF_000747805.2 Chaetura pelagica
AAAGAGTGTAAGAAAAAACCAATACAGGACCACCTATGCAGTGTAGTGTGGCACACTTCTCTAGCATCAGTTACTTTCTATAGACACTAATTTCTCTGTTGCGACAGACTTAACACAACCTGACATATGGCAGGAAAGCAGCATCTCCAAGGCCCGTAGGTAGCAAGTGTCTGAAGAAGCTCAATTATTAATATATCCAGGAACAGGTAAAAGGTGCCTTTTTCCTGTTGTAAAAGACCATGGAGAGAAGATGCCTCAATGGTATTTCTTTTATTTCACCTACCAGCCGCTAAAGCCAGCAGTGTGCAGGGGCCAGAGCACAATAAAAAAAGGCAGCACTGGAACCACTGCAGTAGTGGCTCAGAAGAGTGGCCAGAGGTAGAGATTTTAAACCAAAACTCTAAATCAAGTCTTCTTTAAAGATCAGTTCCAGCTCTACAGAAAGTCCCAAACTTGATGCAGAAATCTCTCCGTAGACATGTAAGGCCACTGCTTCACCAGACATCAAGAGAGAAATCATGGCAAATTCCATTTGGTTGGATTCCTCTGTGTATATCCCAGTTCTTCTCAGAACCTTGGCTGAGAAGAAGTCAGAAAGCAAATCTTTCCCTTTCCCTTTCCCTTTCCTTTTCTCTTTCCCACTGTCTTCTCCTGTCTTGTTCAGTGCAAACACAGTAGCAAAGACAGACAATAAAATAACCCAATGTTGCCCTTTCTGGCCTTAATCCTTTCTGCAATTGAGGGATTGTACTGATGGTCTTCCAGTTTTCAGTCCTCTAGAAACTCTAGGTAACCTACAATATAGAAACGCTTGCCACTTTCTTCTGGGAGCCCCAGCTGATTCCCACCAGGCCTCGGCTACTTCCCTTCTCTTGCAAACTGCTGCTGACATCTAGCTGCTCCTCCTGATTCCCTGTTTTCCTATCAAAGACCTTCCCACCCTTCCCACCAGGTCCTGCAGGTGCAAAGCACACACTTTCACAAAGCAGCTGTCCTAAATTCCTGAGAGGTGAAAGAGACCTAATGACATGGCCAGAAGAACTCTAATGATCCAGACTTTATGAATATGCCTCTAGAAAGCCCCCTGGCGTGTACAGACTCAGCTCATAAGACGCTGTGATGTTTGTAGACCTACAAGTTGGGATGCGTCTGGAGAGCATGAGAAGGTGCTTGTGCTAAACAATTCCCCAGCAGAAAACACCCTGGAAACAACCCGTATATTAAAGAGCTGCAAATTATGGAGTTGCAAACCTTGGGTTGGAAGCTACATTTCCATAAGATTTCCATATTTCTTTGTGCTAATGAGACAAACCCAGGAAGCTTATGAGTTCAAATAACTGAAGGAAAATAGTAGGGAGCTTAATTTATTCTTTTTAGGTCTTCAGAACAATTATTTAGCTTTATTTTAGCTTCACTAATGCTCTCATTTCCTGAAGACAAAAAGGAAATACAGCAAGAGAGAGAGCAAGAGTGTGCCACACAGGGACCCCAGGCAAAGGGCCTGGCTGAAGGCCACAGCAGAAAGAGGTGGGTCTGAGGGATAAAGCCACAGACCCCCAGGGGTCCAACGCACCTTGGGAGAGCAGGAGCCATCGTCTGCTCTCCGCAATAATTACCACAACAGGCATGTAGAATCCTCCACTCCCACAAAAGGGTAAGTCATTCCATGTTTCTGCCAGCGTTGCTCTGATGTGCTAAAATGATAACTGTGGAGCAGAGGGAGGAATGTGTGCTCACTCAGAAAGATGCTTGCTGCAGACAGCTGTTGGGAAACTCCTGCAGACTCATCAGCAGGACAGGCAAAGCTTCAAGCCATGCAATGTTACAGCAGTTTCGGTTCCTTCTCGCCACCACGCCCCGACTCCAATTATGTTGTCCAGTCCTAGCAATGAAATCCAGGTATTCCTTCCAATACACACTAACTTACAGAGTTTTTACCTGTGCTGAGCTTTGCTCCTTTGTGTGAGTGAAGCCAAGCGTGGATGGAAGCACAGGCAGTGCAGCAGTCTGATACGGGAGCCCTGGATTGAACTGCAGACTCAGCCAGAGGCAAGCTCTTTGTCTTTGAGTAAATCACTGTGGGCAAGACTCTCCACACCTCTGTCTCCAGCCTGATGGAGATATCACAGGAATGCTGTCGGCTGTCGCTGCACTTTATAAGTAACATCCAAGGATGCAGAGATAAGGGGAGGCATCACTCCAACAGAAATAAGAAAAATAAGCAATAAAATGACAGGCAAATCCACAAATTTTGGGCTACTTCAGTCCTTCACTAAGTGGGATTATCTACCTGCCATGATAGCAGATATTCCAATCCACAATCCTGACACAGAGTGAGGGTCTGAGCAAGAGTTTGAGCTCACTTGTTCTCTGGTGAAGCAGGCTCAGAGGATTTCTTACAGTGAATGGTTAATTTCAAAAAGCTGTGGAACATCTGTCTCTTGTTCAAGGGCCAGTAGAAGCAGGTTCTCCCTAGTGAGAAGACCATTGCTCTTGAGTAATGCTTGAAGCTTGAAAATGAGCTTGGCTTTAATTTTGATGTCAGAAAAGCGAAAGGATTCTTACTTTTAAATTTCTCTGCCTAGTAATCATAGAGAAGAACTTCTAGTTTGTACTTAATCCATCTTCCCCAAGCCTGGTAGAACTCTGTTGGGCAAGGACTGCCCTGCCAGCTGTACCAGCAGTTCTGCTTTATATCTCCCAGGACAGCAGTCCCAAACCCCTTATTAGAACGTGGCACATATGGACAAAGAAATTGCCCATGGGATGTTTCCACTCCCATTCACTGTTTCAAAACAGTTTCAAAACAAACCCACCCTTCCCCAGCAAGGATCACTATCCATAATGATGAAAACTACAGAAATACCTCTCTCTGAACAACAGGAAATATTTAAAGTACTTGTACTTTATGCTTTCCACACAAAGAAACAAATCCTTTGTGAATTACGGGAGAGCCACGATGATTTGGGGGGAACCTTTCATCCTTTCATCCATGCCCATTAAGAGATCACTCCATGGTCTCACTTGTCTTGCAGCAGAGTGTTCTGGAGTTGTCATTTTGCCAGAGAGATTTAAAGGTTGATCTCTGTGCCTCTGATGTCTCTTTCCACAAAGTTCTTACATCATTCCTCATACATCATTCGGGAGTCAAACTTTGTATTTATTCTTTCTTTTTCATCTTACATATTCCAACCTCAGCACCTTGCAGGAAAACTGCTTATTCAACTCAAAATAAAATGAAAATAAATTAATGAGAGATAAAGAGCTCTTTGATGCAATAACCTTTAATGATTTCTTCCTGGTATATAATTTGGGACAGTGTTTTTCCTGGCTTAATGTTGTAAAGTTTGCATCATAAACAAAAAGCTGATGATTCATAAAACATTATTGCTAATGTATTTTTGAAATTAGCAAGAGACATGTAAAGTATCTTCCTTGTCTACCAGGATTCTTGAAAGGAAGCTTCCCTTTGAGAAATTATTCTTGGCACCAATGGCTAGAGTAGCCAGCCTTATGGGAAGAAGCAGCAGTGGTGACACCCACTGTGGAAGGTATAAATAGAGTTTGGCAGCAGCAGGCAGCTCGCAGTCTGATTTAAGATCAAGCTGTGCATCTTGCTTTAGGCTTCTGCTTGCATTTCCAACTGCTGTCGCCATGAGTTGCAACATTAAGGAGACTATTACTGTGTCTAGCAAAGGCAGGAGCAGTGGTGGCAGCTGTATCATTGGTGGTGGTGGTGGAGCACGGATTTCTTCCTATGGGATGGGCAGTGCCAGAGGTTTTTCTGGAAGGAGTTACTGCGGTGGAGTGAATTATGGAGGGGGACTGAGTGTTGGTAGCTTGGCTGGAGGGAGCTATGGAGGTGGCAACTGCTATGGCAATGGCCTCGGTTTTGGCCTTGGAGGTGGTGTGGTTGTTGGTGGTCTTGGTAGCGACTGTTTGCTTTCATCCTGCGATGAGAAGGTCACCATGCAAAATCTCAATGACCGCCTGGCTTCCTACCTGGACAAGGTGAAGTGCTTGGAGAAGGAAAATGCTGAACTGGAATGCAGGATCAGAGAGTGGTACGCGACACAGGGCCTCTCCTGCGAGCCCCGGGACTACAGCTGCTACTACAAGGAGATTGAAGACCTTCAAAATCAGGTAATCCCCTTTTTCAGTTGTTCCTCCTCTATTTAAAGCTCATTTCTGCATTTGTATTTAGAACCTGCTGCAGCTGCTGGAGGTAACTTTGGTGCTGTTAAATATCTTTGCAAATTGAAATTTTGGCAAGCTTCCCTATATGACATTGCTGATGTGCATATGAAAGGTCCATGCTGCAAGGTGGCACAGGTGGGATCATATCCTCAAAAAGGGAAAAGGATCCTTTGTCACATTGTGTTTTGACTGAATAATTATAAATAAGACATTACCAAGTGTGCTCTGAAGAAATGTGGTGGTGTCAGCCCAGTAGAAAGAGCAAAGCAAAGAGAACCATAGACCAGGAGCAAACATACACATCAAATGAAGCATAAATTCTAGGTGAGAAAGTCTGATTATTTAAAATTGATTTATGCAGTGGCATCACAGCCTGACAGTAATGTGTCCACAGTGAAAGTTGTGACTTATCTTCAGGCTTAAAGACAGTTTCCAGCTATCTTCCCTGAATATCCTTAAGCTTGAAGCCCAGAAAATGCAGTCTGAAGGTTAGGTGAGACAATGTGTCAAGCAAGGTTCTTTATATTCACTTCTTTGTGAAGCATCTTCAGAGCTTCCCTTCAGACCTTGTAATGGGAAGTCCATTCTCACCATTTTAAAATCCCAAACTCTATACAGTCAATATCCTTTCTTTACTGACTGAGTTAAGGAGGCAAAACTGCCTCCTGCAGCTGCTCTGCCCAAGGAACAAGGTTACTTAAGTAAGAAAGTAACAGAAAAATGAAATTGTGAAAAGCTACTATCTAACTCAAATCTCAGACACCTATAGAGTGTAACAGCAGAGAGAAGCAAGACAGCTCTCATGGTCTGCTCTTTTCCAGATTGTCTGTGCAACCATTGATAACAACAAGATCATTCTGGACATTGATAACAGCAGGATGGCTGCCGATGACTTCCGAGTGAAGTGAGTGTTCCTCTGAGGACATCACCCCCCCCTTGTCTCCTCCCTGCTCCTTTACATCTTGTGGAGTCTCAGAGCACTAATTAGAGACTTCAGAAAGTCTCCCTCCAACACCACATTAGGGCAGTTTGTAGTAATGAAACTCATTTTGCTCTTGGCCACCAATCCTCCCTTAATTAGTGTTCAGGGTAAAATGTTTGGCAACAGTGTTTGCTGGTGAGGGCTGAAGGCTCACCTTGCAGGGCTGGTCCTTAGTGGGATAGTTGCCTCATTTCCATCACAGAGCAGTGCAGATTGGGATCAGCAAAACAGAAATGAAGCTGGATGACTGGTATCAAACATCCAGAGATCAGGAGCAGG
>NW_009952705.1:891252-896516 GCF_000747805.2 Chaetura pelagica
ATGGAGGGCAGTGCAGAGAGCTGATGCCCACTGTGTGTGCTTAGACAGCAAACCCCGGGTTCAAGCATGCAGGGGGGGGAAGGAGATCTCTGCCCAAACTGAGCACGTGCGAGGTCACCACTCTGAACTGCTGCTTTCCTGCACAAACCAGGTACGAGACGGAGCTGGCCCTGCGCCAGAGTGTGGAGGCTGACATCAACGGGCTGCGCCAGGTCCTGGACCAGCTGACGCTCTGCAGGTCTGACCTGGAGGCACAGCTGGAGTCGCTGCGGGAGGAGCTCTGCTGCCTGAAGAAGAACCACGAGGAGGTAGGGTCCTGCCCTTTCCCTGGGAGCACCATTGCCCTGACACAAAGCTTTGCCTACACTAATGTGCTTTAAATTTCAAAGTACAAATCAACCACTTGCACACCACAGCTTTCCCATCAAACACTTGTGGGGCTCAGCACTGTCTACCTGGTGGGTGGTGCAGGAGCTCCAGCTGCTGCTCCTGGGGCTGCGCTGGCACTCAGAGTGCCAGAGGGGGGTGAAACTGCTGCTGGCTCCAGTGAATGAGAAAAGAAATTGCCCAACAGATTTGCTGGGAAAAACAGTTACAGGATCTTCCAGTGCTTTTCCCAGCCCAAGCCGGCAGGGCCCTCGCAGGGAGCGCTGTGCTCGGCCACCACGCTCTGCTCTCCCATGTTGTCTTTCAAAAGCCAGAATGTGTCTGATCTGGGTTGTATTTCCAGGAAATGAATTGTCTGAGGAAACAATCAACTGGGGATGTGAGTGTGGAGGTCAATGCCTGCCCTGGACCAGATCTCAGGCAAATCTTGGAGGATTTGAGGTGCCAGTATGAGACACTGATAGCGCGCAACCGCAAGGAAGTTGAGGATTGGTACGAGTGCAAGGTGAGTGACACACCTGCTGTGACACAAACTGCTGTCCCCATTTCAGGGCACAGGAGCCTTCCAGAACATGGACATGGAGAAAAGGAGGAGTTCTTGCTTTGCAGTGAAGCATCTCCACAGGCGACACAGCCCTGTCTGACCAGTTTGTTGTGTCCCCTCTGGAACAGCCACATTTGCCTCAAGGCCTTGTGGTGTGTTGTTGGAACTGAGAAATTCCACATTTGGATTAAAGAGAATTAATAGCCATGAGGTTAATGTGACCTGTAAGAAGAGCAAGCAGCTGAAGCTGGTGGTTAACGCCCAGTACACAGAGGACTTGCCTGGCTCACTTTTTGCTAGCTAGTATTCTGTTTCTGTTAAAGTAAGTCCAATTTACACAGATATTCTCTGAACACCTTTATTCTGGATTTGTGATTTTCAGATTGAGGAGGTGAATCGGGAAGTTATTACAAGTGGGCAGGAGGTAGAGACGTGCAACAACCAGGTTACTGAGTTGAGACGCCAATTGCAAGCCCTGGAAATCGATCTCCAAGCTCAGCTCAGCCAGGTGGGTCCTGAGTTTAACCCCAGCTGTGATGTGGTCACTGCTGGGTTTCTTTGCATGAACATCCAGATCTACTGTCGGGATGGGGGGAATAGCTCTTTGTCTTTTGCCCCGGAAATTACCAGCTCCAGGGTGACACTCAAATGAATGTTTCTTTGGTTGTCTTGTTTATCAGAGAAATAATTTGGAATCCTCCCTGGCTGAGACTGAGTGTCAGTACAACAACCTCCTCGGTGAGCTACAGAACCAGATCACCTGCGTGGAGCAGCAATTGGCAGAAATAAGAGCGGAAATAGAGTGTCAGAACCAAGAATACAAGACTTTGTTGGATGTTAAGTGTCGTCTGGAGCAGGAGATTCAGACCTACCGGTGCTTGTTGGAAGGAGGACAGCAGGACCTTATGTATGTAGATCTCTAAATCCACTAGAGAACAGATGAAAATGTCTGTATTACAGATTGGGAATTGAACATAATCTTTACTCCATCTTAATGCGTTATTTTGAGATGAAAAAGTTGTCTTATGAGCAACTTCCCTGTGATGAACCTTCAAATCCTAATGTCATCTGAAAAGCAGAGAAACCAAATCTGGTAACTGCTAGTTACAAAATTTGAACTACTAGTAGCATGTCTGTATTTATAACAACCACTGTCAAATCTCAAGATGAGAACTGTCAAAATAGGAACTAACTGCAACACTCTGCATTGCATTCCCATGCCAAAGGGGGCACAGATGCAAAGCAACTCCGAAAACAAAAAAGAACACAATGTAAAATACTCAAACCTCTACAAGAGACATAGTTTGAGACTTCATGCCCTCATTTGTGTCCTGTAAAGTTCTAAAGTTCTCTATTTCTTTCACCAAATTTATCCCACTAGTCACGGAGGAGGAATCGGAGTAGGAACTGGTGTAGGAGGAGGAGTCATTAGGACAAGCCACACTTACACTACAACTTCATCTTCCCATTGCCAGCCCCAAGTCCCACCCTGCAAGACTGGTGACATACAAGGTAAGAGCTGTGCTTCCACAAAAGGAAAACTTCTCTTGTTCCATTTGCTCCTTTGTAATAAGGCCAGGAGACAGCTCACTCTCCCAGGACACATTATTGGTATCTTCTCAGAGAGTTACCATGCTACAGGTGTGATCTGTTACATTGGATCCAACTACAGTGCCAAATCTGCTGTCACCAAGAAATTGATTTAAAGGGAGCTCAGACTGCATATGGAGTAGCAGGACTTTATCTCTGTCCAATCAAATAATGCTGTTACGTATTTTTTTTCCAGTGACCTGCAGAAGAATTTGTGATTAAGGAGGAATGGACTAGAAGATGACACACAGAGAAACCCACAGGGGAGAAAAGAACACAATGTTCACCATATGCCTCTATGCAGAGAAAGTAGAAGTAACTCAGCGACGCTTTGCCATGTATCTAAGGGGCCTGTTTGGGCCACCTTCTCTGTTCTGCTGCTTCTGTTCTGTAATACTGTAATCTCTAGAAGTTACTTGAGTTAGTCAGGATAACTAATGTACCTGCTGGGGAAAACATTTCTCTAATAAAACTTTGCTTCTGCCTCATGCAATCAAGAAACCTGTGTCTGGAAACTGAGTTCCTTTAGCAAACCAGGTGCTGAGCCATACACAAGGGTCACCTAAACTGCTCAGGGTCATACTCCACTGGGAACAAAGCCAGAGAGCCAGAGAATGGCCTCACTGACCTTGCAGACCTTGTCCACCTCCTCCCTGCCAAAGCCTGTAGCACACACTGCCTGTTCCTGCATCACATCTCCCAGGATCTACATGAACATGCACTTTGGGCAATGCCCAGGTGCTTCCCACAGAACATGGTGCTTACATTTATTGCAGAATAACAAAGGGGGAGGTTGTCAATAAAAGAACAGAGAGATCAGTGACAGAGATTTCCATGAAATTGCCAGCTTGGGATGGTGTCTTCCCATACCCAGTTCTCACCTTAGCACCCATCCCCAGTGCACATCTCCATCTGCTCTCCAGATGTGTCAGGGATTGAGCTGTGAGATGCACTGGCTGCTGAGGAGTATGATGTCAATCATACATGTCTCAACAGATCTGTAGTGCAGTCACCTTGGCAGAGGGAGGTCTTCTGGACCTGGTCACCTGTCTTTTGGACTTCTGTAACATAAGCATGTCCAAGTAAGTCTGCCTCTGCAGAGTAAATCCCTCCTCTTCTGTGTCAGACATCTGCCTGGGGACAGGGACTGCGCAACACGAGAGCAGGTGCTGAGATGACAGCATTCAAGTATTACCATGAATCTGCTCTTCTCCTGAGACAGCAAAGGGGTGGTTGGACATGTGTAGCTATGCAGAGACACCCACAGGGTGGAAAAAAATGATTACCTGAAAGCTCTTTTTATAGTCCATATAACATGGCACAAACGTTTCTCACACCGAACACATGTAAAATATTTTCGAGTCCTTTGCTGGGAAATGGAAAAAATATTTGAAGCATAAAATCCAGCGCATTTCCCCAAATTCTACTCCTAAACACACCACACACCTGGCAGAGCATTTCTGACAGAGGCATTTCTGCCTTTGCCAGTTCACGCGCCGCAGTCAGCAGGGAGACAGAGGGTGATGCAGGAGGGCGGTCATTTCTTTGCAGCACAGAAGTGTCGAGGCTGCGCGGGGCGGAGAGCGCGGCGGGAGGAGGCAGAGCCCGGGGAGCTCCCTCTGGCTCCCGCCGCGCTCCCAGGGCGGCCTCTGCTGGAGCCGACGCGGGAGAAGGGGCAGCAGGGCAGGGAGCTGTGCCCGGTTCTGTGCCCGGTGCTGTGCCCGGTTCTGTGCCCGGTGCCCTGCCCTGTGCCGTGCCCTGTGCCGTGTCCGGTGCTGTGCCCGGTGCCGTGTCCGGTGCTGTGCCCGGTGCCGTGTCGCTCTTCTCCCGGTTCTCCCCGTTCTGCTCGCCCCGCTGTGCTGACCCCGGCTGCTGCCCTCCTGCCCCGCCGCTCGCACTCCCCGCCCGGCATTCCCAACACTCCGGGATCCTCCCTGAAGGGTTTCTCATCGAAACTTAAGTCCTGTGAATTCGGCATCTTGAGTTTTCACTTTCTAGCTGCCGTCACACGGGCATTTCCCTCTTGCCCCCGCATAATGAAACATCCACCCGGAGCCCTTGGGAAAACACTGCAAGTGCTTTGCTCTGCTTGCTTTCTTTCTTTATTTTTTTATTTTTTTTTTTGGAGTAAAGGGAACTGGAACGTGTTTACTTGCAAACAAAGGGCAAAACTGGGAGTCTGTCCAGCCTCACCCATGCAACAGTTTTCATGAGCGCTGTGTTTGTTTTCAGATAAAAACTTAAGAGGAGCTGGAATAATAAACCACCATTTCACGCAAACGCTGCTGCCCGTGAACACAAAAACGCAGGTGTCCGGTAACCACCGGCAGAGCAGACACCTCGGTACTTTCCAGAGCTCTCCATAAGGTGTCATCTGTGGGATGCGAAGGGAACGCGGACCCGCCCGTCTCCTGCCCCGGGGGGTGGGCGCTGCAGCCCCGCGGCCGCGGGCTGAGCCCAGAACCTGCCTTAAGGGACTGGGTGTCCCTGAGCGCCCGGGGGGGCGGAACAGCTGATGGACGCTGGGCCTGGATGGAAGTTGCCGGTTGACACCAAAAGTACCATTAAAGTAATACTCTACAGAAAAGTAACGCTACTACAGGAAGGTCAGCTCTGCCCAGGGCCGCCCCGCAGCCCGTGCCCGCAGCTCCCGCAGCGGGTGGGCTCGGTCCCTCCCGCCGCTGCCCAGCGCTCCCGGCACCTCCCTGCCCGGGTTACCTGCAGCGGTAGGCGCCGGGGCGGC
>NW_009952705.1:901433-954575 GCF_000747805.2 Chaetura pelagica
CTGCGGGGGCGACAGAGGCTTCCCCTGCCCCTCCGGAGCCCCCGGCTGCCCCCCAGGAGCCGCCGCCCCGTGTGCCAGTGCACGGAACAGGCACCAGCCTGAAACTGGCGGCACCAGTTTGCTGACCCCTGTTTATGTTTTGTGACTGGCACTGGAATTTTTTGCATCACGTTAGGCAGGAGCACAGGGAAGCACATCTCCCTAGGGCTTGTGATTGCATTACAATGTCAGAGACACAGACCCCTTGCTGAGAAAGGTCTTGCCAACGAGACCTCAAAGAGCCAGCTGTTCAAGGGCCCCTTTAGACCCAAAATGAAGAAGTTCCCCACCAAAGGGTTTGTACTCCACAAGTGTCTGACAGCTCTGAGTCACCTCCTTGCTGTTCTTATCATAATCACCATTACTAGGTTGGGCGGGGGATATTTTGAAGGTGCCTTTTAATGTGTCATCACAACTAGTCCCTGCAATAACCAATGAGTAACAGATCAAGTATAATGCATGCAAGAATTCTCCTTTTTCCTAAAGGAGAGATGTCTGCTGGATTGGATACTGACTGCCCTGACACGGAGGCAGCAGATCACCTCCCAGCACCTCCCAGTGCTGCAGCCCGGTTTTAACTGGCAGGCAGGGGCTGTGGGGTGTTAGGACCATCAGACACAGGGATCTGTTCCAGGGATATTCCCTGTGACCACACACCTCAGGGTGTGGGCAAATGCCAAGACTTACACCCTGTCTTGCAGAAGAGAGGAGGAGAGGTGGGGACTCACTTCAAAACAGATACTTAAAAAACCTTCACTTTAACAAAGCCTCTAAGTATGTCTTGGCAGGCAGGGAATGACCACATGGAGATGGTGTTCACAGAATCTCACTGAGCTCTACACTCGCACTGTTTTACTTTATTAGATGTGGCCCTAGATACACACAGGAGGAAAGAAACAGAATGAACAAAACGTCCTGTGCACGGTTCCACTAAGTAGTGCTGAAAAGATTTCAAGATGCTCCCACTGGGCACTAGGGGTTCATAGCCCTCGTACAAACTGCTGTGGGAACACACCAAAGTCCAGGTTGAGTGTCCCACTGCATGGAGAAAAATGGGGCACAGGATTTTTAACACAACTATTTCTAATTACAAAGACGCATTGAGAGAAAATCATACTTTTAATAGTTGTTGCTGACAACATCTTAAACCTCAAATATTTCTGGATGGAACTGCTGCCAGGTAGCAAAAGTTGAGTTATTGGGAAATCCTTTAGATTGTAGTGGAGAGGAGAAGTTTCATGCTACGTATCAGGCAGCTGAAGTTCAATGGGGAGGAAGAGCCATGTCCCTCAGAACAAGAAAAACGTTCTCTCTCCAACACACTCGTACTCCAGGGACTGGGTTTCTTCTTTACTATGAAGAAATATTGTTCTGTGGGATTATCTGGTGTTAATAGAATTGCTTGATGATTATATAATGGCAGTTAGTTTATAATGTATAATTATGAGTGAGTCATACTCCTCAGACAGATCTTCCAGTTTTTCCCTGTGTAGAACTACAGGCAAATAAAATTTTCCAGACAAGACCTGGCTACAGGTAGAAAGGATCTAAGGGGGTTCACCACCAGTGAAGCACAGAAAAAAGTGTGTAACAGCCTGGTTGTCCCCCCACAAATGTGCTCAGAAGCCTCAGCAGTTTCTCCCAAACACGTCAGTCCAAAGGAGGCTGTAAATGCTCAGAAAAGGTGGTGCCATGGGAGCTGGTAGGAGCTCAGCCCACACACCCACCCCCGCACCATCACCCCAGCCCGCCATGGAGGCCATTTCAGCCTCACCTCTCACTGCTGCCACACACCTCCCAGAGGAGAAAGACTTCATTCTCTCCCAGTCTCTCTCTCAGCCAATGCACATCAGTGTTACCACAGAGCACATGATAATTCTGCCATTTAAGGGCACTGGGGGAATTCATGCCCACACTGGGTGTGCCCTTCAGACTCAAATATCCACCGTCCTCTTCTGGGCAGGAGCTGGCACCAGTTTCATCACAGGAAAAGGGAAGAGGCCTCATTGCAAACAATTATGGTATCATCCTTCCCCAAGGCATCTTCCTCCTCCTCTCCACCCCCTCCTGTTTTGGCTGTGACCTGAATACTGTCAGTCACTGCACAAGGCCTGGTTCTCCTGAACACCACTGCACTCCTAGCCTTGGGGGCTCCCAGTGGCTGTAGGTTCTCACCAGCAGCTGTGGCCAGTGGAAAAAGAAATCTGTATCAAAACAAGTCCTGTGTTTTAAGTCTCACCTTGCAGTTCGATTCACACCTCCTATTTTATACCAGTGTGAGAGGCACAGATGATCACAGCTTCTCAGAGGTATCTCTAGCAGAAAAGAACCCAAAAGAGCTCTCTAATACTCATAACCAACACACCTGAGACTCTGCCAAGACACCTGGCCCTGGGAGCAGCCAGGGCCAAGGATGCACAACACAGAGTCTGTACGAGATGTTCAGTGACCACCCCAGGCTCCTGCCTGTCACACTGCTCAGCCTGAGCATGGCCAGGGCTGCCTCAGCCCCTGCCTCCTGCAGCAGCTGGACTTTCTTCAGCTTCATCCATCTGCCTGTGACTGAGACCAGTGTGGTCAGAAGGTGTCAGAGACTGGTTCCAGCACTGGCAGCCCACTGATGAGGGCGGGTAGAGGAAAGTGAATTCAGATGCTCTGCTGGCTCTGAGTGTCACCTCCCTGAGGGATGTTGGGCAGCTCAGGCTGGGCACTGCCAGAGGAGCCTCCACAGCTCCTTGTGCTGTGCCCTCAGCACCACAGGGTGTGGGAGCAAAGGGCACTCCAACTGAGGTGGATGTGCCCTGATGTGTTTGTGGAGCAGCAGCCTGATGCTGCAATAAGCAGCCCCAGTCAGGATTTCATAATGTTTCCTTCTTCCATTTCACAGGTACTATGAGAGCTCCTTGCAGTTCCTGCACAGTTTATTGAAATCTCTCTTCTGTAAAGGTCTTCCCAGCCCATCAGGATATCTTCTGCATCTTTATCTCTAGATTGTGCTGGAAACATTATCTAAGATCATCTAGTTAGCTCAGTATGCCTACAAATTCCTGGACAGTCCTATGAGACACAACTGCAGAAAAAAAGATCCTCTCATAAACCATCTTCCATCTTACAGCAAACTTTGAAATAAAACATTCTTTCAGGAACCAATTGTTCTGTAACTTCTGTCACTGATCCTGACAAGTCATTTCCAGATACACTGAATCCATCAGGATTCTTCATTTCTAAGGAGCTAATCTTCACTCTTGAGGTATGTTGCCTGCACAAATTCTACGGAACAAAATGGCATCAAACCTACCTTTCCTGTATTAAACATGGTGCTGTAAAGTATTGTCCTAGTTTGAGAGTGTTGCACACAACCATTCTCCCTGATACTCAAGCTATCCCAACATGTTCTTTCTGTGAATGGAAGACATGAAGCTTAGTGCACTGCAAGGGATGACTCATACAGAAGATGTAATAAGCATCTTTCCAGACAAAAAAAAACCTTTCCCTTTCCCTTTTCTGCATGGAAATAAATCCAGGTACTTACAACATGGGTATCAGCAACTGGAAGGCAATGGCTAAACAGACTGTAACCCAAGAGTTTCATGAGCCTAAGTTGATGTTAGTGTAGAGGACAATTTTATGTACTTCAAGAGAAAAGGATTTCTCACTGAAACAAGCTGAAATTATGACTCAAGACTCCAGACTCCACAGAGATCTGCAATGAACCATTTAAATTTCTACAAGCCTGAGAAGGCCTTGCTTCCTCAGACATTTCAGAAACAAAGTCTAGAAGAAGATGGAACTTCAGGTGTGTCCTACTGTGTGGGTGGGGATGTGCTGGGAGGGGTGTTTATAAAAAGATGTTTCCACAAACACTTGCTATAAGCAATAACAAACAAACCTCTAAATTAGCAACAAGCAAGTCACCAAGGCTGAGCAAGAAAAGAGTAACATCCCAAATCAATTCAGGTAGTTGGATGTCACACAACTAGTTCAGCCTACAAAGAAGACAGCAAACAGGGTACATTTTGCTCAGGTCCCTGTGCGTGGGAAGGACAGACGTGAGGGGCAGCCAGGAAAGACATTTCAAAGGTTTTGAAGCTCAGTTTGTTGTAAGAGCTCAGAAGAGGGATACTCAGCTGAACTATCCACTGCTACATACTTGAAAAATGTACAGTCTTAAAGAAGCAGATGCAAGATAGCAAATAATTCCTACTTTCTGTCAAGCTATGTCCATGAACGGAAAAAAACCCTGAAGGAAAAATTCTATTTTGATGTGAATTTTACCGACTTAATCACAAAACCAGGAACTTAATCTTCCTCCTCCAAGTAAGTATGTTTGTACTTGCACTGCAGAAGGAAAACATCCTGACTGAAATGTTGAATTCCCTTCAGGAGTGAAAACACTCCCTTTCACATTCACAGCTATGTCAGGAGGGACCAGCCCAGAGCCAGACCTTTCCCAGCTCTCTCAAGCTGTAACTGCATTTGGTCTGAGCACACAGAGTTATTCCCTGCAACAACATCTCACTCTCCATTTCCATACATCTTTACACAGAGCTATTTTCCAGTTTTCAAAACTAAATTGTTACTTATAATTGTAGATGTCTGTCTGCCGTCCCTTGCTGACACATAGGACATTTGCCAATGTTCACTAAGGTTTTATGAGAAATTACAAAGCCATCAGAGGGAGGTTCAGTGCACCTACAAACACAGCCTGCCAGATGTTTTAGGAAGGCATAAAGCAATTAAAGGACTACAAATAAGGTGCATACAGAGTAAGACAGCCAGAACCAGAGCCTTTTCAAATATCACTTAAGTATAAAAAAATCAGCTGGGATTCTTTGACCAATATCTGAAAGGGCACAATATCTGAAAGAGCACAAGGAATGACTATGTAAAAGAGAGACAGGACCATCCATTACTGTCCCATATAATGGTGGTTTTATTGTTGTGCTGAAAGACATGGGAACAGGATGAGGTGAGTGGGCTGAGTTTAATTCAGATGACTGTAAGGCAGTGGACTAGATCACAGAAAAGATCTGCCTAATTTAGAGCCACCCAGTAGAAATTATATGTTTTGTATTAACAAACAAATGGTCACAAACACTTTGAGTATGGGTTAAGCTTCCTCACTCTGTCAAACATTTCCCTTTGGCAAATTACTCTTGGCAGAAAAACTATGGCTTGCAAATGCACATGGCAAGGGGTACTCCCTCCGACGGTGACACCCACGACCTTGGGTATAAATGCAGACCACGCCGGGTGGAAGTTTGAGCTATGATTCCAGAACAACTGTGAGACCAGCTTTGAGTTTGAGCCGGAACCATTCGCTGCTGCCACCATGAGCTGTGGCTCTAAGCAGACCTCCAAAAGCTGCCTGCGAGGGAGCAGCAGCAGTGTCAGCAGTGGTGGGGGTGGAGGGAGCAGCAACTATTCTTCTGCCTCCTCAAGAGTCATCACTTCCAGGACAAGCGGTGGTGGCAGGTTTTCTGGCAGCAGTTGTGGAGGAAGCTCCAGGAGCAGCTATGGTGGGGGACCTGGTGGTGGTGGTGGTTATGGAAGGATCAGGCACAGCAGTTACGGAGGAAGGATGAGTAGTGGCTATTATGGAGGGGGAATGGGCTGTGGCAGCATGGGAGCAGTCTTTGGGTCAGGTGGGAGTGGGTTTGGTGGTGGTTATGGAGGGAGCTTTGGTGGAGGTGGTGCTAGTTTCAGTGGTGGCTTTCATGGAGGAAATATGGGAATTCTCTCCAACGATGAAAAGCTGACCATGCAGAGCCTTAACGAGCGCCTGGCTTCGTACGTGCGCATGGTCAGGAATTTGGAAATGGAAAATGCTCACCTTGAACAGCTCATCAGGGAGTGGTACCAGAAGCAAGGCCCTACTGGTACCAAGGACTACAGCCACTATTATGAAAAAATTGAAGATCTTCAAAATCAGGTAGGATGTTCTTTGTCAGAGAAGTGTAAGCATGGACAGATTTTTTGTGATTGAGTAAAATGTTTGAGGCAAGGATACATCTAAACTCACTGAGTGCCTCTCTGGAAGTGCTTCATGTGCTTGAAGTTCTGCTTTCTGTGCATGTACCCAACAATCTCCAACCAGAGGTGGAGAAGCCATGCACATCCCTACAGCACACCCCACGGACTGCTTGTTGGCAGTGACTGCAGACTCTCAAAATGCATGTAGCAGATTTCAGAGCATAGGAAAAATGGTTCCAGTCACCCTCTGGGTGTGCAGTGCCTGACATGTGGGTACAGCCCTTGGCCTGTGGGCATGGAAGGTAACCCAGAGCTATGGAGCTGACACCAAGGCTCTTGACAGGACTCTTGGACTCAAAACAGTTTTTGCAGTTCCACTGCTATTTTCACACAGGTACTTCTCTGTTTCGCACTGGAGATGACCTTTCCAGATCTCTGTATGCAGGAAGTGCTGTTCCCCTCAGACACCTGGGAATTATAACAGGAAGATCACATTCATATTTCTGTCTCTTGTGCAAATCCAAGAGATTGACAGGGGAAAGTTTCCTCAGCATAACATCTTCTCTTCCAGCTTATGACTGCCACTGTGCAAACCCACAAGGTACTTTTGGACCTGGATAACACAAGGATGACTGTAGAAGACTTCAGGACAAAGTAAATATATATTCCTATTTTCCAGACACTTACTTCCATTCTTCTACTTTTCTCAAGTGAGTTTCATAAATTCACTCCAAACAAACATCAGCCCACAGGGAATAGGATTCCTCCTGGTTTCATGGCAGTAGAAATGAAATGCTTTGTAAGACTTCCAAAGTCTTCATTGTTTCTGTAATGATCCTTTAATTAATGAATTACACTTTAAGTACTGGTTGCTGATTTCGTAATTCTGCTGGGTGAGAGACGCTGTGTGCTATGAGACACAAAAGCAAACACTGAGCTGCTGGGGTACGTGACCTTTCATCAGCAGGCAGCAGGAGAGGACTGAGCAGGGCTGACCTCTCTGTCCTGTCCTTGGTGCAGGTTCGAGACCGAGAGCGGGCTCCGGCAGAACGTGGAGGCTGACATCAACACCTTGAGGCCCCTGCTGGACAACCTGACTCTGAGCAAGACTGACCTGGAGATGCAGTTTGAGTCTCTGAAGGTGGAGATGATTGAGCTCAAGAAGAATCACGAGGAGGTAAGAGCCAGCTCCTCAAAATGCAAACTGCAATGGAAAAGAAGATCTGACAAGACTGGCAATGGAGGCAGGTGTCACATGTCACATTCTCTGCAGGAAAAGGTCCCTCCTGCTCTCCTGATGTGCAGCAGCTCAGCAAGGGGCCCGGAGCCCTCCTGGCTGCAGGCCCAGGCTGCTCAGGGCAGCTCTGAGCACACGGCTCCTCAACAAACATGGGCTGGGAAGTCAAGTCCAAAGAATTCCAGCAAGAAAAAATCCCAAACATACATACACACATTGTCAAGAGTATTCAGGAAGGATTATGATGTCAGAGCAAGTTAACTGACCTCAAAACTCTGGCAAAGTAATTTCAGCATTTTTGTTTATTTGCATTGGGCCTGGGTTGTCTCTGCAGGAAATTAAATCACTGCAAGCACAGTCCAGTGGAGATGTGAATGTGGAGGTGAATGCTGCTCCAGGAGAAGATCTACTGAAAAAACTCAATGATATGAGAGAAGAATATGAGAAAATTATCCAGAAAAATCATGAAGAAGTTGAAAGCTGGTATGAGAGCAAGGTAAATGGTTACAGTGTGCATGTTCACATGACAAAAGCAAACCGAAACCAAGTTCTGGTAAGAACTTCCTGTGATGAATGACACTTTGAACAACATTCATTGTTTTTAGGATTAAAGAGTAGAATCCCATTGATTAAAATAAAGGAAATAACAAGTGGGCTTGAACTGCACTGGCAGAGCCATAGAAACAAGTTTAAATAGCCCCTGAACAACAGGCAACCCTTGTTGTCAGATGCTTCCATGATAAATGACAGCGCTGACATTGTAGGCAAAACTCAAAAACTCCAATTCTGTATATTAACTTTTCAGATGGAGGAAGTGAGTCAACAAGTCCACTCAAGTGGTCAGGAACTGGAGTCAGGCAACCAACAGATCTCTGTGCTGAGACGTGACTACCAGACCCTGGAGATAGAGCTGCAGTCCCAGCTCAGCATGGTGGGTACCCACTGCTCTGACCCTCTGATCTGCAAAGCACACAGAGTTGCTGGATTGACAGACCAGCTCCAGGGCGCTCCCTTTAATGGAGATGGTGGGTGCATCTGATACCATTTTCCTCATCTGGGGCAGGAGAATCATCTAGTCCTGCCACACTCCCATAAACACTATTTTTCTTTCATTCTCAGATACAGTCTTTGCAATCCAACCTGGAGGACACGGAGCGGCGCTACAACATGCAGCTGCAGCAGATCCAGGCCATGATTGGCCCCTGGGAGGAGGAGCTGGCCAGTATCCGCTGCGAGATGGAGAGTCAGAACCAGGAGTACAAGATGCTCCTGGGCATCAAGCCCCGCCTGGAGCAGGAGATCGCTCAGTACCGGGCCCTGCTGCAGGAGGGACAGCAGGACATTGGGTACGTGCATTCAAACTGATTAACATCCTCTCTGTGCAAACAGGTAAGATGGAAGTAGCAATGTTTGTATTAGGAACTAGAGTAACTAATTAATCATCAACATATTTCCCACAATCACAAGGATTAATATGAATCTGAACCTTAGGTGGCACTGCACAAACTGGGAAAAAATGTGTCCAAAGTTTTTAGAATGATATTTTGCTATTTCTTCTCCCAAGTATAATCAGGAAGCACAGTTATATAGGAAATGAAAAGTAAGCAAGAAAATAAATGTCTTTTATAAATACTCAGTGTTCACAGCTTGAAAGACCTATAAAGCCTTCCATCGTCTTTCTTTTTCTTCTTCTGTGCAGACCAGTTAATGTGTCCTTAGGATAGCTTAAAACAAGTACAGAAAAAAGTCCCTTCTCAGTCATTCCAGGAGCTTGGAGGGAGTCAGAAAGTGTCCTCAATGCAGCCGAAGGGATGCCAGACACTGGCCATGCTGCTGTAAATCTTACACACACATGCCCTTCCCTCCTTACAGCATCTCACAGGGAGGATCTGGTAGTGGATCTGCAGGAGGAGGAGGTCATGGAGGAAGTAGCTGGTCTTCTGGAAGAGGAAGTAGTGGAGGAGGAAGTAGCTGGTCCTCAGGTGGAGGAAGCAGTGGAGGAAAAATTGGAGGTCATGGAAGAACTTCCTCTTCTGGAGGTGGAGGAGGAGGGAGCGAAGGAAGAACAGGAGAGGGAACCTCTGGTAAAACTTCGGGTGGAGGAGGGGGCAGTGGTGGAGGAGGAGGGGGCAAATCCTGCCTCTCCCGCTCTTCATCGTCCCAGTCTGGCAACTCTTCTGAAAGCCAAGGTAAAAACCGGAATAAAAGAGAACATCCTCTATTCACTTTTCTCTCTGAATAGCAGGAAAGGATAAGACAAGTTCCTTCCTTATTTGGAAATCTGGAGATATTTGTGCTGTTTTTCCCAATTGTGTTTTAGGTCCACTCTGACCTTTGTTCTTAAACAGCCACATACAAACACAGTGGTTTCTTCACAAGGGACTCAAATGAAGAGGATATTATAAAGAGCTGTGGCAAAAGATGTGTAGAAAGAGGAGATGAAGGGGGGAAAAGAAAAATACTGCCCAGTCCAAAGGGAATTAGAGAAATCAGTAATTTCGGAATTAAGCCAAGTGTTGGGATGTAACTGATACTAAGGGGGGAAAGAGGTAAACCAGGGTAAAATAGTTGGAACACTCAAGATGTTTAAAATCTAATCAGCAAAATCCTGAAATAGCAAAAGATGGGGAGTGACGACAAGATCTTCCCCATGTCTGATTTCATGGCTGTGGTTCCAGGAGCTGCTGAAAACAAGAGGCTCTGCCTGGAAGGGAATAAAACACTGGAAAGAGGAGCAACAATGGAGGAAGTGTCTGAAGCCATAAAAACAATGAGATCAGGTAAGGCTCCAGGTCCTGGCAGCATCTCAGACAAATGCCTGAGAACGCTGAAAATGAACAGGAAGTTATATTTTTAGAAAGGTTCTCTTCCACTTCTGATTCTTTTTTTTTTTTCAAAAGATGGATACTGATCCTGCTTTGAGGCTTCCACATATTCCTTCTTTTACAGGAAGTGATAGGGAGTGACCTCAGTTAAAGATGCAGTCTGTCTCACAAGCACGTTGGTTTCCATCACAGTTGGTTATAGCAGCATTGGCTACAACCAGAAGGCCTGAAGCATCAGTATAGAAAGGAAGGGCACTACAAGACTCTCTTGATGCTGAAAACAAAGGCAGGAGTTTTGTAAGAACTAAGAATTTTTTGTAAGATTTGGTGTAGGGGAGATCTAATTTTAAAAAATTAATTGGATTTTCAAACTCCCCCATATAAATTTTCTCCTTTGATCAAACATCCTGGCTTACTTGCAACAGTCCTGTGAGTACTAATGCTTGGGAGGCAAGATTCTGGTATGTGCCATCCACCTTTATCTTACAGAAGTTTGATGTAAATACATACACACACGTAAATACAGATTCTAAGTTAATCTGTATCTGATTTCTGCTATTACAGTCAGTTGAGAATTGAAGTAGGTCCATATATTTAGCATGCTAAGGCTGCAAACACACATGCTTGAACAAGTGTTAAGTCTGACACTGCTCTAACCTTTCCAGAAAGCCTGGGAAACAATCTAGGCCACTGAGAACTTGCAGTCTGTGAGTAACCAAAATGCTGAACGAGGTAACACTTCAAAGAAATTCTTGCTTTCCTTCATCTTTCGGCAGGGAGTTTTAGGAAGTCTGAGGAGTGACTGGCGACACCAGCACCTTCCACTGCAGGACCTTCCCACTGAGCCCTTGGACCAAGCCCATCCCCAGTGCACCCGGCGCTGCCAAAGCCAGAGCAAACCCTTGGCCAAGCTACTCAATGCTGTCCCTCCAGGGCTCACCAGAGCTCTCTGGATGGCCTGCCTGCTGCTTCCATCTGAATTTCTGTGCCTAATCACTGTTATCTGAGTTAATCTCTACCGTGATTGGTATTCTTGTGCAGAAAAAAAAAAAAAGCACACAAAAAACCCACTAAAAAAAAAAGCTAATAAACCTTTGCTTCTCTCTGATGCAACCTGAAAGCCACGTCTCAGAGCAATTTCCTTTAGTGGACATTTTTGTTTGAATCAGTTACAAATATCAAGCCCTACCTGTGGAATACACAACAACATCTCAGATTATGCAGAAACCCCAAAAGTTTGCAGCAGCATATTCTCCATTTGAGACTGAGCCAAACTTTGAAGAATACAGAACAGGTACAATGTTCTGGTGGTCTCTGCAATGGGAAAACCTAAGTCAAAACCCCTTCTTTTCCGCTCTTGACTTCTGTCAGGGAGGGTGGGTTTAAGGAACTGACTATTCCCTAGAAAGCCTCTTGAAAAGTTTTCTTAGTTTGTCACTAAAATGCATCATGAAACTTTTCTCATGGAATTTAAAGATGGAAATTCTCAGCTCCCAGTGCCAAAACACCCCTGAACAGAATTTGAATTGTGCGCAATTAATTATCAAAGATGAGCACATTCTGAGTGCTCCATGTTTGGGAAGACATTGGATAGCGAGTGGGTACAAGTTCAGTAACAGGATATCCCTACTCTGTGGCAGCAGTTATCTGTGCTGTAAATAAATTCATAAAGCTGGAGTATGAGCCATATGGTCTTACAGAAGGAGGAATCCACGGGCAAGTTTCATGGATCAGAACCCTGCTCGGGGGGGGTTAGGCCCTGCTGCCTGGTGGCAGCTCCTGGCCTCTTCAATGGATTTCCGCTTCAGGGCGTTTCTCACCTCTAAGTATGGGCAGGCACACCTTCTGCAAAGCAGACTGGCAAATTATTGCTAATTAGGACATGATTTGTCAAAATGCAGTGGTAGGTTAATAGAGAAAATTTATATCCGAGAGAAAGGATTCCCAAAGCAACTCTAAGGGTTGCCTAAGAGCAGAGGGACTGCTCACAGTAACAAGGCTGCAGATGCCCTAGAAGACAGACGCTGAACTCTTTGTTTCCATGATGGCAGGTTTCCCTCCTCTGCCATGGGAGGGTTTGCCCTGCCCACTCCCCTGCTCTGTCCTCCCGGTGCTGCTCATTTCTGCTGAGGCTGATGCAGGTGTGGGGTTGGTGTGAGCAGAACTGCGGGCTGAAGTGCTGGAAGGATTTTCACTTGAAAATAACTCAGCAGGGTCAACATGACACCTGTTCCCTAATGCCCTCTGTATCCCTTGCATTTCTAGACTCTGCTTCAACACAAAGGGAACCAGGTGGGAGCATTGCTGTTGTTCTCCCTTGTTTTACACTCAGGAGTTTTGTTTTCTCCTCTCTGAAGAAGGCATCACCCTGAGGAGAAGGTTGAGAAACACAGAGTGAGTGGGAGACTGTGGGAACGAGAATCCTGAACACCCAAGTGCTCGGCAGATCTGTGCCAGTGATTCACTGCATTGCCCCATGCCAGGCTCTCAGCCAATGGGATTAGTATTTGAAGAGAAAAAACTTTAGATTTTTATTTTTTTTTCTGACCAGTGTCTTTATTGGGGTCTGAGGAACTGGCTGATCTCCAAGAGGAACTGCTTTATGCCTGCACACACACTGATATCCCTGACCTGACTTGCTACTGTTGATAATGTTTGCAGGGACACTCACCTCCCTCATGCTGCAAAATCACCTACTTCATTTTTAAAACCCTGGCAGCATCAAAGCTCACTTGTCTCCACATCACCAGCTGTCCCCTCAACCTGCTTCCTCTGCTTGCTCTGCTAGTTTTACACTCTTGCTTTCTTAGACCTGTCTGTTCAGGATATTAAGCTAAGAGCCCAAACCAAAGAAGACTCCCAACACAGGAGCCCTGCTTCTCATATTTCCTCAATGGCCCTGCCAAGTGAACCCCAGAAATGTTTCTGCTGGGTTCCTGCTTCCTGGCTTTTCCAGGGGCTATGCTGGACCCTGCTGCTCTGCACCACCCTGGCAGCTCTGAGCCTGCTTCCTGGCTTTTCCAGGGGGCTTTACAGGCCAGCACAGGACCTCTGCTCTGATGGCAACACCCAGGAGGCTGTGAAGGAGGTCAGATACCCTTTGTCGGAGGAGCAGCCTGGCTATGCTGGAGCCTGCTGCTCTGCACCACCCTGGCAGCTCTGAGGACTACTGAGACCCCTTGACCCCTGTCTTCTTTCAAAAAATACAACTTACTTTCCGTATTTTTACTGCCAGTGGTCTAAAGATCCAGCATCCATGCATATAACCTTGCAGAAGAAATTCCACTGAAACAAGTCCCTGTGAGAGCAAAGCAGAATGAAACTTGGAGAGGTGGAAGTGTGGGAAGGAGAAACCCCACGGCAATATGGCAGCTCAGGGCTGTGTGGGAGGGACAAGCCCCACGGGACACAGCAGGCAGGAGGACACGACGTGTTGTCCTGTGCTGAGCAGCTCTGCTGCTGCTTTTAGTGCTCACATTGATCTGTTAGAATCACAGGGAGAAATAAGTAAAAATTCTGAACAATTATGATAAATAATATAACATTATTATTACTACATTTACTACTCAGCATTGACTGTCCTGTCTTCTCCCTTACCTACAATCTCTGCCTTTCTTTACCAGGTGTTCTCACCATGTTCCTTGCACAGAATCAGTTGGTATCTATAATGGAAATACGCTTCATAATAAAATCTGCTCTATGTTACAGTATGTGACAAAATAAATCCAAACCACCACCAAACTTAAAAAAATGTCTACTTCATCATGGCATTAGTGCTCATTACAGACAGTATGAAGCCTGGATTTACATGGTTTCTTACCATATCCTGGGATAAAGCACCAGTTTAAGCATTCTTTCCTTTTTTTTTCATTTTGTACCTACAAAATCTGCATCTAGGTTATCACTGGCACCTGCTCACTGAGAGTACAGACTTGTCATAATAATAATGATGGAAAAAAATAATGTGGAGGAACAGAGCTAGAAACCCAAAACTCCTGGAAAGCAGGAGTAAGAAATACAAATATTGTAGTGTCAGGTGTCAAAGCTTAGTGCTTGAAGTGGGACTTCAGTGATATCAAGAGTCGTGAGGAGAACCTGCACGTTCTGTTTGCATGCAGTTGGTTGGGCATTAACCAGCATAATAAGCTTTAATTTTATAAGCACAAAATGTTGCAATTCGGATACTTATCTAGTGTTCCTGCTAGTGTTCTGAGAAGAAAATTGTGGTGCCTGTTGGAACAAGACCTTCAGAACAGCCTTAGGCAAAAATAAATGTGTACACACACTGCTGTTTGGCTTCAGTATTCCCAGAGAAATCCATTTGTCCATTTGAAGGCAGAGATGAAATTTCAAAACTGTCTGTGCCTTTATTCTGTTGCTCTCTCTTTTGTTTAGCATTAATTGTCAGCCCAATTAATTTTCAAATGCTACCCAGGCTATACTCACAGGCTACACAATTAGTGAGCAGTTTGCCATCTCACTGCTGTGTTGGGGGGAGGAAGGAACCAACAAATCTCCCTAGAGCCCATCTCAGTGTGAATGGTTTCTGTGGTTTTTCTTCACTTTTCTGAGGGGTAACACACGTTGCTCAGGCAGCCATTTGCCTCAAGTGTTGGAGATTTGTTATGATGATGATTCTGTGTGACCAACCAAGCAGGGACCAGATCCCCAGAGGCAGGAGGCACAGACAGGATTTAGGTGCACTTTGACTGGCTGAAGTCCAAAGCTCTGATTCCCAAATCCTGGGTCAGTAGGTATTTACTAAATCTTACATTTTGACAATGTACAAGAAGCTGGAGGGTACAAAAGCCCTGACCCAGGGCTGCTACATCCAACTGCCAAACAGCCCGTGTACATGTTCAGGATCTGAGCAACAGGCATTTTTCCATCAGCTCATCGGCACAGTCATCCTGCACAACACAGCACTATGAGAGTGTCAGAGATTTTAAACTTTGAGGGCAAGCTCCCTGCTGCCTTGATAAATCTAATCTAAGTTCCTTTGGAAATTACTGTGATTTCACTAGAACATTATGAGATACAATAGGAATGAACAGCAAGCACAGACTCCTAGGAGAATCCTCTTTCTCACATAAATTTCTGGTAAGAGCAACGGGAAGATATTATTAAATAGACCAAGAGCATAAACTCTAGCACTTGCCTGAGGCATGGCATCAGAATGATTTTGATTGAAAGGGAAATGTTTTAATTTTTCAGTGCATAGCCCCAAGAGTGAGAACACATTTTCTCACTGCCTGTTCTGAAAGCAGCAGCTCCAGCCTGTTGTAAAAGTCTCCCAGTTTTGCTCAGCAATTCAGCAGCATGAACTGCTCACCGTTTGCCTGCATTCTCATGCCAAGCATTGCTTCTCTGATATCTATCACAGAGGCCTGATTAAAAGGAAAACAATAACAGAGAGACAGTGTGAAAGAATGTCAGCTACACTTGAAATGTGGTGTGTGCCGAGCTTAACAAGAAGGTGTCACCGTCTGAAAACATCCAGCTGCTCTGCAGGGTGAGCTGTGCTGGAAGCTGTGGTGGGATCTCCTTGCTCTGCTCTGATCTGTGCAGCTCTGTCAACACACAGACATTAATGTTCAAACTATGCATTACAGATAGGAAAGAGATGAGAAAAGGTCCTAAAATGGTGGGTTCCTTTTAGGTAATTCCTTAAATTATAAACTTTATGTCATCCATGTCATACTTCAGTGGAAAGCACCAGAGAACTAAAATTTGTGAAGGCTCTTTAAGCAAGCTTAGAAAGGCAAAACAACATTACAAAGAAAAAAACATTTTGCATATAGTAAACTACATCTTTCAGCACACAGGAGGACAGGCCAAAGCCCAGAAACTATTTATGCTGCTGAGATGCCACTACCATCCTCCAGCTGTGAATCAAGGAGAAATTACCACATCGTCAAGCTACTTGAAATCTTTCATCATCTTCTAACCATGGAGTATATCAAATAGTGAGATAAAATCAAAGAGCTTTTGAAAGGGGTTGCATAAGCACCAATAAAGCAATACTGGCAAAAGCACAGTGCAAAGGACAGGACAATGGATTCTATCAGAAAATGTTAATTTCATGTAGAAAAGAACATAAACGAAGAGGCAGAAATACAGTTTGTAAAAGGATCCTACACATGGAGACTGGCAGCAGTGTGAGAACCAGCAGCAACACAATCAGCTTGCAAAGCAAGATGACCTTTGGGAGGCAAGGCCTGCACTGCATTGTCACCTACCTGAGGCCTTGGTGGTGATGCTGAGGAAAGGGCAGCATGACAACAAGAAAGTTCTTTGGTGTGCCCCTCTTTGTTCCCTGCACCGAAGGTTTAGGGGGAGATGACTACATTTCACAGATACCCTAGAGGCGTTAGAGGATCAGTAACCAGGCCCAGAGGAGGAAAGGCAATGAAGACATTTCAGTAACAGCACAGAACTCTCACTGCAGAACTGCACACCTTCATCCAAGGCAATGGATCCCTGCCATCTGCTGGGGTCCATCTGCAGCAAGACCCCAAATGATGACAGCTTTGCTCTTTTTGCAGGAAAAAATAAGATGTACATTTATCATAAAAGCTGGCAGTGCAAGAGCTGAGCTAAGTGGACGCTGAGGAAATGAGATTCTGCATTTGAACAAGAATATTGAGTTTTCAGTGAGGATAAAGATGACACATAAAAACACAAGTGTGGTTTTGTAGGTGACAGGTGGAATCAGGTTCAGCTGGTGCTGCTGGCCTAAACACCTTTTTCTTACTGATTTTTCAGTACAGTATAATTTCCTTTGTGGTCTCAACAGTCTAATTTCAACTGATTTGTGTAAAAAGCCTTTCAGCTTTTCTCCCAGGATACAACTCCAGATTTTCAATGATATCTGCATTAAGAGCTGTATATATAATTACTCTATCACCTGTAATATATGGCACAGTAATAACAGAGAATGAACAGCTTTATATTAAACAAGAAAAGGTAGAGTATAGGGCATTGTCTGCAACACTACAGCTTCTACTTGTGCTACAATTGACTTTATAACACAAATAAAGTATCCTTAATCTTCCTATTATTTTAGATTAACAGCTCTTTGGTGAAAAAAAATCCAGGCTTCAAAGTCTAGTGTGCTGTCCTATCACCTCCTTCAAAAAGGAAGGACTTTTTGCTTGAAACAGACTTCTCATATAAAGATACTCTCTGAGTGATGGCAGGGATACACAAGTTGGACAATCTAAACAGACACAATACAGTATTTTTAATAAAACTCTTGCACTATTACTTTTAGCAAGAAGAGATCAGCACTGCAGAAGATCTTAAGTGCACAAAATATAAAAGAGCAAAAGAGAACAGTAGTCTGCTAACAGCAGCTACAAAAACCTTAGCAAAGAAAGCAGATTCATAATTGAAGAAATAAATGTACAGCCTAACATGAGAGATTTGGGACTTATCTTCTTTTAGGGAAGAACTGAGCACAAAAGTTCTCTGTAGAGCTCCATCAGGTAGGTATACATGATTTCAACAAGATCCTGTGTAAAGTGACTTTTCCACTGTAAAGCAGCTCCAGGCTGCATGAGGCAGAAGATCCCATTCCAGAAAAAGTGAAATGGCCAGCTTGCCACCCTGGAGAAATGAAAGGTTCGGTCTTAAGCAAACACCACAAACCCACCAATGGGCTAGATTGCCTGAGATATCAGTACAAAAATATTGTTCAGCAAATTATTCTTGGCACAAACAACAAGATTGGTAAATGCCCTGGGAAAAGGAAACACCCAGATGGTGACACCCACAGTCAGAAGTATAAATAGAGAGAGCTGGAGATGAAAATGTACAGTCCTGAATCTTATCAGGCTGTGCACCTAAATTTGGGATTGTGGTTAGACTCTCACCTGCTGTCACTATGAGCTGTGGCACTAAGTCTTCATCTAGCACCACTAGAATTAGCAGTGGGGGTGGTGGTGGAGGTGGTGGAGGGGGTGGCAGCTCTGGAGTACGGAAGTCTGGTGGATACTCCTCAGTGTCCACCAGAAAATATACCTCTTCTGGAGGAAGTGGAGGCTTTTCTGGGAGGAGCTTTGGTGGAGGAGCTTCAAGGAGCAGCTATGGAGGGGGCTTTAGCAGCGGCAGCTGTGGAAGGATTAGCCACAGTAGCTTCGGTGGGAGGATGAGTGGTGGCAGTTATGGAGGAGGAATGAGCTGTGGAAGTATGGGAGGAGGATTTGGATCAGGTGGGGGTGGTTTTGGGGGAATGGGATGTGGTTATGGAGCTGGCATGGGTGGAGGTAGTTTCAGCAGTGGTGGATACAGTGGATTTAGTGGCTTTGGGGGTAGTGGTGGCTTTGGTGGTGGTGGCTATGGTGGAGGTGGTTTTGGTGGAATGGGCTTTGGTGAAGATGGTGGCTTGCTCTCCACAAATGAAAAGCTGACCATGCAGAACCTTAATGATCGCCTGGCTTCATACTTGGATAAAGTCCGACACTTGGAGGAGGAAAATTCTCACCTTGAACACCTGATCAGGGAGTGGTATAAAAATCAAGGTCCCACTGGTACCAGGGACTACAGCCATTATTACAGAACAATTGAAGAGCTGCAGAACCAGGTATGATGTGATACTTAAATCTGAACAGATTCTCACTTGAAGGGCATTCCCTCCTGCAGCAACGCTCCCCTCTTTGGGGGGACGTCCTCTCCTTTGCTGTAGCCAGGACACAGGCTGGAGATGACACAGCCTGGCCAGCTCCTCTCTGCTGTGGGGCTTGTGCGTGCTGGGGCACACCTGCCTGTGGTCAATGGCAGATCTTTACTGGTGCACCCACTGGGGGGCCTGTCCAGTGCTCCCTTCGAGGCTGTGCTCTTGTTTGTTCCATGCTCTCTTCCACAGGAGATGTAATTACTGCTCAGTTGTGTTGTGCTGCTGGTGGCCACACTAACTGCATCTTTTTGTGAGTACACAGGAGTCAGTGTGCATTTAGTCTCATTCTGACCATCAACAATTTAATAGTTCCATATCTCCTAAAGGATTATGGTTGTTGCCAAATGCAATGGTAGTTATGTTCTCTCACTGTTTCTGGAACATGAGGAGTTTATTTTGTTTTTCTTTCCAAAAGAGGAAATTGATATTTGTTTTTAATGGATATTTGTAAACCAAAATTCATAGCAAAGATACTTTCTTTTAGCTGGACAATAAACTCTCCTCTCTAGCTCCTGCAGGACTAGTCAGGCTTGACATGACCACAGAGCTGTTCTGAAAGGTGTTTCTGCACAGGGATCCCTTCCCTCTCCCTGCATGTTGAACTGAAAAGATATCTGAGCAAATAAGACCTGCCCTCTCCCTTTCAGATTGTTGGTGCAAATGTGGAACTGAACAAGATCCTCCTTGACATTGACAACACCAGAATGACTGTGGATGACTTCAGATTGAAGTGAGTCTTCCCCTTCCCATTTCAGTCCATCTTGCCTCCCTTCACCTTCCATGAGTTCATATTGCCAGTTCTTCTTCATAGATGCTGCAGCCTCCTGGCTCAATGACAGAATATACAATTGTTGGGAAAAGCATTCTGAAAAAGACTGTTAGCCTTTCACTGTTATTTTTCTCCAGGCAAGTTACTGAACTGTGCCATTTAAAGCAGTACATTTTCGGTTTCTCCACCCTTGTGTGTAGAGACATAAGAGTGCTCCTCAGCATATAAATCTCACAGAGATAAATTCTACTTATATCAAACAAACCTATTTGAGATGGAAAGAAAATTAGGTCCCTTCTTTTAAAAATTAAGTGATAGGATTAAAGTCCAAAAATGTACTGATGAGAACTGTTCACAGTCAGGATGACAAACAAAGGTCTGGCAGCACTTGTACCACCTTTCCTGTCTGTCATTCAGGTATGAAACTGAATATACTCTCCACCAGAGTGTGGCAAGTGATATTAATGGATTACGTCCACTTTTGGATCAACTGACTCTGTCCAAATCTGACTTGGAGACACAGTTTGAATCTCTAAAAGAGGAACTGATCTATCTCAGGAAGAACCATGAAGAGGTAAGTTTCTCCACACTTTAAAATAGTAACTAACAAAAACTCAACACTGAGAGAATTTCGTGGGGATTTCTTCCACTAACAGTAACCAGATTTTGGCCACTGGCTTTGATAATCTCATGATAATTATACCATCTGGGTTTATTTTTAGGAGTATGTAGCATCCATCACTGCCGCAGCTGATGTAAAAACACAGCTAGGTCAACATGTAGCAGAAAGAGACCAGCAAAATGCAGGGCTTTCAGTCCAATGGATGGTTTTGTTGATGAACTCATGGAAGGAAAATCAGATAGAATATATGGAGGAGTCAAAAGAAAATATTTATACTACCTGCAAATATTTTTCTCATAGATATAAAAAATCCATAAAAGGATTTTCACAAAGAGCAAGGTGCATCAAATTCCTTATGACCCCAAGGAGAAAATACCAGGGTCAATGTGTGCTTGGCTACTGGTCACTGTAATGTTTGCTTTAGGAATGGCAGAATTATTCCCTCTCATGACAAGGTCAGATGAGGGCACCTTTGCAGGAGCAACTGGGCTGTGTGAGGATTTGTGTCCTTCTGTTTTCCTGTATTTGAAGTGATAACATTTCTCTTCACATTTACCCTTTGAGAATCTGGTGGGATTTTTTGTGTTGTTGCTTTTTTTTTCAGGAAATGAAAGGACTGCAATCACAATCTAGTGGTGATGTCAGTGTGGAGGTCAATGCTACTCCTGGCATTAACTTGATGGAAAAATTAAATGCAATGCGTGTTGAATATGAACGGCTTATTGAGAACAACCGGAGAGAGGTGGAAAGCTGGTATGAAACCAAGGTAAAGCACTGGGGGTTTTGGTTACTAAATCTTTCACAAAGAACTGGACCTATTTACATCCAGCAGAGGGAAGTGAACTTACCAAGTATTATTGAAGGGATATTCACTTTAAATTACTTCAAGCAGTTTAGAGTAAAAGGTCAGTTCTGGAGTGTTAAGGGTATGTGGTAAAGCCTGTAGAAATGGAGCTGCAGTGGGAAGGTGAATTCCTCAGGGAGGCCTGCTTTCTCCAGGCTTTTATGATAACCCCACAATGTTTTCTTATTGTCCAAAATGCCTCAATTTTGTATGTGAATTTCTTCAGATGGAAGAAGTTAATCAACAAGTCCACTCAAGTGGCCAGGAGATACAATCAAGCAACCAACAGATCTCTGAGCTGAGACGTGAATATCAAAGCCTGGAAATTGAGCTGCAGTCACAAATCAGCATGGTAAGTAAAGGTACCTGCCTCTGCTTCACCAGTCACACAGGCTGTGAGTGCCTCTAGAATGGATACACCCAGAAATCCTCCATCTGTTAAGAATGGGATACTGGATTACTTATCTGCAAAGATATGCTCCTTCCTGGTTTGTGAAGATCTCCAGTTTTCCCACAAAAATTAGTTAAACTTGCCACATTTTCATAAACACTGTATTTTGTTTTCCATTTGCAGGTAGACTCTTTGCAATCCAACCTGGAGGACACGGAGCGGCGCTATAACATGCAGCTGCAGCAGATCCAGGCCATGATTGGCCCCTTGGAGGAGGAGCTGGCCAGCATCCGCTGCGAAATGGAGAGTCAGAATGAAGAGTACAAGATGCTCCTGGGCATCAAGACCCGCCTGGAGCAGGAGATCGCTCAGTACCGGGCCCTGCTGGAGGAGGGACAGCAGGACCTTGTGTACGTAAACTGCCGAAAGAACAGCTCTCTGGAGCCCAGGGCTGCTGCATTTGTCACAAGGACAGGAAATAACAGTCTAGGTTTGCCAAACAGATTTTGGACTGAACTGAGGATAATTCAGCTGTCTAGAGTAGTTGCCTCCCAGGTTTGAGATACTACTCATTTCTTGGCAAACCAGTTCAGTACCTAAATCACATGAGGAAAAATTCTAAACCTCTTTTGGAGCTGGACAGGGATACCCAGGACCAGAGCCCTACCATGACCCTGGTTCCTGAAAAAAACAGGAACTGAATGGAGAGAAATCACCTTGGAAATGACTGTAGGCATAAAAATGACCATAGTTATCCAAACCTTCATAAAAGCCTAAGTGTACAATTCTCTGAAATTTTAAGCTGCTTTAGTTTCCCTCTAGCACTGAGCCTGGTCCTGCTTTGTAAGTGGTTCTTTATTTAGGTGCAAGAGCAGCTAAAGCTTCATTTTCTGCCTCTCCAGTTTGGAGCACAGTGCCACTGCACACTGATAAAGCAACAACGCCAAATCTTGCAAGAAACATATGAGCAGAATGTGGGAAAAGCAAATTTCCCACTGAATGTGCATTCAAGCTGAAATTGAAAGGGAGGCTGAGTTTTGGCCCAGCATCAGTTGTCACGCTGATCTGTGCTAAGTTCTAAACAGTCCAGACAGGAGCAGTGCAGGCTCCCATGCAGTTTCTGTAGATAGATTTCCTTCTGAGATAAAAAATGCATTTGATTAACTTTATTTTTCCTTTCTCTCTCTTTGCAGAATCCCAGCAGGAGGAATGGGAGGAGGCATGGGAGGTGGTAGAATGGGAGGTGGTGGCTATTCTTCTGGAGGAGGAAGAGGAGGAGGAGGTGGTAGCATGAGTGGTGGATATGGAGGTGGTAGCATTTCCTCTGGCAGTGGAATGGGAGGAGGAATGGGAGGAGGAATGGGAGGAGGAATGGGAGGAGGAAGTAGCGGAGGAGGAATGGGAGGAGGAAGTAGCGGAGGAGGAATGGGAGGAGGAAGCGGAGGGATGGGAGGGGGAAGTGGTGGTGGATGCAGTATTGGAGGAGGAAGGACCTCAGGAGGCATCAGCAGTTCCCACTCCTACTCTTCATCTTCCCAGTCTCAGTCCTGCAGGAGCGGTGGTGAAAGCCAAGGTAAGAATTGCTGTACGGACACAATGTTCTCTGAGCCCCACCCTTGCTAATTTATAAACTACATCCACATACTCTTCTGGAGCTAAACAATCCCAAGGATAAACTAAAGTTTCTGGAAAAGTTACTAAAGTTACTTTTATTAAAAATTCTTTCCTATTTGTGTGCAAAAGATCAACTCTGATTAAGAAAAACACAATTTCTATTCAGTTTCATGGGTACCATCAGCTGATCATATGGTTAAACCCCCAGCTGTTTTTTCACCTCTCCCATTCTTTGCAGAACCTCGTAACTCCCAGTGCTTTTGTACCACCTGAAGTTTTCCTGCATGCTTTTGGAATGCCCATGGTCACTTATCACGTTATCTTTTCTGTCTGCTATCCTGGTGCCTCAGAGATTGAGTGCTGGTACTGAGGAAATGAATGCTTGCCTTGTTTCTGCACAGGGTATGGAAGAAAATCATTTGACTAAGGACGTACATTGAGGATCCTACAGCACAAGACCTTTCAAACAGAAATTGGCCCAAATCCTCTACATTCCCCATGCTGCCAAGGAAAGACAGGCGCTCTTCACAGTTCCTCAGCCTCGCTGATGCCATCTACCCAAAAGGCCTGTCAGAGCTCTCAGATGGGCCCCCTGCCCTGTGCACCTCTGCCCCAACGCCTGCTGGCTTCAGTCACTGGCACCTGAGCTACTTGCTTTGCAGATTCAACCTATTTGTCACTTGGGTCATTCTGTCCGAGGAAAGGTTGCTAATAAAACTTCATTTCTGTCTGATGCAACAAGGATCCTGTCTGTAGGTTTTCTTCCATTCTGTAGGTGTACACACTTAAAAAGAAAACACAAAGTCCTGCCAACACATCCCCAGGTAGAAAAGCCCATGATACATGAAGTGGCTGATAGTGGAATTCAGAGTTAAGGCACAATTTCTGAGCATTCAGGGCTGTGGAGCATCCTGGACTGTGCTGTTGTTTTTTATAACATGCCAGATGCTCTTGTGGAGCTGAGCTCTAAGAGTCAATAGCAGCTGAATATCAGCCTGGAGCAGACTGCAGCATCACAGCACTACATGAACACTAATGAAGTTGGCATCAATTAACTGCCTGACACAAAGAAACACGAATTACTACAGAGTCATGATTGTAAAATAAAAGTTTCCATTTGTGATTCACAAAATCTTAACTGATATTCATCAGTTTAAACTGGAAACGCACAAGCTAGGGATTAGGTTTTGAACAGACAAGAAAAATAAGTTAAAAGTAAATCTTATTTACAGGATCCTTACAAAGTTCTCCTCCATAAAATGTTCATGTCAACAGCAATGTATGTGTATGGTGACGCTAGTATTAAAAAGAGCCTGAGCTCCAAAGGCTGGGAGAGTATCCTGGGCCAAAGGACCCTGAGGCAGCACCCGGGAAGGGTGTATTTCAGCTGCACATGGACTCCAGGCTCGGGTGCTGGTGCCGGGCTGTGCTCAGGAAGTGGCCTCTAGTGGTGAATCTGCCCAAGAAAATGTAGTTTGTGTGGAAGAAGAGATGACACCACGGATTAAAGGTAAAATAGGTCAAGGCAAAAGGTTGGATCCCCTGGAAGGTTGTGGCCATAGAGATGATTCTCTGTTCAACATACAGAAGATCAAAGAACGTCATTAATTCCACTGTATCAGTCAAGGGCACATGGATACCCTGGGCTGCAACTCCAGTCCTGTGTCTTCGGTGACCTTGTCTCAAAAATAACATGAGAGAGCTGTAAAAGATTCAGGAAATGGTGGAAAAGGTATAGAAAAGACTTCTGCATGTGCACTAGATAGTATCCTAGAGGGTGTGATTCCCAGCAGGTTCCACCAGCTCCTTGTGCTTAGTTTGTACAAGACACGACTCTTCTGTAGGAGCTGGAAACCTTTGTTTCTGTTCAAGGCTTTTCTCAGTTTTATGGCTGATCAGTAAAGATGGAAAAAAGAACTCGCTGAACATCCCATATTGCAGAGGCAGTGGAAAAAAATACACCACTGTTCCTTACTCTGTGTTTCGTGTTGCAAGACTTTCATCATTGGCAAATTCATTGCAACAACTTCAGGTAATTATTATAACATTTCAGATCTAATCTTTGGCCCTGTACGATTTCATCAAACTTATTTTTTACTGCATTATACAATTCAAGGACAAACGCTGAGAAATAGCTGGTTGTAATATGATTTTGAAGATGTGAAATATTAAACATTTCTCCTCTTAATTTCCTGAGTCCATTTAAAACAGCTAAAATAAAGTTTGTTTGATATGAAAATATTTAGTATATTTTCCCTTGCAAAATACTACTTCTGTGGCCATCATCCAGTTTTGTTCAACAAAAAAAATGACTGCAATCACCACCCTACACTTTCAGAAGTTAAATACCAGCAGGACTTTCTTCAATATAAGCAGCAAGGAGAGTAAAAAATTCAGAGTAAACTTCAAATCAATAACAGAGCTGGGAATTCCTTTTAAAAATTTAATAATTTATTTTAGTAAATAAAACAGATTTCTAAATAGCAAGTATAAATTTCAAATAAATTAATGACTGAAGAGTCCCCTGGAGGCTGCTGGACTTACAGATCACTACTTGGGATCACAGGAGGAAGGCAAGAGCTGAAACACTGAGTTTCACGACAGATAAGACTGAAGGAGACAGACAGTCAAGGCAGAACCTTCATGAACACCTATACCTAGTGATACATTGTCAGCTGAAGAGAAGCAGTGAGATATTATATTATCCAACAATACAGCCAACAAAGAGCCACCCACATAAAATTATAGTGCAGGCTTTGTGTGAATCAACAGACATACTTGAAGGTGATGGTAATGCCTGTTTCATACCTCAGACAAAATTCCCTTAGCACATCACTTTTGGCATGAGCACTGGGGCTGGGAAACTTCATGGGAAGCTGGACTGCCTGGCAGGTGACACCCACCCCACACGCTATAAAGAGCCACCAGCCAGGCCAGCAGGCTGCAGTCTGGTTTGCTCTGTCAAGCTGTGCAGGGGCTTTGCGTCTGGGGCTGGACATCTCGGTGCTTCCACCATGAGCTGCAGCATCAAGAGAACTTCCAGTACTTCCTTCAGGAGCGGTGGAGGTGGAGGTGTCTGTGGTGGTGGCAGTGGCAGGAGCTCCTCCGTCTCCTGCAGGCGCTACGCCTCCTCGGTGGTGGGTGGTGGAAGCTACGGTGGGGCAGCGTGCAGCACGGGCTATGGAGGGGGCATGAGCGCAGGCAGCCTTGCTGGTGGCTTTGGTGGTGGCTTTGCAGGAGGCTTTGTTGCTGGGGGGGATGTCCTTCTGAGCGGCAATGAGAAGGTCACCATGCAGAACCTCAATGACCGCCTGGCCGCGTACCTGGACAAGGTGCGACGGCTGGAGGAAGAAAATGCTCAGCTGGAGCACCACATCCGGGAGTGGTACAGGAAACAAGCTCCCAGCGTCTCCAAGGACTACACCTCCTACTACCAGACCATCGAACAACTCCAGAACCAGGTAGGGCAGCCCCAGCTAGCTTGCCTCCATCTCCCACGCGCTACTCCCGCTTGCCAGGATGTCCTTCTTCACTCTGGCACTGGCTCCGAGGGCTGGGACAGAGCTACTGGGTGGCCTTGCTGGTGGCACCACAGGCAGAAACCTGCTGGGCTGGGCCTCCCATCTCTTGGGTGAGCAAAGCCCCACACCACCCCACAAGTGAAAGGGATGTGCTCTGGGACACGGCCTGAGGCATCAAGGAGTGCTCCACCAGCCCCAAACATGCTGGCGCGTGCAACTGAAATCCCACGTTGTCCAGGTGGCTCCAAACCAGGCTTATGTGGTTTCCATTCCTTCCCTCTGCTCCCACTCACTTCAGCTGGATGCAGCGCAGAGCCAAAGCACCTGGACTGCGAGAGCCAAACTCCCTTTGTCTCTGCGCTCTCCTCCATGTGCCGGCTGGATGGTCCAAGGCCTTCCCTCACAATCAGCTTACATTGGTATCAAGAAAATAGGGTAAACCAACTGCGAAAAAGCCCACTGATGACCATGTTCCTTGGGACATGTGGAGAACCTTCTCTAACTAGTGCAAAAGAAGCAAACAGTAAGGATGTGGGAGGATGACTGTGCTATCCAAAGTTTTCTTGACAAGTAAATTTGGAACTACCAGAGGACAAAATTCCAAGAGCCACCACAAAGCTCTACCAAAGCTTTGTGCAAGATGTCTTGAACACAAAAAGACCCCTCCCCAACTTCCCTTTTACAGATCATTTCTGCCACTGTGGACAATAACAGACTGCTTCTGGACATCGATAACAGCAAGATGACTGCTGATGACTTCAGAATGAAGTGAGTACCTCTGGTGAACCTTACGTGTCTTTCAAATCTTCCTCATAACCAAAGGAGACAAGGCAGCACTTCCCAGAGTGGTGCTACTGAGTCCTCATGTTTTATTGGGATACTGAACTAGGTATCAACCATCATAATCTCATTTCACCATTTCTCTGTCTCTCTTCTCTGTGGTGAAGGTATGAGAATGAGCTGGTCATCCGTCAGACTGTGGAGGCTGATATTAATGGCTTGAGAAATCTCCTGGATGAGCTCACCTGCACTCGGTCTTCACTGGAATCAGAGCTAGAGTCCCTGAAGGATGAGCTCATTGCTCTTAAGAGAAACCATGAGGAGGTAAGATCCAAACAGAAAGGCAAAACCATAGACAGTACGTCAATTGTTCAGGGTTCCCAGAGACACACATCCAGTCAATTCAGCCTTATGTCCAGTGACTGTCATTCCTTTGTGCCTTCATGCTGCTTTGCCCACTGTCCCCACACCAGAAATGACCTGGGCTCTTTCTTTCTCTCTTGGGACTCTCTGCAGGAGATCAGGATGCTGCAGTCTCAAACTGGTGGCGACGTGAGTGTGGAGGTCAATGCTGCCCCTGGAGAAGACTTGACAAAGGTACTCAATGACCTGAGAAACGAATACGAGCAGATCATTGAGAAGAACCGCAGAGAGGTGGAGCAGTGGTACGAAGTCAAGGTACGTAGCGACACACCAAGCAGCGTCTCCTTCTGTGGGGAAGCCCAGACACCCTGGCACTGGCCATGCAACGCCCTCAGCTGAAAGGGGGAGGCTGCTCACCTGCACCTCCCTTCCACAGCTGGGGAATGGGAAGGACAAAGTGCTGTGGGATGACTGCAGTGGCAGAGGGGAAGCAGGCCAGGGCTGATACACAGACCTGGGTGGAACTTCAGCATCTATGGAGCAATGACTAGGCTCTCCTCCATGAGGCTGGGATGAGAGGGACAGGCTCCCTGGCTAGCCCAGCTCTCAGTCAGCACATCTGCTCCCCGTGGGGTTTTCTCACTTACAAACTGTGTGTTTGGGGCTTGACTCCTGCAGATTGAAGAAGTCAACCGCCAGGTCACCTCCAGCAGCCAGGACATCCAGACCAGCAGCCACCAGCTCACGGAACTGAGACGTGAAATGCAGAATCTGGAGATTGAACTGCAGGCGCAGCTCAGCACGGTACATGGGGCAGGGATTGGGGCTCTTCCCTCCCCCAAAGGGAAACTCCCGCCCTGGGCAGGGATGGGGAGAGCTCTGGCCCTGAGCTCCTGCACTTCCACTTCCAGAAAACCTCTCTGGAGAACTCCCTGGCAGAAACGGATTCCCGCTACGGCTTCCTGCTGCAACAAATCCAAGTGCAGATTAACTCTGTGGAGGAGGAGCTGGCCAGTATCCGCTGCGAGATGGAGAGTCAGAACCAGGAGTATAAGATGCTCCTGGGCATCAAGACCCGCCTGGAGCAGGAGATCGCTCAGTACCGGGCCCTGCTGCAGGAGGGACAGCAGGACATTGCGTATGTGTTCCATATTATAGCAAGTTAATAGAAATAAGTCCTTGTGTATTCACTTGCTAATAGGGAGCTCTTGTCCCTGGAGCTACATCAACATCTTTTTGATTGAATGTCTAGTGCTTAGGGATTTTTTTGTGAAGTAATTCCTCTTTTTTTACAGTGCCTCTCAAGGAGCTTTCCAAGGTGGAAAATCCTCCCATGCATACTCTTCTACTTCCTAATCTCTTTCCCAGTGTGGTGATGTGACAGGTAATACAACACTTTGTAAGGATATGTTTAAAAGTGTGTTACATCTGTCTTAATGACTAGAATATATTTTGTTCAGAAAAAAAGTTTTGTGTTTTGTATTTTTTACTGGCCACGATTCTCACGTCCAGTAGTCCAGGAGTGAGAGAATCTCATTAACTCTGTCATGGAGGAATCAGGGGTTAAAATATACAAAGTGTTGCCCCAACCTCCTGCTAAATATAAAACACAGATTATCAGTTTTACGGGATGGGATATGCTTTGCTCTTTGGAGTTAAAATAATAGAGTTCTGAGAAGATGCCTGGAGCCTCTGAGCTTCTCCCTCTTCTCTCTTTCTGACATGTTTTCTGGCAGATTTCCCCCTGAAGCAATGATTTTCTCTGTCTTTACAGTCAGGAGTGTGCTGGAGCAACAGCAGTGACATCGGTATCCTCCAACTGGGACACACTAAGAATGGAACAACCCTCCTGCAGCAGCACTGGCAGAGCCAAAACAACTTGGAAAGAGAGAGAGCCTGGGCACCTGCCCCCACACCTCTTCTTCCACTGCATAGTGCTTCTCTTACTCAACTTGTCTTTATCAATTGGTTAAGGGGTTAAATTCTGCTGATAACTCTGCCTCAAATAAAATTTTACTTCTGCAATGCAAATGAAAACATGTCTGGTAATTTAATTTCACAAACTTTCAGCGGGTGTTTACCAAGCTAACCAATCAAATATAAGTTTTTCTCCTTAAGAAGATAAAATATGCAGTAAAATTAGAGATGAGAGGACAATACTAAATTATAACAGCTGATTTACACATATTTTGCTTTCTGAAGATGCCAGTAAAGCTCATTTTCAATCTAAAACTGTAGATCAAAGTCACAAAAGCAGCCAGATTTCATTCAGTTACAAGTGCCTGTTGTTCCCTTTTCTAGCCAATCTGGTCTCTGGTATTTGCGGTTTTGTTTAAGACTGAGGCTATGTTCTCTTAGGGTAATGAAATAAAAAGTTTTGTCATGAACAGCTTACAAGTACTATTGAGGCTAATTGTGGGGCTTGGCTCTGCCATCACTCCACGGTAACTGCAGCCTGTGTGCACAGAGACACCTTCTATTCACATTGAAAAGCTGAGTTTCCAAACTAGCTTTTTTCAGTCTGGAATCAGGAATTTCTATGAACAAAAGCCCTTCTCCAAAGGAAAACCAGCTCATTTCAGGTCTTAACAGTAGAGAAAGGGATGCAAAGCCAATGAAAGCATGACTTTCATCTCAAAGGCTGGCAGAAATCATTCATGTCTCAGCTGTACTTAACACAGCCAAAGCAGCTTCAGAAGACACATTTTTTGAGGCAGGATTATGGAAACTTGAACTGCGGTTGGTGAATATAAATAAGCACTGAAAGGTTATTTTGCTTCCTTCTAATCTTCCAGAAGCACAGAGAAGTATCAGAAAGATCAAAATACAGCCCTCTACATCCAGAAAACTCAAGGGAACATCAGAGCTGCGTGTCTTTCCCCATTTCTCAACTACTCTTTCAGAGTGTGAGGTCTTTGTGGAATACACTACCCCAGCAGGTAGAGGCAAAGCGAAGAGGAAAGGATTGCGCTCCTGGAACAGCTTAATTTCTCTTGGGAATTACTATTAAACTTCTCCTTTTTCAGTGGTAGGAGGGATTACTGAATAACAACTTAGATGGCAGAATTCAAATAGCTTACATTTATAGGATTCTCTGCAGGTCCACACATGAGCAAGGTATAAGGGTCCATCCCAGGGAGCCACGTAAGAGAAAAATAAGAACAGAATCTGTGGGATTCTGTGGGAACCAATCACCTGTGGACAAACTGAAGCACCACAGTGAGTGATGCTGCAGGGTGATGGGGAATGCACAGTTGGAGTTCCTGGGGAAACTCGGGGAGTAGGACTCTGCTTACCAAGACCACAGTTGACTCATTTGCTGTAGAGCAATTAATTACCAGTAATTTTTTCTGAGGTTGTCCTCTCCCTCTTGTGTGACTAAAGACATATCCCTAGTAATGGCATCACAGCTTCTGAGAAAACCACTGACTGCTTTGGGTTCTTTTGCCAACTGAGAGTATCTGTTTGTGGCTCTGTATCCAATTTCATGAGTGGGCAAACAGCACTTGGGAAGGCTTCAAAACTCTGTAACTTCAAACAAATGTTTTTGATTTACAGAGGTTCATATGGTGCATTGTGAGCAAAAAAAAGTCTTCAGGGGAAGACATGATTTCAAAGCTCTAACAGTCTCTTCAAACGGCTGAGAAGCCTCTATACCCTCTACAACAGAAAATGCCTGACCTTTTTCTGCCATCACAAGGGTTATGAATGTTAATGGCACCTTAAGAGCTCTGGCTCTTCTGGCTTGTGAAGTAAACCCATACATTCAAATTGACTCACAGGAGACATCTCAGGCCAAAGGGCCTTGTCCGCAGGATGGTGGACCACAAATGCACAGGAGACTTGGAAATACCCATGAGTTACAGAACAGAGAGGCTAAAGCTTTTGTGATGGACCTAAAGCAGTGAGCAGAGTAGATTCAGCAATGAAAAGAGAAGGACAGAGAGACAGTGAAAAGGTACCTGTTGATGGGATGAAATTACAGCATTGGGAAATGTTTGAAATTGTTGGGTTACATGTTATGATGCAACACAGCTGAGAAGGAGGTATAAAATCAACACCTCTGGCATTAATGCCAATCATCAATAAACATCTCATAGGGAAGAAGAAAGGTGAATTTCGACAACCTAATGAGGAAAACATGAGTAAGGAATCACACCCTGTGAGAAAATAATTTTTATTTTTTAATAATTATGACTCAGTCACAGTAACATATGCAAAGCAACTGGTTCTGACATGCAGGTAATTAGAGAGCTACCAATAAAAGAACAATCATAATTATGAAGATCAAAGTATTATATTATCTTCAGCATATCTATGAAAATGTGGGTATCAAGAAAGCAGGTAAAAGGCTTTCCAGTCAGCCATGCCATGACTAACTTTGGTGGCTCTCATAATCCTTGTGGCTACAAGGCTTGCAGAGAAAACTGCAAGCTGTGTAGAAGCAGAATGGTGAAGGAAGAAACTAACAATGCAATCAACTGGAAATTTTTAACTTCCAAATGGAGATGAATTCTCATCAGAGTTTAACTCTCCCATAAAGAGGCCCCTTGTCTTTCAGGTATAAAATCTCAGTTTTTCGGAAGTGATTTAAAGGCAAAATTTCATTTCCAAAGAAGGGTTCATCACGTGCTGTTGTCTTCCAGAAATACTGCAATTGTGCAGCACTGTTAGAGAGACCAAAGGTAGATGGCAAGGGGGATCTAAAGGGTCATCACAGCTGACACTACTACAGGATAAAATCCCTACCATCAGTTGATCAAGGTTAGTCTCAAAACTGTCTCTCTTTTTCATCTATAGATGCTGCAATGGAAGCACTTTGCAGATCCTTTTCCCTCCCATAGATAAAAAGCTGTCCTTAGTTTCCAGCCTAAACACACTCAAAACCAGATTATGCTCTTTCCTATGTGGTCAACAGGATTGTCCTTTATTTCAAACAGCCCTGGTAGATCCTTCCTTGAGAGCAAGCTGGTAATTACCTTAGCCTCCATTTTTCTAAGTTGAAAAGCTGAATCCTTTAGCTCTCCTCTCCCAAGACAGAGTCAGTGATGCCTTAAAGATTCTACACACCTATTTCAGTTTAAATAATCTTTGAGTGACTGGAAATTAACACAGAATTAAAATAACAACTTTAAAGTTACACCACTGTGTGTCCACTGCTCTGTGCAAGACTTGGGATTATTACTTAGAAGGGACAGAGCAAGAGTTTGGTGAAAACAGAGATGGCATTGCCTGTCCAGAGGTTTTTCTACTGAGATTCACTACTGAGCACTCCAAGAGGCAGTACATACGAGGAGCCTTCCTTGTAAGGAAGGCTCGAAATTCTTAGAGTGTAATTTACTGGGATTTCAGAGGCAAAATGCAACAAAACTCAAGCACAGGGTGCCTGAGTTCATATTTCTCCAAATCAGAAACTAAAACTAGACAGAGCTTTCATCACCTGTTTTCAGGACGAAAAATTACTACAAAGAACAAAGAGGAACTATTAAAATGACTCTCACTCACTAAGTAGCCAGCAGCACGGTATCTGAAGCAAAATCTAACACACAGCCACCCACCCGAAATTATAGTGCAGGCTTTGTGTGAATCAGCATGCAAACACAACACCTGTGGGGAGGGCTGTCCCAAGCCCCAAAACAAATTCCCCTTAGCACATCACTTTTGGCATGAGCACTGGGGCTGGGAAACTTCATGGGAAGCTGGACTGCCTGGCAGGTGACACCCACCCCACACGCTATAAAGAGCCACCAGCCAGGCCAGCAGGCTGCAGTCTGGTTTGCTCTGTCAAGCTGTGCAGGGGCTTTGCGTCTGGGGCTGGACATCTCGGTGCTTCCACCATGAGCTGCAGCATCAAGAGAACTTCCAGTACTTCCTTCAGGAGCGGTGGAGGTGGAGGTGTCTGTGGTGGTGGCAGTGGCAGGAGCTCCTCCGTCTCCTGCAGGCGCTACGCCTCCTCGGTGGTGGGTGGTGGAAGCTACGGTGGGGCAGCGTGCAGCACGGGCTATGGAGGGGGCATGAGCGCAGGCAGCCTTGCTGGTGGCTTTGGTGGTGGCTTTGCAGGAGGCTTTGTTGCTGGGGGGGATGTCCTTCTGAGCGGCAATGAGAAGGTCACCATGCAGAACCTCAATGACCGCCTGGCCGCGTACCTGGACAAGGTGCGACGGCTGGAGGAAGAAAATGCTCAGCTGGAGCACCACATCCGGGAGTGGTACAGGAAACAAGCTCCCAGCGTCTCCAAGGACTACACCTCCTACTACCAGACCATCGAACAACTCCAGAACCAGGTAGGGCAGCCCCAGCTAGCTTGCCTCCATCTCCCACGCGCTACTCCCGCTTGCCAGGATGTCCTTCTTCACTCTGGCACTGGCTCCGAGGGCTGGGACAGAGCTACTGGGTGGCCTTGCTGGTGGCACCACAGGCAGAAACCTGCTGGGCTGGGCCTCCCATCTCTTGGGTGAGCAAAGCCCCACACCACCCCACAAGTGAAAGGGATGTGCTCTGGGACACGGCCTGAGGCATCAAGGAGTGCTCCACCAGCCCCAAACATGCTGGCGCGTGCAACTGAAATCCCACGTTGTCCAGGTGGCTCCAAACCAGGCTTATGTGGTTTCCATTCCTTCCCTCTGCTCCCACTCACTTCAGCTGGATGCAGCGCAGAGCCAAAGCACCTGGACTGCGAGAGCCAAACTCCCTTTGTCTCTGCGCTCTCCTCCATGTGCCGGCTGGATGGTCCAAGGCCTTCCCTCACAATCAGCTTACATTGGTATCAAGAAAATAGGGTAAACCAACTGCGAAAAAGCCCACTGATGACCATGTTCCTTGGGACATGTGGAGAACCTTCTCTAACTAGTGCAAAAGAAGCAAACAGTAAGGATGTGGGAGGATGACTGTGCTATCCAAAGTTTTCTTGACAAGTAAATTTGGAACTACCAGAGGACAAAATTCCAAGAGCCACCACAAAGCTCTACCAAAGCTTTGTGCAAGATGTCTTGAACACAAAAAGACCCCTCCCCAACTTCCCTTTTACAGATCATTTCTGCCACTGTGGACAATAACAGACTGCTTCTGGACATCGATAACAGCAAGATGACTGCTGATGACTTCAGAATGAAGTGAGTACCTCTGGTGAACCTTACGTGTCTTTCAAATCTTCCTCATAACCAAAGGAGACAAGGCAGCACTTCCCAGAGTGGTGCTACTGAGTCCTCATGTTTTATTGGGATACTGAACTAGGTATCAACCATCATAATCTCATTTCACCATTTCTCTGTCTCTCTTCTCTGTGGTGAAGGTATGAGAATGAGCTGGTCATCCGTCAGACTGTGGAGGCTGATATTAATGGCTTGAGAAATCTCCTGGATGAGCTCACCTGCACTCGGTCTTCACTGGAATCAGAGCTAGAGTCCCTGAAGGATGAGCTCATTGCTCTTAAGAGAAACCATGAGGAGGTAAGATCCAAACAGAAAGGCAAAACCATAGACAGTACGTCAATTGTTCAGGGTTCCCAGAGACACACATCCAGTCAATTCAGCCTTATGTCCAGTGACTGTCATTCCTTTGTGCCTTCATGCTGCTTTGCCCACTGTCCCCACACCAGAAATGACCTGGGCTCTTTCTTTCTCTCTTGGGACTCTCTGCAGGAGATCAGGATGCTGCAGTCTCAAACTGGTGGCGACGTGAGTGTGGAGGTCAATGCTGCCCCTGGAGAAGACTTGACAAAGGTACTCAATGACCTGAGAAACGAATACGAGCAGATCATTGAGAAGAACCGCAGAGAGGTGGAGCAGTGGTACGAAGTCAAGGTACGTAGCGACACACCAAGCAGCGTCTCCTTCTGTGGGGAAGCCCAGACACCCTGGCACTGGCCATGCAACGCCCTCAGCTGAAAGGGGGAGGCTGCTCACCTGCACCTCCCTTCCACAGCTGGGGAATGGGAAGGACAAAGTGCTGTGGGATGACTGCAGTGGCAGAGGGGAAGCAGGCCAGGGCTGATACACAGACCTGGGTGGAACTTCAGCATCTATGGAGCAATGACTAGGCTCTCCTCCATGAGGCTGGGATGAGAGGGACAGGCTCCCTGGCTAGCCCAGCTCTCAGTCAGCACATCTGCTCCCCGTGGGGTTTTCTCACTTACAAACTGTGTGTTTGGGGCTTGACTCCTGCAGATTGAAGAAGTCAACCGCCAGGTCACCTCCAGCAGCCAGGACATCCAGACCAGCAGCCACCAGCTCACGGAACTGAGACGTGAAATGCAGAATCTGGAGATTGAACTGCAGGCGCAGCTCAGCACGGTATGGTGAAGGTATGAGAATGAGCTGGTCATCCGTCAGACTGTGGAGGCTGATATTAATGGCTTGAGAAATCTCCTGGATGAGCTCACCTGCACTCGGTCTTCACTGGAATCAGAGCTAGAGTCCCTGAAGGATGAGCTCATTGCTCTTAAGAGAAACCATGAGGAGGTAAGATCCAAACAGAAAGGCAAAACCATAGACAGTACGTCAATTGTTCAGGGTTCCCAGAGACACACATCCAGTCAATTCAGCCTTATGTCCAGTGACTGTCATTCCTTTGTGCCTTCATGCTGCTTTGCCCACTGTCCCCACACCAGAAATGACCTGGGCTCTTTCTTTCTCTCTTGGGACTCTCTGCAGGAGATCAGGATGCTGCAGTCTCAAACTGGTGGCGACGTGAGTGTGGAGGTCAATGCTGCCCCTGGAGAAGACTTGACAAAGGTACTCAATGACCTGAGAAACGAATACGAGCAGATCATTGAGAAGAACCGCAGAGAGGTGGAGCAGTGGTACGAAGTCAAGGTACGTAGCGACACACCAAGCAGCGTCTCCTTCTGTGGGGAAGCCCAGGCACCCTGGCACTGGCCATGCAACGCCCTCAGCTGAAAGGGGGAGGCTGCTCACCTGCACCTCCCTTCCACAGCTGGGGAATGGGAAGGACAAAGTGCTGTGGGATGACTGCAGTGGCAGAGGGGAAGCAGGCCAGGGCTGATACACAGACCTGGGTGGAACTTCAGCATCTATGGAGCAATGACTAGGCTCTCCTCCATGAGGCTGGGATGAGAGGGACAGGCTCCCTGGCGAGCTCAGCTCTCAGTCAGCACATCTGCTCCCCGTGGGGTTTTCTCACTTACAAACTGTGTGTTTGGGGCTTGACTCCTGCAGATTGAAGAAGTCAACCGCCAGGTCACCTCCAGCAGCCAGGACATCCAGACCAGCAGCCACCAGCTCACGGAACTGAGACGTGAAATGCAGAATCTGGAGATTGAACTGCAGGCGCAGCTCAGCACGGTATGTGGGGCAGGGGTTGGGGCTCTTCCCTCCCCCAAAGGGAAACTCCCGCCTTGGGCAGGGATGGGGAGAGCTCTGGCCCTGAGCTCCTGCACTTCCACTTCCAGAAAACCTCTCTGGAGAACTCCTTGGCAGAAACGGATTCCCGCTACGGCTTCCTGCTGCAACAAATCCAAGCGCAGATTAACTCTGTGGAGGAGGAGCTGGCCAGTATCCGCTGCGAGATGGAGAGTCAGAACCAGGAGTACAAGATGCTCCTGGGCATCAAGACCCGCCTGGAGCAGGAGATCGCTCAGTACCGGGCCCTGCTGCAGGAGGGACAGCAGGACATGTATGTATTCTGGTTTCAAATAAGGGAATAACCTCAATTATTATGTTTTCTCTACTGGGACTTATTTCGGGACTTGAATTATTTCCAAGTTCACAGTTAAAATCTAAATGCAGCAGATTTTTTTGTCAGCATTTGCATGGAAATCTATATATCGTAAATGTAATAAGCACATCAAACACAGAGAGAAGCACACAGCTCGTATCTCCTGAACTCTTGCATTAACCAGTTTATTAACTCTTGCATTAACCACTCTATGCCTGTTTGCGTAGAATGAATTTCATTAATCACTATGTACACCTGAAAGGTACTACACTGGCTTCAGTCAGCAGATGGGCAATCAGAGCTGGACTGTGACAGCAGAAGAATTACACTTTTAATAATTTTTTCTATTTATGCAGAAAACATAGCTGACAGGAAGGAAAAAAAAAATTAAAATATAAAGAAAAATTTGCAAGGTCTAGGCCAAGCCAAGCTGTGACATGCACTGCATATTACATCACAGCGTGTCTCTCTATGAATGCATTTATCATTCTCTTCATTAAAACCCTTTTTCTTGCACAGAACATCTCAAGGAGCTCTCCAAGGTGGGGGATTAACCTCCCACTCTTATTCTTCTACTTCCTACTCTCATGGTTCATCTGGTGACAGGACAGGTAAGAAACATCTTCCAAAGAGAATCCTCTTTTATCCTGTTCCTGTGACTTACATGTTTTGTGTTTGATCTCTTTTTCTGTTAATACTATCTCTTGTGTTACGACTTTCACATTTGCAACTGCAACAGGGATTAAACCATTCACACTCAAATCTCTTAATTTCAAGGTGTCAGCTTCAGTTACAGAAACAGGCTAAGCCCTTTCCCACGCTTTTGCTAACACCAATGGACGTTTAAGTAATGGGCACATCTGAAAGATCAGTGCTGCAAGAGACTCTTGATTTCCTATCAGAGTAATGTTTTCTTCCTTCATTCCACAGGCCAATCAAGAGTGTGTTAAGATCCAACCAGTGCATCAATCTGATCTACCCCTAAGCAGCCTGGCCCACAGTGCAGTGACACCCACAGCAAACCCCATGTGCCTGCCCAGGTTGCTCTGCAATTGTTACTTACAAAGTCAGGATGAATAATTCCCAGCACTCTCCTGAAATTATCTACTGCTTCCTTTTTATATTGTTCACCTGCAATCACTGTATCTACCTGCACTTCTCTGCAGTGCAACTGGTGATCTACTTTCTGCTGATAATGCATCTAATAAAACTTTCTGCAATGCAAAGGAAACCGTGTCCAACAATCTATTTGGTATATTAATATTGTATTTAAATTAAGGTGGAACAAAGGAGATATACCTTCACAGAGAAGCTAAGGTTAGGTATTTTACATGATACGGACCCAAAGAGAATTGTGCATCCTCACTTCATCAGAAGATGGCTGGATAAAGCACTGGAGATGGACCAATGTGTTCACACTAACTCGAGTGACACCTACAGGGAAGGGCGGTGAAACTCTTTGTCAGAGATTGCAAGGGATGTGCACGTAGCCCATTTGCTAGTTCAGCAGCTGACCCGAAACAATAATTAACTCCAACATATAATTAACATTTTGGCAAACCAAAAACATTTTCCTTCAGGTCACTGAATGAGAAATCAGCCATATTCAGGCAGCACTCTCTCCCAGCTTTTAGATTAGGGCTCTATCTAATCTTGTTCAACTAAAGCAAGGGATTAGATCAGGACACAAGTGATGAGTATGCAAAGAAGTTCTCCTTATAACACAAAGTTCAAGTGTTAGGATTACTCCTGACATGTTGGAAGACCTGGGTTCAGGTCTTTTATCTGATGGTTCAAAATATAGCAAAGTGTGTAGCTGTATTTCACAAGACTGTAGCTCCACAGCTGCACAGGTCTCTGGGATGGAGGGGTGGAGGCAAGGTTCAGTCTTTCTTACTAAAACTGTTCCACTCCATGTAACACATGATAGAGAGAGGAATTAAAAATTGAGAAATGTCTCACGCATTTAAAACTTACAAATCTGTATTTGAGCCTCTGATTTGCCATGGGCTGAGAAAGCAGCTGAACAGGGTCTGCCACATGCCCAGAGAGTGATTCAGCTGTGCCTGTAAAAAAGCAGGGTGGGTCTCACAGGCCCTCATTGTTCTGTGAACAGCAAATACATCACCAACAGTTTTGGTTCAAGCAGCTTTGCACTTGCATTTTGGTTTGCAGGTCAGGCACAGGATCATCATTTTGGCTACCAATGAATGATTTTAAAAGGCCTAAAATTGGCTCCATGTTACAATCCAGCACTGAATTCTCAGCACAGCAGAAAAAATAAACGAGTCAGAGAAACTATTTTGTGTTCCTCTGGCCAACCACCCAGCACAACCGGGTCCCAGAGCTCCGCTCCGGGGACGGACTTTCCGGACCCTGCACAGCGGGTGCTTGGCACAGCCTCTAGCAGCCAGGCCAGAAAACACACAATAGCATTTGTGACAGAAATGGCCCCAAACTGTCTCAACATTAAATTCAAGCCTCCTAACTTGGAAATGGTTAAGCCAAGGCCAGAACAGCTTAAATAATAATGAAATAGATACGTTTTTCACAGGGGTGACATTGTGATACCACATAGGGTAACAAACCGAATGAACAGACAGCAAAGGTTAGCAATTAATTCATCATGAAGGATAGTGAAGAAAAAGTGAGGAAACATTTGTTTCACATAATTCTCCCTGAATGCTTTTAGGTAATTCCATCTGAAATCAGCAAATTCAGATTAAATAAAAATATTATTCTTGCATACATTTCATTAGCACTGAAGTTTTTTTGTCTCTGTTTTCAACTCATTTAGTATCAACAGTGGCTGCCACAGACAGACAGACAGACAGACAGACAGACAGGCAGGCAGGCAGGCAGGCAGGCAGGCACTACCGAATGAAGGGAAGAATTGTACCAAGAATGCGGTTCAATTGAATGCGTTTAAAAACCAGGCCTGTAGGGGGGACTGTGGAGATCCCGACAGTTCGTACTGTGACTGTTTCCAAAGGCAACCGGTGGTGTTGTGCATTATCATCTTTGGGTGTGTTTGAGTTTCATAATGCTGAAAATAAATAATCTCCACCTGCACAATATAACATTTTCAGCAATGAGGAAGATGAGAGGGGGGAAACAGCCGGATAGACAAGAACGTAAAACAAGAACCAGAAATCAGTGGACTGAATTCTCTGCGGGGCTTCATGCTGGACTGGGACCACCACGGACATGGGGGATCTGGATTTGCAGCAAATGTTTTTGTTTGCAAAGGCAGCTGCCGGGTCTGGACAGGTACAACAGCCCCTCACTGCTACCCCTGCAGCTCGGTGCACACTCCTTCCAAGTCTCTTGCACTCCTGGCTACAAGGAAATGGCTTTGCTGAGCCAGGCCCCGGCACTTCAGACAGCCCCTGCAAGGCAAGCTTCCCTCTTGGCCCCACCACTGTCTCCAGGAACGAAAAACCTGTGATTCACTGTGTTTCTGGTAAGAAATGAGATGACAGGAAGCTACTTTTGTAACATGTCTCACATTTACTAGCCTACCATCATCACGAGAAATACTAGCAGTCAAGTTAAGCAAGTACAAAAATTCTTGCAGGAAAAGCTTTTCTTTCTGTGTTTCAAATAACACATTTCTATTAAGCTTCATGTAATAAATAACATTTTGGAGTGGTAATGCCAACAAACTTCCACATTTCTTTAGAATTCTCACACTGTGACAGACCCTAAGGGCAAATGCTGTCTTGTGGCTGGGACAGTGAACATACCATTTCAGGCACACCAGAGCTGACTTTCATCCCTTTTTTAGCACTGCCTAAAGAGAAGTTTATGCACCCTGCAATTACTCCTAATAACCCACTAGTTAGGAGCCCACGCTCAGAGATGCATTGCAAAGACTGGCTGCAGGGAACACCTTTCCCCTGGCACACATTCCTGTGCTCGCCCAGCCCTGGCAGCAGGAGGACGACTGTGGATCAGAGGCACCTACTGCCTTGGCAATCGCCATTTTCTTACATTTATAATCTCAGTTCAGTTCTTTGCCACAACTACATGTCAGACTGTCACAAATGAAGGCAGCACCAAAATGTTCCTAGTGATTACAGACAAGCAAATATTTTAAACAAATGCTGACGACTCCTTTCTGTTGAAAATACTGTTAGAAATCATGTCACCAGAATCTTACATGTTTTATCAGTTATGAAAGCTGAATCCATTAGAAGATAATGAAAAGGCAGTCAGCAAGTATTTCAGTCAGTTTGGTTTGGTGGTGGGACAGTTGGCGCAGACCTTAGTATTTAATGAAAAGAAGATTTAAAGCTGAATACAAGTGTCAGAGGCCGGAGCAAAGCCATGGTTCTCAGTTACAGTTGATGGGCAGGACTGTCCAGGAAGGTGACCTACCTAATCCACACAGATAGTGTGACATTTGCCTATAAACTACTATTTTCAAATGGAGCAAACTGTTGAAGTGATTAGAAATAACCCTTTTCCTTCCCTAAAGGTGTGCAGCCATGCTGAACAGACACAACCAGGGTTGCAGAACCTGTTCCCCATGAGCTGATTGTTGCCAGGAGATGAAGCTGTTTTCCAAACGCCTCCCTGGCAGGAGCTCTTGCAACTAGTGCCTGCAGGACCTACCCTCAATGGAGAGTTCAGTTTTCTCACTGAACCTAACAGATCTCTGGAGCCTCTGAGAATTTATCTCAGGCAAAAACCAGTATGAAACCACCTGGAGGATCAGTAAAGCAGGCTACAAAGACAGCTCTGTGTTTTCTGATTTGATGAAGAATATTTATTTGCTGCTTGCATAGTAAAACCTCTGCCCATACTGCAAACTGGCTTGCCACTATGGTGAGAATATATTCTTACAACATTAGGAAGAGAAATAATAATATAGATGTAAATAAATACAAATATATAAATACATGCCTATAAATACAAATTTAAAAGCACATAAACATAAACAGTACAGATACAAATATGCTCTCCAAATGTTTTACAGACATGCACAGAATGAAACAGCTCATCCCTCCCTGTGCTATGAAACCCACCTACTCTGTTTCTACAAAGTCTGGGATAATTTTTTTTTTTAGCAGGAATCTTCCACGTGGCCTGTGGGGAAAGGCCCTGTGAATAGTTCTAGGCCTCCTCCAGACCCAGGAGGGCAGGGCAGCTGCTGGCCCCACAGCAGGCAGCTCAGCTGCTCTGAGGCCAGGAGGGGTTTAATCTATTTGGTTTTGGCAGTTGCCTCTAAGGGGCTCATTGCTGCTGCCTGCAGAAACCTGACTTTTGGAACGCATCCTCTTGTCAGTTGGATGTTGGAATCTTAGTAATAGTTTCCAACCCTATTCATACCTTGCTGAGATTTACCAACCAGATACAACTTAAAGGAAGTGTAAAAATACATCCAGTGACTTATCTTTTACTCATCAGGGTTTGGTGTTCTAACTGATCCTTTCTTCCACACATTTTTTAATAATTCTGGAAGAAAATTAATTTCTTTTCCTATCTCAGGTACTTCACCCCCAGATGTGCATTATCATTGCAGTCCTGGATTGATAAGACAGGTCAAGAGTTAAAAGCAATTTACGTTGCTAGGGCAACAGAGGCAATACTGAGGTGCTGCCAAAAGTACACACCATATCCAGTTTCAAGTACCCACCTCGTATTTACATAGCTCTCAGTTATTGAATTGCTGGACTTCTTCATCATCTTTTATATATTTTCCTCATATTAATCTATTAGAATATTATATAAATTACAAACATTAAGAAACTAAATTATATGTCCTAATATCACTAAAGAAGCTTGGAGCTCAACAGGAACCTGTATCTTTCAACTTCAGCTCAAATCACTGAATCTTTGTCTCTTTTATGCCATGAAAGAATTAACCCCTGGATACAAATGATTGTCCTGTGCCTTACTCTCAAAATTTCTTTGAAAACTGAACCCTTACATGACTTATTTCTCATTTATTCCAATGTAGAAAAAGGGGCACCCACATACATTTCACTGAATCACATTCCCTCTACTTTACAAAACTAGTAATTTTGGGCAAGCAGAGAGTGGTGCTCTCTGCTCTTACCCTCTTTTTAAACTGCCAACAGCTGTGTGTGCATATGCTAGGACCTGCCTTTGCAGCATGTAAACATTCTTGTCTTTGAATCTGCTGGCACATTCAGTAAACGTGTCACAATGGGATGTTTGAGAGGATAAAAAACAAGTGATTAATGATGGGATATAAAAGCAAGAAAGCTAAGAATTGTATCTGAAGCAGACAGCCAACACAGTCATTTCAGTAACAGCTGCAAATCAGTTCTTTTCATTGTTGGTTTTTCCCACAAAGAAGTTTAAAGAAAAAAATATAATATTTTGTATTTCAATTTAAAAATTCAAATGTTTATGCCTATGATCTTCAACAGGAGAGAAGAACACACAAAGTTGTGATTCTAAGAGTGTATATGACATGATCAGTTGGGTGGGGTGGCCAGTTTAGATGACCATTAGAAGAGATGAAGGCCAAAAACGCACATCCAAAACAGGATGGAGGCAGATGTAGAAAGGGAGAATTATCAGAAGGGACAAATGCTTAAAGGATTAGAAGGTAAATCAGAGTAATAGCCTGACTTTCCTCATCTGTGGAGTGCAGACACCAATAAAGTAGGTTAAAATGTTCACTGAGTTAATTTACTTGTAATTGTGTTATCAATGCCTGGAAGCAAATTTAGCAGGATCTGAGAAGTGTCACTCAAGGGAGCAGAAAATTTTTACAGAACACTTAATAACATATCCTGAAACAAGATGAACAATGTTATAAAGCATAGTGATTAGTAAAGCAGAGTAGATAAAGGCAAAGCAGAACCAGGTCTCAGGACCTTGGGCGTGGGCTGTCTCCACCAGCCTGCTGGGTGACTTCACTTGCTGCCTCTTTTACCCTCCGATAAATTGCAGATAAAAGAAATTCCCTTTGTTGGCCATTCCTTGTATTTCCCTTAAGGAAAAGCTATCCCTACAATAAATTAGGTTGATTGTAGTGGGAGATAAAAAGACCTACACAGAACGGTAGAGCACATCTTGAGCAGAAGTTTTTCAAGCATTTAAAGTACATGTTCCCACCTAAAGAGAGTCTCCGCAAAAACAAACACATGCAGCAGTTGAGGTAAAAGAGACTTGTAGTTAAAGGAAAATCAAAACCTTTTGGGAAATTTAGTATGCAGTTTTGGTAAAAATGCCATGTGAGGCCCTGATTTTCAACTAGAAGGTTACAAGAAGGTTAAACAGCTACTTCATTTGAAAGTGTCTGCCAAGCTCTTCCTCTCCTGACATTTTCAGATACACATCCAAAGTGCCAGAGAGAATTACAGTTCATTCTTTGGGAAATTCTTCCCCGTACACTGAAGCAAACCTAACCTGCTTGCAGGACATTATCAGCATTCTAACAGAATAATGCACAGCGATTGCTACTTTTACCCAATTTCAGAGAGTTTCAAGAGGAACAAAGAAGCCTGCCAGACCCCAATTTTCATTAATTGGATCATAAATATTATGCAGAATCATAAATGTGTTTTGTTTTTTTTTCCTGAACTCCAAAATACATGGCTTTGAGGACCTTCCATGGGAGCTAGGGAATGATGAAGGAGAGAAGGATGTTCCACTCTCCTTGGAGCAGGAGATAAATGAGAATATATTGGGTTTTGTTCTTTTAGGCTCTTGCATTTCTGTTCAGTGAAAAAAACCACACAGATTTTCATTCCTTATGCTCTGACTATGGACTTAATATTTAACAACAATACAATAACTGTTCCTCTGTAGCTTGCTTTCTGTCTGGTGCTATTTCACCTATTCACAGCACTTGGAACTATTACCTGCTGGGCAGGTTTTTCCTACCGAGGGTGAACAGGGCATTCAGATCTACAGGAGGGACAGCTACGGGGTCTTTGGCAGGCACGTGTCCTCCATGTCTCTCCTAGGAAAGGCTGTTCAGCTTTCCTGTGCAAGCTGCAGAGCCGTGTGAGTGCAGCAGTCTCTACAGGAAGACAGGAGCTCAGCTGTGATGCCCCTGGGCTGCACCCTCAGGGAATGTACAGCACATATTGTCTGTGAAGGGATGAATTCCGTGCCTGAGTCACTGAGAATTCCTCTTTCTGATACAGCTTCATGGTTAGAGACAGACCAGTGGGCTGTTGATACAGGTGCCTTGGCCAGCTGCCAGCTTGAATATTTGTTCTTTCGCCCTCCCTATGGCTGCCCTGCAGTTTGACATTCCTCTCTGCACAAAGTGAGCACAGCCCTAACATGTGGTATACCTGAGGTATTTATTATTGTTATAGAAGGACTAGACAGGCCCTCACACTGAGTATGCTATTCATTTGGCTTATCTTTAATTCTTTGGTTTGGTATTAAATGGATTTCTCATTGAAACATCACAGCATGCATCTGGTGCTCCAAAGGTTCTGTTTAGTGGAAGCATTTGTAGGTAGCAGAGTTTCTGCCCAGGCAGTATTTGTTCCCAGAAAGCTGCCAGCTTCCTCCCTCATGCTTTAAAGCAGTTCTGGGAGTCCCAGAGTGTTGGAGGGGGTGAGGGGTGGCAAGTGAAAGAAAGAGGAGGGAAGAAAAGATGTGAATATCTTCTTGTATGTTATGGATGCTCCTGGAGGAGCTTGCAGTAACAAAAGCAACACTGCTTTTGAAAATGCATCCTGGATAGCAGAGGACTTAAACATTTTAGAAATGTTCATTTTCATCAGTCTCAAAGATAAGAAGATAAAAGAGATTATGTTTCTTCTGTTCACTTCCCACTTTCAGTAGCAATGAAAGGACTACATGTATAATCAGGCAGCTGTTTCCGGTGTTGTTCACTCCCCAGGTATTCAGGAAGTTTAATGCTTATCTCTGCTACAAACATAGCTATGATTCTATGGTTCCTTGAAGAGGATTCTTGTTTCTGTAGAAAACCAGACTCTTTTGGATAGCAACTGTTCTCTGTCAGACCCTCTCTTCTACTGTTAGCACAAATGGAACTGAGAGGAAAGAAAGAAACAGTGAAAACTATACTTCTGAAAGAAGACTTTTTCTCAAGGGAAATAAGAAGAGAGGAGTGGGAACCTGTTTTGTCAAGGCCCACACATTGTTCTCCACTTGGGCTCCTTTCAACCCCTGTTATCAGTCTACCACATACTAACTTACTCACTCTTTTAAAACTCCTTCCTGAGATTACATTAAGAAAGTGGTTGTGTGACTTTGCTGCGGACACAGCGCAGCTGGGCTGGGCACTCCCAGCCCCTTTGTTCCCATGAAGGTGAACTCCAAGGAGATCTCTGAGCACTCCCTCAACAGGGTGACGCCTCCTCTGAATCCCACTTTTTGCTTCAAGAGGAAATGGCCAGAGGGAGGGAATCAGCTCCTGTACATGAAGGTATTTGGGAAAGAAACACAGCCCATTTCATAGCAACTGACCAATAAGAGGAATTGCCGTGTTGGCAGAAGGTTCAGGGCTGATAAATTCCACGGGTCTCAGATAACACATTCTGGAGACAACTCCCATTGTCACAGGCATAAAAGAGGTGGGGTGGGGGACCAGAGCACACACTCCTGCCCTAGGATCACAAACTGCGTGATCTGTAGCTCGAGTTAGGTCCTTGGTATTTCTCACTATGACCACTTACAGCTTCAGGCAAACGACCTCTTCTGTGGCAGGGGGACCCGGTGGCTCCACAATCCGCTTCGGTGCAGGTGGCTTTAGGGCTCCAAGCATACACGGGGGATCTGGCGGCAGGAGTGTGTCAGTCTCTTCTGCTAGATTTGCCTCTTCTGGCCTAGGAAGTGGCCTGGGTGGTGGGTATGGAAGTAGTTTCAGCAGCAGCTTTAGCGGTGGTTATGGTCTGGGTAGCAGTGATGGCCTCCTCTCAGGAAATGAAAAGGCAACCATGCAAAGCCTGAACGAACGCCTTGCCTCTTACCTGGACAAAGTGCGTGCACTGGAAGAGGCAAACTCTGATCTTGAGACTAAAATCCGAGACTGGTACCAAAAACAAGGACCAGGTCCAGCTCGGGACTACAGTCTGTATTACAAGACTATTGAAGATCTTCGAGACAAGGTAGGTCTTAATATTTATTAAAAATCTATTAAAAATCATCTTAGATTTGCACTTAAGAAGGAAGCATAAAAGCCCAAAGATAAAAACTTCACTAGGCAAACACCCAGAAGGCACTGCATTCTGAGAGGATGATGAAACTGGTATGTAATAATCAGGTGAGGTGGATAAAGAAAAGATCAGTATTGAATTGTCTGCTTTTTTAAATGTTAGCCAAGAGAAGGTACAAAAGAATCAGAGATGTCATTGTTCTTAATTCTCTGATAATGTTTGCTTTTAACAATGCATATACATACACACCATATATATACCACATGCTGGTCATATACACTTATATGACCAGTTAATATATATATATTTGACCATATATATACTGATAAATATACAGAGAGCAAAAAGAATGACAGCAACCTGCCTATCTCTGTAGCCTGCTACCTGCCATGTAGCTTGGAAAACTTCACAGGCACTGACACACTGCTTGAGCAGTAAGATAAAAATTTGTTAAATATAATTTTGTAAATGTGAAGATAGCAGCTAGAGATTTAATCATCATACATTTATTTTCCTTTCCCATTTCACTTACTTAAGGTTGGAATTGAAATAAGATTGCTGAAACACTTGGCTTATGGAAAAAGGAAATAGCAGGCATGAAGTAATCCATCACAGATATAAATGCAGGATTTGCCCCAATAGCCCATGGGTACCTGATACCAGATTACTTTGAGATGATACATACCCGTAAAACACAGGTAGCAGCTGATTAAGCTATGTAAATAAATGGAAGAAATCTTGAGGTTTAGTTTTCATAGATCAGCTTGCAGTTCATGACTGTTCCCACACAGTTTTCTTCCTCCTTGCTTCAGCACATTCACATTCTCCACCAATTTCAAACACTGAGCTCCAGTAAGGGCAGGACTAGCAATCAGATTTTCTCCTTCTAGCATACCTTTCCCTCCTGTCCTTTACTCCTCTCAGTTAGGAGAGAGAAAACATTATTCCAGCTGTTTTTGTGAATGACGCTTTGAGTTTTAAAAGTGGCAGGCAAAAAAGGGTATGTTTTGTAGGTAAAAATGAACACAGGTTAAGCCTAAATAAACTAAATTTCCCTTAGAGGCTTTCATGATGCATTAGAAAAATCAATAAACACTCTCCTTGATATCCTAGGACATAAAATGTGTTAAAAGACTATACAAATGCAATATGTACCCAGCTTGTTTATGAAACACAAACATGTCATTTAATTTAAAATCATATAGCCCTTGTAATCACTTTCCACTGTTAAGAAAATGTTTACTGAGAACAAACTGCCAAGAGGGTCTGCAGCCTTCGCTTCCTTTGCATCTCTCCAGGAAATAGGTCTCTTGCCTCAGTCCGAAAACATCACCTACCACCTGGCTCACCAAAGTCCTCTCCCTCTAAAACAGCCCACAGTTTTGTCTCACTGTGGGACTTGTAGCTGAAAGCCACTTCATATGCCAGACAAGAGCAAGGGGACCTACCCATAACTGACTATCATGGCAAGAGTACTGTGATAAATCCATGCTACAGATTTGCTACAGATCATTGATACTTTCCTACCAAGACCAAATAAAATACACTTTTATGTGGTGTAGCTATTGATGAAATCTTAACTCTTTTATCTTCAGATCAGGAAAGAGGATAATGTAGTTGTTTCAGTCTCAGCAATGAACTCTCATTGTTTGTAGATCCTTGATGCCACTATCGACAACTCCAAGATTGTTTTGCAGATTGACAATGCCAGGCTGGCTGCTGACGACTTCAAAACCAAGTGAGTAATTTCTGAAAGGAAAAAGGTCTCTTGAATAGGCTCAAATCCTTTTTGACCCAAAAGGCAGTGGCTGTGAAAAAAGGAATGCCTATAATACATCTCGGTGAACTCCAGTGTGATCCTGCTGTTGCAGTTCCGCCCTTTCTATATTTGCTGAAAGCGCTATGGAAGATTCTACATCATATAAAGCATGTGATGAAAAGTTTCATGGTGGGCTGGCTTAATCAGCTAACCTGAGTAGCTTTGTTTTGCATTTTAAAGGTTTGAGACAGAACAGGCTCTTCGCATGAGCGTGGAGGCCGACATCAACGGCCTGCGCAAGGTCCTGGATGAGCTGACACTGGCCAGGACTGACCTGGAGCTGCAGATTGAGAACTTGAAGGAGGAGCTGGCCTACCTCAAGAAAAATCATGAGGAGGTAAAAAAACCCCAAGAAACACATTTGAAAGCAACATTAGAAAAACAGCACGTGGAAATGTGGAGTCCCTCATGATTGCCCCAGGCCTCCCAACAGTGAAGAAAAGATTTCTGTGTAGATTGGGAAACCTGAGATACCCCCTGCAAGTGCTAAAGGGGAGTCAGTCAGACCTTAGCCCTTGAAGAAAGACCAGAAGGCTCAACATGTTTTCAGTTTATGATTGTACCCTCATTTGTCTTTCTCTGTCATCTCCATGTAGGAAATGAGTGCTCTGAGAGGACAAGTAGCTGGACAAGTCAATGTTGAACTGGACTCTGCTCCAGGCATTGACCTGACCAAGATCCTTGCTGATATGAGAGACCAGTATGAACATATGGCTGAGAAGAACAGGAAGGATGCTGAGGCCTGGTTCCACAACAAGGTAGAAAAAAATTCATACTATACAAATACTAACAAAAAAAATCCATGAAAGAAACAAAATAATTATTAAAACTCACAGAAAACTGCTGTGAAAGCCTTATGACCTCTACTTAGAGGCCCCTTATTTCTCATGTAATGTTTCAGACTGAAGAGCTGAACCGTGAGGTAGCTGTGAACACTGAACAACTGCAGAGCAGCAAGTCCGAAGTCACCGACCTGAGACGCACCCTCCAAGGGCTGGAAATAGAACTTCAGTCCCAGCTCAGCATGGTACGTTAAACCTTGCACGGCAGGAGCCCCCCTCACTGCAGTGGGTCCGTATTCCCCTCCCTGCAAGGAGTCGGGCACCTGACACCAACCTTTCTGTGGTTCCCACCCCATGCACTTGGCAGAAAGCGGCGCTGGAGGGCACGCTGGCGGACACGGAGGGGCGGTACGGGGCGCAGCTGGCGCAGATCCAGGGCCTGATCGGCAGCTTGGAGGCGCAGCTGGCTGAGCTCCGAGCTGAGATGGAGCGCCAGAACGGCGAGTACAAGCTCCTCATGGATATCAAGACTCGACTGGAGCAAGAGATCGCCACTTACCGACAGCTCCTGGAGGGCCAGGAGTCCCAGTAAGTAACTGCTCCCTGCAGAAAACCTCACTTAGCCTCATCACAAGGGACCAGGCCATTAAAATTCTGGCCTGTTAAAATTCTTAACAAATTCATTTTTCTGGACCATGGTGGAGCCAGGAATGTTACGATTCCCATTTACATGAAGTACTTTAGAGAGTTTCTAAACAAAGGGCAGCACGAGCTAAAATACAAATAAAAGTGATAACTGATCATTAGCTGCTTGACATTCAGGAAAGACTGTGCAGTAAGTCGTGTCACAGAATATAGGGATTAGCACCAAATTCCCATAAACTTCCTGCTACCAGTTAAATAGGTCTTGCCTCATAGGAATCAGTGTAGAAAAAAATATTCTGAAGAGCAGTGGAGGCAGATAGGGTAGCTGTTTTCAGAGAGCCATCAAATGGACCTCCCCCATGGGAGCGCACCTATCTGTCGGTTCCCATACAGCCCCATGGAGGAAAATACCTCATATCCTGGAATTTAAAAAAAATAGGTAGGAGTTGAAAGGTTTTGATTTCCACTATTCCTTCTTTTCCATAATTGTCTTTTCCCACTGTTTAAAAATAATTTCCTATAACAATTCCCTCTCCAGAGCTGAGAGGGAAAGGAAGGAGATGATAATCTCCTCTCTATGTACTAAACGTAGCTGATTGAGAGAGAACTTGCTTTCATAGATTCTCATCTCACACAGCATCCGATGTGCTACCTTTCCTTTTAACTCTGATCTCTTTGTTCTACAGCATGTTTGGATCCCTCTCTGGAACCACTGGTAAGAATACTTTCTCTTTCAGAAAAACTTCAAGAGTCCAATAAGTCTTATTTTCTAAAAGGGAGTACACAACATTATGGTGGTTGTGTCCATTCTAGAGACTGGTCTGCTGCACTGGTTTGTGTCACAGAAAAAAATCAAATAAATAACAAATAACAACTCTGGCTAGAACTTAGAAAATATCAGTCATTAAAAGATGTGAGACATGAGAAAAAAATCTCATACTATGCTACCATAAAGGTTAAGTAAAGCACAAAATGTTTGATCATCCTCCCACATGAAAGAATACAATAAATTTAAGCTTGGCCAGCTCAGGAGAGTTGTGTGAACATGCAAGTAAAACTTGCCTTGAGCTTTTAAAGGTCAGCTGTGTTGTAACAGTGATGTATAATTTAAATCAATGCTATGAAGAAGAAAAGTTCTGAGAGAAGGGAATGAGAGACAAGACATAAACTCAGCCCAGTGCCCATTGCAGAATGGTCTCATGTGTGTTATGCTGAAGTAATTGCTGTTCTTTGTCTCTGTATGATTGTAGACAAAAGAGAGAAGCTGGCAGATGGAAAATAGTGCTGAATGTGCTTCCAATGGCATCTTCAAAATCAGAAAAACCAGACAACACACAGGAACTGAAACTCAATCACTCTGAACTGCTGGAAAGTACAATCTCAAAGCACAGAAAATTCTTGGCCACACAAAGTTTAGGTAGATTCATCCACTTAGTGGGTATTTCTAGTTCTTTCATGCACTAAATTGCTGTGTCTACTCTAATAAAGATGATCTTGCAATCTTAACTTCGAGTTATTGTCATTCTGTTACTGACGTTTGGCTTTCATTGGTCAGGAAAGACCTCACCAGCCTCCCTGAGAGGTGAAGGCTCACAGTGCCTGTGGGTGGTGGCTGCAGCTCCACCTCTGATGGCAGGAGCTCCAAAAGCCCCAGCCCCTCCGAGTGCGGAATACCAGAGCGAGCTATTCCTACCTACAGCGGCCGTGTGCTCTGGAGAGCAGCAGCCGTCAGATGTTACGTGACTGATAAGAAGCAGGGGCTGGGAGATATTTTGTTAGGGTAAAAAGTAAAATCTAAAGCTCTTAAATGGCTTGAACAGCTTCTCCAGAAACAAGCAGGAGTGAGAGACATTTGTGAGATTTCCTTACGCACCTTCCCAGTTCATTTAGAGGTAAAAAAAACCTTTTAGCACTGATTTTCGCCACCTTCATTCTCATGGCACCGGAAGGATATTATCCCAGCTGAAATTCCACATGCAACCCATTTTAGTTCAGTCTCCCACAAATCAGTAACTTCATTTCCAGCCATCCCTTTGCAAGCTTACAGCCATGAAAATTTCTCAGGATTTGTGCTAAAAGAAAATCATGGCTACAGCTCAACGATTACATCCCACCTCCCACTGCTGCAGAGTACACACAGTGAGCTCCTCAACCAAGGGTGACAGTGAAACAACACTGTGCTCAGACTGAAAGCACCCCGATACTGCACCCCCACTGAGTGCATCATCTCACAACCTGTGCTTCAGGCAGACATCACCAAATCCTTCAGCACTTCTCTTCTTGGACTTGGCAGGGAATAATTATTTCAACCCTATTCACATCTAGATGTTCATAACAGATTAATAGAGCTTTTGCATAGCCAGGAGCACCCCAAAGCTGTGGATCTGCTCTGTCAAGGTTGGGCTGTCCTCTTCAATCAAGAGGTGCTGGTGCTTGGTCTTG